>NC_138772.1:542674055-542986555 GCF_965119305.1 Pelophylax lessonae
TTATTTTTCAAGAGGGATTCAAGATAAAAGGTAATTTTTCAGTAGGTTAGTTAAGCACAATTACGATTTCTAGATTTTCCCCGAAAGCAGATCTTTATTTTTGAGTTCAGGTCCACTTTAAGACTGTAGATTCACTTTAAATTGCTTACCAGTTCTTTAATCTGTTTGTCTGCAGTACATCCACCACAGCCCTGGGAACTCGAAGAGAGGCTTTGGCATAGACTGCGCCATCCTGTCCTGCCAAGTTTACATCTCCCAGATTTTGGTGGCCTCAGCTTTGGGAGCCGTAGTTGATGTTGTGGGTTCAGTCCGAGTAATTCCTCTGGTGGCCTCCGTAGGCTCCTTCTTAGGATTTCTCACAGCTACATTCTTGGTAATATACCCAGAGGTTCCAGAAGAGAACAAGGAGGAGCCAAAACGTCCAGCAAATGGCACCATCGCTAATGGGGTGGATCCAGAAAAACCACTTGTGTTGCAGCTCTCTCCAAAGTCTACAGTTCCTCCAGAAATGGAGAGTGAGTCGGCAGTCTAAGCAGGTGATGTCTTCAACCCGCAACATTCCTGCCCGCACAGACACCTCTGTAGCGGCAATTTAATCAGGGACTGGAAAAACCAACCGCAATACGATGCCTCGCTAATCTCCTGTGTTGCCAGGGGAGGGGCATTTCCAGTTTCTAAGTGAAGATAAAAGGAAATTAAATGGAAGCTCCTTTAATTTGCCCTTTTTAGAATCTTTCGATTTGATGATGCTTGTTCTGCATGATCCTTAAAACCTAATGCTATATGAAGTTTAGCTAACTACATCTAAGTTTGAAGTTTCTGTAATGACACTGCTATAAAATATTTTCTACTGTTTTACTTGTCGAAAGTATGCAGTTGTGTTAATGAAACATTAAAGTGCATACTGGAATGGCCACAGTTTGAGCTGGGCTAGTACTACAGAGAAAGCATTTAGTTGTCTCAGAGCTGGCAACTTCAGAACGATCGTGGGAGTCTTATCTTCCAATCTACTGTTTGAATACAGGCTATAATGCTGCTAGAAAGGGTACTACAGTATTGCTGACCCTTCCTGGCCCAGCCCAAAAAAATGGCTTCCGCTTGCCAAGGTAACAGTTGCACTTTAAAAAGCCTTGCTGTGTGGTTCTCAAGCTTGGTTATGCCAGAATTCTTGGCAACTCTTTTGAGATGATTAAAACTAAAGAATAGTTTTTGTTTTTTTGTCTTTACAAACTGTAGAGCACTGCTGTAATTTATTTCATAGACCAGAAAATTTTGGGTTCATTTGATTCGTGTAAAGCGATCATTCACAAATAAAAGTTTGTAAGTTGGATTTGTATCTGAGTGGGAGACTGTGGACAGGTGGCAGTAGAGCCATTGAAATTGGGCCAGAGGTTGAGAACCATCACCCTAGACTAGTGTTCCCCAAACCGTGGGTAATGTACTACAGCTAATAGCACATCTTCTATGTGGGTTGTTGGTTATTTTTTTTACAAGGCCTATAGTTTACTTTGGAGGTGGCCAAAAGAAGACACTAAGTAGGTGTAACCTCAATGTTTATAAGGGTGCTTCTGAAGAGGGCAGTGCTCTGTTTGGACACTTAGACATTAGGTGGGAAGCTTTTAAATTGGTGCTCCGAACAAAGAAAAATGTGTTATTTGAAATCCACGCTAGCTAGCTGTTCCATATTGGTACCATTTTGGTAATGGTGGTGATCTGCCTCCTTGATTAAAGGTTTTCAGCTTGAGTTTTTCTTGTATATCTCACACAGCCAGGTTTGCAGTTGTGTCTTCTACTGGTTCATTTTGGCACTTTTCCACTGCAAGTACCGGCTCGGCTCTACTCTGCCCTGCTTGGCCCGGTTTGCTTTTCCACTGCTGGTACCGCATGGTACGGTGTTGGAACGGTTCGGTACGGTACGGTATGGTTTGCTTTTCCACTAAAGTAGTACTAAAGTGATGTGAGTGGGATAACAACGATTCCCTGACCAATCAGTGGCTAGTAGTGACTGCATGCAAAGGATTGCGGAATATGGTACCGGGTATGGTGCCTCTTGGAACCACAATCGAGGTGGACTGTTTCTGAGAGCCGTACCGTTTCGGTTCCATGTAGTGGAAAAGTGCCGCCGTACCGTACCGAACCGTTCCTACACCGTACCATGCGGTAACAGCAGTGGAAAAGCACAAAAGCGAACCGAACCGTTCGGTTCCATGCAGTGGAAAAGCGCCATTTTTGTTTAGTACAGGTCGCTGCTACAAACCCCCTATTAAATTGTGGAAATATAAAGTCTTATCCATGTTGCATACCTGTGACATAGTGCTGTATATCATATTTTTACAATGCCACCACTGGAGGTGGCAGCACAGAAAAAAAGTAGACTATATGGCCAGCTGTATGGGGACACCTCTCCAAATGAGTGAGTTAAGGTGTTTCTAGTGAACTGTAGTGTTAACGCTGCAGCAGTTTACACATTTTACATAATCGTGTGCTTTCAGCCTTTGTGGCAACAGTTTTTTGGGAAGGTCCTTTTTTCTGTTCCAGCATGACTGTGCACCTGTGCACAAAGCCAGCTCCATAAAGACATGGTCTGATGAGTTTGGTATGGAGGAACTTGAGAGTCCTGATCTCAATCCTGCTGAAAACCTTGGAACATTGATTATGACCAGGTCTTCCAACTTGAATAACTGACCCCACAAAATGCTTTGGTTGAATGGACATTGAACATTTGTGGAAAGCCTTCCAACAAGATTTGGCAGTTAGAGCTGCAAAGGAGGGAGGCTAATCCATATTATTGGCCATTATTTTGGTAATGGAATGCCCAACAATCTCATACAGATGTAATAGTCAGGTGTCCACAAATGTTTGGCCATATGGTGTATTAAGGAAAAATTGGAAAGATGGTAGCTGTGTTACCTGACCGACAAGGCCTATAGGAGGGAGGCTAATCCATATTATTTGCCATTATTTTGGTAATGAAATGCGCAACAATCTCATACAGATTTAATAGTCTGGTGTCCACAAATGTTTGGCCATATAGTGTATTAAGGAAAAATTGGAAAGATGGTAACTGTGGTACATGACCAACAAGGCCTATAGGAGGGAGGCTAATCAATATTATTGGCCATTATTTTGGTAATGGAATGCCCAACAATCTCATAAAGATGTAATAGTCTGGTGTCCACAAATGTTTGGCCATATGGTGTATTAAGGAAAAATTGGAAAGATGGTAGCTGTGTTACATGACCGACAAGGCCTATAGGAGGGAGGCTAATCAATATTATTGGCCATTATTTTGGTAATGGAATGCCCAACAATCTCATACAGATGTAATAGTCTGGTGTCCACAAATGTTTGGCCATATAGTGTATTAAGGAAAAATTGGGAAGATGGTAACTGTGGTACATGACCGACAAAACTTTGGGAAACCCTGGCCTAATGAATCTAGTTGCAACCCACCCTAAAGCCCCGTACACACGCGTCGATTATTGGCCGTGAATTTTCGGCCAACGTCCGATCGGCCGACTTTCAGCTTGTTAGTATGATGCTTCCGACAACCGACTCCGACTTTTTGGCCGAAAAAAAATGGTGTGCAGGCTATAAAATTTTTGTTGGCCGTCAACACAACGGCCGATTTTCGGTTAGTCAGTACAGATTTCGGGCAGACAAAAATCTGATGAGCAAGACTGGGCATGCTCAGAGAAGAAAAAACACACGGAAAGTAAACCAGCACATGACATCACTTCTGAAGTAGATTTTTGTTGGGCGAGAAAATTCGTGTGCAGTCTAGGCACATTCCAACCAACAAAACACCACTCTGGACAAAAGTCGGACGATCGGTCAGCCGATAATCGTTGCGTGTGTACGAGGCATAAGACTCTACATGAGCAGGCCTTTTTCATTCTAGCTCTGTGTCACCAAGCTAAAAGTCCCACAAAGAGGACTTTTCTTTATTATTTATTTCTGGATTTATTAATTTAGAATGTAAAAATACATTGGCCTTGTTTGAATGCCCAATGGATCCATCCAATGGCAGGATGATGTTAGAGTATGTTAGCAGTTTTTACTTGGTCCATGTGAAATTTGGATTTTCTTTAACTTGACATCAGGGGTTCTAAGCAATATTGCCCTCTGCAAAAAAAAAAAAAATCGATCGGGAGCAGCTTGAGAAATAGGGGGCTATTTTTTATATTGCAGAATATAATCTGCTTTCTTTTAAAGCAGCTGCTGTAGAGTTTTTATTTTCTTTCTTTTGTTCTTGCAGCCAGTTTCTAATTGGTATATTGGTTGTTAAGGTTCTGCTGTATAGATAGGCTTTTGTTATTTGAAGAACACATTTTCGTAGGTGGTCACTGTTGTAATGCTTGCCTAAGAAACTCATTTGCACAGCTATAGAAGCAGTGTTACTGTTGACACGCTCGTATTTATGCATCTTTAGGCTTGCATTGCGATCTTTTTACTGTTATGATGAGATTTGCTTGTTTTACCACCAACTGCCAGTGAGAATCTGCTTTCCTATCTTTACAACTTACATACAGAGTGACACTCGCAGGCCCGTTTTTTATAAGACAACGCAAAGATTATCTATGATGTGTCAGGAGTATAACCTGGTTCAATCAATCGGCTTTTAGTCTACTTGGATCAGGTTGGTTAAACTTTCTACTAAGTTGCTGTGGATAGCATTTTGCACATCCTAAAAAAGCACCTGTCATGAAAGAAATTTGTAAGCTACCACTGTAACCACTTCTTCTGAAAACGCTACTTGACTGGCTGTCATGCTAATGTTGCTTTAGTACTTTTGTGTCTGACCTAGAACAAGGGTACAGCTAAGAACCTCTGTACCATTGACTTCAAGATCGGGTCAGTCTTGAAGTCTGTGGGTCAACATGAGAGCAAGCCAACAAGCATTGATAGAAATTGTTAGTATTGTGATTTCATATCCATGCATTAGGACTTTTGAGGTGAACGTTTTCGAGAGTCAAACCAGGCCTAAAGAGAGGAGCAGTAAAGCACAAACGCTGTGCACCACAATTATTCAGGCATCAGGCCTACATATGCAATGAGAAAATATGGCTGCTCCCCTCTGGTTTTAGGAACCATAGATTTAAAAAGGTGTTTAAAACAGTAACACTAATTGGTAGGATTATTAGGTTTTGTGTTGACAGGCCCTAATAATCTGCAATGACATCAGTTTGAGAAATTTATGACTTCATTTAGAATTCATTGACCGGTGCTTTTTACCTGCAGTTGACCAACTCCTCCTGAACCTGCATTTGACTTACTTCAGATGCTTCTGCATTCTCATAGACTTTTATGAGGAGAAAACCATTTCTGATATGAACCAAAGCCGTTGACACAGACCCATAAGCCAATACCATTAACGGATACATTGAAAAACTGTAACAACTATAGTTTCCCTTTAAAAGAATGCCGTCATGAGACCATATACCTGTATCCGAAGCCTCATATAGAAATTTTTATCCTGTGACTTTGCTAGTCCTATTGAAATCCAGGCAGCATCACTATTCATGTGTAAGATTAGAGCAGTCTTTCTCAGGGTTCCATATAACCCTTAGGTTCCTCCAGAGCATGCTAGCGGTTCCTTGAACGATAAGAATTTTCTGCCCCTCGTGTAAATTGCCACTGACACCAATGCTCTTTAAAACTATGGAGATATTTCTCCCAAAAGTCACCAATATAAAAACTATGGCTCTCTTTCCTCAGTAGTCACCAATATAAAGAGGCCCTTTTCCCAGTGACCACCATTATAAAGTGGCCCTTTGCCCAATGGCCACCAGTGTAAGGAGGCCCTTTGCCCAATGGCCACCAGTGTAAGGAGGCCCTTTGCCCAATGACCACCAGTGTAAGGAGGCTCTTTGCCAATGGCCACCAGTGTAAGAAGGCCCTTTGCCCAATGGCCAGCAGTGCAAGGAGGCCCTTCTCCCAATGGCCACCAGTGTAAGTAGGCCCATCTCCCAATGGCCACCAGTGTAAGGAGGCCCTTTTCCCAATGGCCACCAGTGTAAGAAGGCCCTTCTCCCAATAGCCACCAGTGTAAGGAGGCCCTTCTCCCAATGGCCACCAGTGTAAGGAGGCCCTTCTCCCAATGGCCACCAGTGTAAGGAGACCCTTCTCCCAATGGCCACCAGTGTAAGGAGGCCCTTCTCCCAATGGCCACCAGTGTAAGGAGACCCTTCTCCCAATGGCCACCAGTGTAAGGAGGCCCTTCTCCCAATGGCCACCAGTGTAAGGAGACCTTTCTCCCAATGGCCACCAGTGTAAGGAGGCCCTTCTCCCACTGGTCACAAATGTAAGGAGGTCGTTTTCTCAATGACCAACAATGTAAAGTGGCCCTTGTCCCAATAGCCACCAGTGTAAGGAGGTCGTTCTTTCAGCGACCACCAATGTAAGAAGGCCCTTGTCCCAATCAACATCAATGTATGAAGGCACTTGTCCTAATGACCACTAACATAAGGTGGCTCTTGTCCCAATGACCACTGTTATAAGGAGGCCTTGTTCCAATGACCACCAGCATAAGGAGACCCTCCTTCCAGTAACCACCAATGTAAGGAGGCCCTTATCCCAAATAAACACCAAGGTAAGGGTGCACTTAACCCAGTGACCATAAATTAAAGGGGGGGCCTTCTCCCACTAACCAACAATCTATGGGAGCTCTTTACTGACCACCAGTTAAAGAGGGCATTTCATGGGCCATACTGTAAATGTAAAGGGGCATTTTTCCACAGACCATCTATGTGGGTGAACACTACTATTTTCAATGCCTGCATATCTATTTTGGCCTTTATAAGTATTTGTTTCATTTCATTGGTGTTACTGAAAATAATTTTAGTATATAGAGCAGCTCTAGTTGTCAAATACATTAAGTACGCCACATTCCTTATTCTTTTATTTATTCTTACATCGCACCTTACTGTTCATGACAATGTATCATGAGCTGTAGATATAGTAAACTTAGCAGAGGTTCCTTGAGACCCAAAAATTCTTGTAATGGTTCTTCTATGTTAAAAAGGTTTAGAGGGGCTGCTGTAGAACCTCGAGTCTGAGAGTGGCACTTCCACCTTTTGTTTTAAGTCAAAAGTAATTATAGATGTGGGAGGATGGGCAGAAGCAGTGATCATTTTGTAACCCTTGATTATATACTTCTCATTTCCTACATAGCCAGCAGACCTTTACCCTGATAGTGATCTGGCTGACCTTTACCTTGATGGTGGTCTATATGATGTACAATGTTCTGGAGCCACGATGGCAGATATAAGTCATTGGGCATTGTCTGTGGCAACTGCAAATAACTAAAGATCAGTGGCCCTTAGCAATCTGTTTTTCAGTTTTGCTGTAACCAGATTAATTATTTTGTCCTGATATATGGAGAAAGCTTTATGACGCTGTACCTGTAAAGGTAGGCAATCTGAAGCCCCCTAGCCACTTAATCTCCAAGATAAACCCCACCCCCAGAATATTTTACCTTGCTCCCCCCATCCCAAATTAATCACTAGATTACATTAAACAAAAAGAATAACTAAACTAAAAGCCATGCCTTGAATTTATGGTAAGACACAGGTCTCAATTCTTCTGGGTTGTAGTGTGGGAGAGTCTTTCTTCGAGTGTGCACATCATTCCCTGGGGATGTGGAAGCTTCTTATTAGCTGAAAGAAGAGTCTTATCCAAAGGGTTCTCACAGGGTCCTGAAGACCTAATACACTCACCTTCCCTGCGCTCCCCCACTGCCTTGTTTGCCTGCTGAGCTTTGTATCAGTACGCGTCAAAGCATACCCAGGGTAAAGTGCACCTGTGCCCAGACTATGGACATTAAACTATTTACATATTTCTAACCAGCAGTACAAGAGATTTAAATCAATGCAAATTCTATTTTTCCACAATGCTTATAGATACAGAGATGAATAAGGACTTGTTTTAAAGCACTTTTACTGCTTTGTTTAGAATATGAAAATTGGCCACTTAAGCTTGCGAACTGTATTTTAGAAAAAAGGGGAAATGATCAGATGCTCCCCCATTCCCTGGAAGAGCTGGGTATTACCAAAGGCTTCAACAGAACAACAGTACAGCAGGTGAGCGCAGGAAAGGTAGGTATCAGTTGGTGTAGCATGAGAGCCCTACAAAGAAAACCTGGTAGGTGGCTTATTTAGGGCTCTTTAAATCCCACCATTTCCTGCTAGACAACCAGTGCCTGTGAGTTGCTCACAGAGTCTTCAGTACCCTTACAGCACACCACACCATTAAGGTGACCCCATCACTTTATTACTGTCTGTTCAGCCATTGTTTCTCCTTTATTATCCATTGTCATCGAAGTGAAGCCAGTGTGCTTATGAGGAATATTGACTGATAAGTGCCTCAACTGATGTCACGGTTCCTGGTGGCCTAGTTGGCCCCATCGTTCCTCTACTATTGACTCCTGCAATTCTACAGTAAATGTACAGTTTACAGTTGGAGATGGATATGCAATCCCAGCCCATGCTGCAACGTTGCTCCTAGGTTATATTTAGAGACATAGACTATAAAACAGATTTTGTTTAGGTCGGAGTGTTTTTGATTTTTTGCTGTGCTCTACTCCACATCAATCACAATACCTAGTGGAGTCTGTCTGCGCTATAGTGTCACTGTGTCCTTTATCAAGGCTTCCTTTATTTCTGAGCTGCTTATTTTATTTCAGCGGTTGGAGAATATTCTGCGCTTTCATTGCTGTGGGTGTTTTATAAAATCTTTAGTGTAGAGGTCCCAGACTTTGTCAAACGTTGCATGGGGACCCTTCTGGCAGCAAGCACCAAACTTCTTTCGCTCTGCTTTGCACTTTTACAAAAAAATATTCTGAATCTTCAGTAATTATATTGAAATGCATGGTATAATATGTGTATAGTACATAAATGGCATGTATTAAAATAAGAATTTTTTGCCTTAATTGCATCTATTTGAGACATAACAGGTGTACCGGAGCTGGCTTAAAGGTTCTGGCCTTGATTTCAATGACACGTGAAGGAGTAAGCTATGCTTAAAGCCCAGTTGAAGTCACAGAAGAGGCTATGCTGTCAGGTAGACTGTACTCTGTCCTGCCTCCATTTTCCTTTAACAGCAATTGCTCAGGGCATGTAAATATGATCTTTGCAATATAAGTCTGTGAGGAGGGGTGTGGCTGTTATTCACCTCTGCCAGCACAGACCACTGCAGTGTGAGGGCAGGAAGCAGCTGTTCATGGAGTTAAAAAGGTAGTCCAAAGCATTCCTAAGCCTAAATCAGCCTCAAATCATAACATATGGAGGTACAGGACTATAACGAGATAAAACATTGTAGGACTTCAATTGGGCTTTAATGGGCATGTCTAAGCTGCAAGACATGATTCCGTCTTTCTGACAAATTAGTCAGTTTTCCAAACAGTATTTGATATCATCTTGTTCTGTTATTCTTGTACAGGTTGTGAATTATATACAGGGACTTTGGTTCCATATCTGTATAGCACTGTAACTCCCCAATGTTTGGTTTAAATTGATATTAAACCTTCAATTTTTAAGCACTTTCAGCAGCTGATTTGATCACTTGGGCTCCATTCACACTTTTACCACTCCAAGTTCCAAAGTGTAACTTTGACACGATTTTGGATGGGTGCAACTTAGATACGACTTTGGCTTTGACCAGTGATAATGGACAACTGTTGCACAGGTGTTGCATTGTATAACATTCAGGTTCGACTTTCATGCAACTTTTGAAGGTTAACATTGAAGTCTATGGCCCTTAAAGCCCCGTACACACGAGTCGAAATTTGGCCGGGAATTTTCGTCCGACGACCGATCTGCCGATTTTCGGCTTGTTAGTATGGTGCTTCCGACAACCGACTCCGACTTTTCGGCCGAAAAAAATCCTGGTGTGCAGGCTATATAATTTTTGTCGACCATCAAAACACGTCCGATTTTCGTCTCATTAGTACAGATTTCGATGGGGAAAAATCCTATGAGCAAGACTAGGCATGCTCAGAGATGAAAGAACAGAAAGAAAGCAATCCCACACATGAGATCACTTCTGAAGTAGAATTCTGTCGTACGGGAAAATTTGTGTGCAGTCTAGAGCACATTCCAACCAACAGACACCACTCTGGACAAAAGACGGACGACCGGTCGGTGGAAATTCGTTGCGTGTGTACGAGGCTTAAGTTGCATGAAAGTCAGACCAAAGTAGTGCATGAACTACTTTGAAGTTGCTGCAACTTTAGGTCGCACATATATAAATAGTTATCATTGGAAATCATGGGGAACGACTTGCCATGCGACTTTGGTGTCAAATGTTGCATGAAAAGTCACGCAAGTGTGAATGGAGCCTTACTGAGTATGCAGCTTCTTATCTTGCCTATATTCCAGTTTAAGCTGGTGCCATGGCCGCTGCTCCAAGGTTTCCTATTTGAGGAAATGGAGCCACCTTTGCAAGCAGAGACTAGAGTTGACATCCTTGCAGCCGCAATAGTCCCATAGCCTTGGATGGCAAGGAATTTCCATGCTCCCCACTCTCCCTTCTACGAACTAAGATACTGACTTGGAGACTGCACTGTCCACTGTTAATTCTTTCCTGTGAAGATGAAGACCATAAGTTCAGGGAAGCAGCAGGAGTCAGAAGCAAAGAATGCTGTGTGTAGAGATATCTAGGGAGGGGATGGTTGAAGGAGCAGGAGAGTGCCTTCACATTCTAGGCTATGGGGCTCCTATTGATTGTTTTAGGGAGACAACCGTAGTCCCCGTATACAAGAGTGGTTCTATAGGATGCTGCAAGAGAAAAGAGTCGCCCCGAAACAGGAATCCCGGGGCAGTAATTAGACAATCCCAGCAGAGGAGAGTGCCATGGCATGCAAGGAGGAAGAAGACTGTCCTAAATTGATAGGGAATTGACACGCATTTTAAACCGTGTTTACTTCAAAATCCAATGGTAGGCTTGGAGGAACAAGATACTGATACTGTTTACAAAGCTGATTATTTTGCTGCCCTGATTCAGGGTATATTAATTCAATGATGGGGTTGGACTTCAGAACAAGTTTGGGCCACCTCGGTCCATCACCTGGGGAAGAAAGTCCCAACATGCACTGGGACTTGTACTGCTTTAACAACTGAAGGGCCATGAGAAGCCTGATAGAGCAAACCTGATTCTTGTGTGCTGCAATAATAATGTTTATGCAGATTATAGATATACTATAGATTCTTAATTATGCTAGCTCTAGAAGCCTGATGGCTACACTCCTCTGCTGTCATCAGACGGTAAAGATTTTATTGGTGGCAATACGATTTCCTAATTTAGTTACTTGAATAATTGTCTGAACTGCATCTCCGAGGCTAGCTGGTAACCATTTTTTCTTTCTTTAAGATTTATTTTGAAGCAGTTGGATAAGCCTGTTGCAACGATATAACACTTGAAATAAAACAATCGTTTAGCTGCTGATAACGCATTGCATAGAGACGAGTTGCGGATGTAAGCTGTGTGGAAAAGGGACTTTCACATTGCTAATATAGTGACCAGCTGGCCGCAAAGACTTTGATAGACCGGCCATAGAATAGGATGGTGTGCTACACATGGTTACATCTCAGCAGAATAAACTCAAATTTTTAGAAGTGGCCCATCGCTTACCTTTTCTGCACTATCTATATGGAACTGGTCAATCAAAATCCATGTGTGTTCAGTCCTGTGGGGTCGGAATATAGTTAACCTTTCAGGATAGAGGTTTTGCTATCCTAAAAAGAACATCAGTTCTCTCTAGTTTTCCTTAATTTGTGTACAATTGGGCAAAAACATGCAGATTTTTGTTATCTGTGTTAGCCATAATTGGGGCGCAGGCAGTTTTCTTGCATTGGGATCAGCAATAATTGGGGCGCGAACAGTTTTCTTGCATTGGGGTCAGCCATAATTAGGGGGCGGATAGTTTTCTTACATTGGGGCACAGACAGTTATCGTGCATTGGGGTCAGCCATATTTAGGGAGCAGACAGTTTTCTTTCATTGGGGTCAGCCATAACTAGGGGGCACATCGTTTTCTTTCATTGGGGTCAGCCATAATTAGGGGGCATTTAGCTTTCTCGCATTGGGGATAACCATAATTAGGGGGCAGACAGTTTCCTAGCATTGGGGTCATCCATGATTAGGGGGCTGGCTGTTTTTTTGCATTGGGGTCAGCCATAATTAGGGGGGGATAGTTTTTTGCATTGAGGTCAGCCATAATTAGGGGGCAGATAGTTTCCTTGCATTGGGGTCAGCCATAATTAGGGGGCAGTTAGTGTCCTTGCATTGAGGTCAACCATAAAGAGGGGCAGACAGTTTTCTTGCATTGGGGTCATCCATAATTGGGGCGCAAACAGTTTTCTTGCTTTGGGGTCAACCATAATTAGGGGGCAGACAGTTTCCTAGCATTGGGGTCATCCATGATTAGGGGGCTGGCTGTTTTTTTGCATTGGGGTCAGCCATAATTAGGGGGGGGGATAGTTTTTTGCATTGAGGTCAGCCATAATTAGGGGGCAGATAGTTTCCTTGCATTGGGGTCAGCCATAATTAGGGGGCAGTTAGTGTCCTTGCATTGAGGTCAACCATAAAGAGGGGCAGACAGTTTTCTTGCATTGGGGTCAGCCATAATTGGGGCGCAAACAGTTTTCTTGCTTTGGGGTCAGCCATAATTAGGGGGCAGACAGTTTCCTTGCATTGGGGTCATCCGTAAATAGGGGGCGGACCGTTTTCTTGCATTGGGGTCAGCCATAATTAGGGGACGGATCGTTTTCTTGCATTGGAGTCAGCCCTTATTGGGGCGCAGACAGTTTTCTTGCATTGGGGTCAGCCCTTATTGGGGTGCAGACAGTTTTCTTGCATTGAGGTCAGCCCTAATTGAGGCGCAGACAGTTTTCTTGCATTGGGGTCACAAGGGGAAATCTTTTTCAATAATTCAAACAATCTATGTGCCTGGAATCATCCATTTACAATATTTTGGTTGCTGGCAGGGCTCCCTTTAATGTCTAGTAGTGTTCACTGTATTTCTAAGAAAAATACAGAGAGAGAGAAGCCGCTACTGAATCATAGACAATCAGATCCCAGCATGTGTGGCCTGTTTGCAAGGGTTGTGATAACCCAGGCACACAATTTTTTTCTTGCGGTCATTATTGACAATGTGAGGAGCGCAATCAATAAGATGTAAAAAAAAAAATGAAAACTAGCAATAATATTTTCAAAGGGAGAGTTTCCAGCCTGCACATCCCCTTTAAAGGAACATGCATAAGGTGTGTCTGTTGTAGGCTCCTCCCACCAGTATTTCTCTTTTGTGTCCAATTCAAGCAGACCATTAGAAAAAGTAAGGGCTTCTTCCCTGATAGTGCCGTACCCCCCAAACAAAATTAGCAGGAACAAAAGCTTAATAATAAAAATGTAACAGAAAAAATAATAGGTTCCTTGATCCCAGCTTTCGGGAGGCACAGGTACTATCATCGTATCTTACTTCATTGCGGTAATCCATTCTCGCGGGTCTTTGAGGTAGCAATGCAGGGCAATGACACCACCCACATCTTCCAGAAGCCAAGATGAGTAATTTTAAAAAAAAATATTTCACAAGAAATAACATTAAAAAAGTTTTATTCACAGTGTATTTGTTTGGCAGGAGGGGGGGACTTGCAGGGAAGCAGACCTTTGATTTGCATAGAAGGCCTGCTTTTTAAGTAGAATTGGTCTGGGGAGGAAGAAGGGAATGGGTGATGGGGGGGGGGACCAAATACGTAAATAAGCTGCTTTTTTTGGAACATGAAATGATCACCAATCATTACTACACCTGGCAGCAGGTTGGTGTGGGGGGGGGGGGGGCTGGCAGGGAAGCAGACCTTTGATTTGCATAGAAGGCTTACTTTTTAGGTAGAATTGGTCATAAGCTGCTTTTTTGGAACATTAAATGATCATCAATCATTACTAAACCTAGCAGCAGGTTGGGTTTTCTTTAATTTGATTAACTTTTCTGAACATTTGACCTAAGGCGGGATTCATACCTCTGCTTGAGGTAGCGCACGTTAAAAAACGCTATTTAGACTGGCATAACACCTGTGCATTGTGGTTACATATGCTATCTTGCATGTTTTTCCATAATGCATGGTGTGTGGGGTATTCCAGTGCCATTCATTTTGAATAGCACCCCAAAGCACCTTGCCAGTGCACCCCAATACATAGATGTGAGCCATCTCTGCAATGGGGTGTGGTGTATATACATGGGATATGTCCAGTTTGATCTGCATCGACAGCCTATTTAAAATGATTGGGCTGCTTTGACACAATGCACTGAACAGGTGTGAAGAAAGCCTTCAGTGTAGGTTCACACTGAGGTCGGTTTAAAATGTTCAAACTTGCATTTTCAGTCCAACTTTGGAGGCGATTTCACAGACATCTGTGCGGGTTCCTGCATAGATGTCTATTGAAATTGCCCCCCCCCCCCCCCCCGAAGTCGCCAAAAGTAAAACAGAAACTACTCTTGGGAATCAGTGCTGCGCAGCAAGGTCGGCATTGCACCGATTCGGACAGTTCACCTTAGATCACTCCAATTCCTTGCCCTTCACCCCTTAGATCACTCCAATTCCTGTTCCCTTCACATCTCAGATCACCCTAATGCCTGCACCTTTACAACTCAGATCACCCTAATGCCTGCACCTTCAGACCTCAAATCAACCCTAATTCCTGCACCTTCAGATCCCAAATCAGTCCCAATTCCTGCACCTTTACACCTTAGATCACTCCAATTCCTTACCCTTCACCTCTTGGATAAGCCCACATTCCAGCACCTTCACATCTCAGATCACCCTAATGCCTGCACCTTCACACCTCAGATACCATAATATCTGCGCCTTCAGACCTCAAATTAACCCTAATTCCTGCAACTTCAGCTCCAAGATCAGCCCCCAATTCCTGCACCTTCAGATCCCAAATCAGTCCCAATTCCTGCACCTTCCCACCTTAGATCACCCCAAATCCTCACCCTTCACCCCTTAGATAAGCCCAAGTTCCAGCACTTTCACATCTCAGATCACCCTAATGCCTGCACCTGCACACCTCAAATCAAACCCATTTTCTGCACCTTCACATCTCAGATCACCCTAATGCCTGCACCTTCACACCTCAGATTACCATAATACCCACGCCTTCAGACCTCAAATTAACCCCAATTCCTGCACCTTCAGATCCCAGATCAGCCCCAATTCCTGCACCTTCAGATCCCAAACTAGCCTCCATTTCTGCACCTTCAGATCCCAAACCAGCCTCAATTCCTGGCACCTTCAGATCCCAGACCAGCCCCAATTCCTGCACCTTCAGATGCCAGATCAGCCCCAATTCTTGCAATGCAGACATGCCACATTACGGGCTGCCACTGAAAATGACATTGCATGCCCAACTTGACACACGTACCCTAGGTTGCTTATGTTCGATTGAAGATCCAGGTTCAATGGATAAGAACAGGTATACTGCAAGCTTGCACCAAGTACAGCTAAGAAATCAAATTTCAATTTATATTTTAACACTAATGTTCACAGAAATATACGTGGCCACCAAAATGCAGATACAACACGTACAATCAATAGAACATTTAATGTCATTATTTCATCAGTTTGAATCAGTGTTAAACTATTTGGTGGTTGCATTCACAGGGAATTCTGTCATTGTACAAGCCTTAAGTGTGTGTATGGATAAAATTAAGTGATGGTTTAAGTAAGAGGAATACTAAAACACCAAAAATAAATAGCTTGTATTGGAATGTCTGGGTTTCCTGTGTTAGAGTGGATGTACAGTATAGTATATAAGCCTATATATGTGTAATCATTTGTGTAGACTTATTGTGGAGACTTGGAGGTTCAGCTGCAACCTGGTAATTGTACCAGCTGAGGACCTAAAGTGCCCGGATTGTGAAAGGGAAACCCTAGGCTTGTTAAAAAGAATTTCCCTTAAGGTCCGTTATATACAGTACATAGAATTTTATGGAAACGTTTTTTGCTGCTTCTGCTTCGTAGATTTTTAGATGGATCATCCCATGGACTTGATGCAAGACTGAAGAGCAGGGCACCCTATAACCATTTATGCTGGCCCTACACTTATAGGTTTCTTTTCTTCAGCTTGCGGACTCTACCAAAAAAAAAAAATCTAACAAATTACAACATCCATACCGACCATTGTAATCCCAAACAGAATACTCAAAACAGTAGCTGAAACTGATTGGCTGTGGTCGCTGTTCAGTCAACAGTTTCCTGTCTGGCTCCTGCAGTCTTCAGATCAAAGTTTGTCAAGCCAGATGGTGCAGACAGGGCCACTAATGGATTGAGCTTCAGCAGCAAAAAGGACAAAATTTGATCCATG
The DNA here is from genome assembly GCF_965119305.1 of Pelophylax lessonae. Taxonomy (NCBI): domain Eukaryota; kingdom Metazoa; phylum Chordata; class Amphibia; order Anura; family Ranidae; genus Pelophylax; species Pelophylax lessonae. The sequence continues at coordinate 542,690,414 of NC_138772.1, forward strand.
TTTTGTCCTGGATGTTTAGTTAGCCTAAGGATGCCTGTAATTTGAACTCAAACCAATGGGCTCACCTTAGCTAGTAAGGTAACCCTGGGACTTCGCTTAGCTTGTCTTCAGAGTGCCTTGGGTTCCACAAAACTCTGGCCTTCTAGTAAGCAATTATTGACAATACCGCCTACTGGTAGGTAACTGGCCGGCCTCCTCTTTCTGGACAAGCCTTTCTATTCCCTACCGAATTCAGGGGACTGCCTTACTGGTCAGCTGGAAGGCTTGTTCTGGGAGGAGGTTGCTGACCAGGAAGTGGTGTGCTTTATCGTTGCGAACATCTGGATGAGCCTGCTTTAGGAACCTGGAGCTGAACTAAGCGCAAAGATTTTATTTCACAAAACTTACGTTTTTTTTGTAGCATCCAGAATCCTTGCATAAAATAAGAAGATCAAACTTTCATATGGTATTGCTGTAGATGACATTACTCATATAGGCAAAAACAAAAGAAACAGAGGGCGCATTTCCTTTGAGATAACGTTATTAATATAAACAAGTTTGGATGTAAATTCACAAGCGGCAACATCAAATAGGCACATCAAAGTCCAAAAAATACTCCAAACAGCCTGGTCCCCTGGGCAAGTCCCAAACATGAGAAGATGTTCCAAAAGGCTGATGCGTTTGACTCTGAAGAAGAGGGGATCGCATATTGATCCTTGCGAAAACATTTCTCTCGAGCGCAGGAGATTTGTCTTTTTTCTGCATTACTCGTATAGTGACAGTTGGGGAAGAAGCGAGACATTAGCGGTCCCTCATCCAGTCTCCTCTGTTGTCTGAGGGAGTGCATTTAGCGCAGTCACATGTCGTCGATCTCCATATACCGTTGAACCAAAATCTGCAACTAATCCGTTTAGCCGCTTGTACAATCATCCTCATCCTTCAGTCTGATCGTTGTGCACACTGTGACAGGAAGTCAGGTAAATCTGTGGGTGTTGTCACAGACGGGAGATACATTTCTGCCTTGTTTAGACAATTCACCAATTACTATCAGGTGTCGGCTGCAGAGGTAGCCAGAAAGGTTTAGGATGTTGGAAAGCTTCAGCTATTCAGAATGAGGCAATTAAGGCCTCTATAAGTTATCCAGAGGATGACTACTGATTGCTGCCTCCTGAGGCTTTTTGCGTTAAGGAGAGCAGTGAGCTGAGAGAGACTTCTGAAGGTGAGGTGGTGTTGACTTTTTCTATGTGAAAGGAAAACAAGTGGACTATTGGTCTTCTGCTGTATGACCAGCAGTGTCTGCCCAGCAGTAGGTTGGGACAGACTCCATAGGTAGGTTCCTGTGTTGTGAAGGTAGACGCCCCAAGTGGCCAGGGTTTATTTTATGTTTGTTTGATTTATGCTGTTTGGATGCTAGCACTTGTTTCCAGCAAATTGGAAGAATAAACCATAGACCGTTGTTTTCAACCACTCCTCGGCTGTCTCTCTGTGTAGCGAACCCACCCAAGGGGTCACCCACACCCACTACCGAGCTAACCCCTTACAACAGGTAGAGGGTTATGGTTGTCTTCAAGAGTATGAAATGATCTTTTGCGACCCTTTTTTAGATTTCTCACGGCCACAGCGTTCATTACGTGCCTGCGTCCCTTTAGAAAATTGTCTTTATATGTAGATAGATCACTTATAGTACCTGCTGCACACCCTAAAGCAGTGATGGCGAACCCTGGCACTCCAGATGTTTTGGAACTGCATTTCCCATGATGCTCAATTACACTGCAGAGTGCATTAGCATCATGGGAAAAGTACTTCCAAAACATCTGGGGTGCCAAGGTTTGCCATCACTGCCCTAAAGGAACGCTTTACGTGCTTGATATTTTTATATGCTCACTCAGAATTAAGAAGCCCCTGGCTCCTCAGGTGTGCCAGGACCAACCATGTCCTTAGACGTGTAGTCCTACATAAGCTGACAAGCCCAAAGGCCTCAATGTCTGGCCTTCTGGAATCTCTTTTGGAGATCTTTGGAATAGAAAATTCCATACACCATGTATAATCCTCTATATCACATCTAACTGTCAGAGAATCTGCTTTATAAAGAGTTAAATATTTTGCTAAGCGGCATTTAATATAAAAGAATGCGTGTTACAGATGTAGGAACTCTAAATACAGAAATGCACACTTAAAGGAGAACTCCTGAATTTTCGGAAGTCAATATGTAAATAGCCATTAACCTGTGTCAGTTTGATTTATTTTTTGCTTGAAATTAAAAAAAAAATTATATTAAAGATTTATATATAAAAGGAAAATCGGTCCTGTAGGATTGAACAACAAACCATGTGTCATTGCACTCAGTTTAATGCTGTAATAGCTCCGCCCACCTCAGGACATGCAGACTAGATAGAATCTGATTTTACACCTGAGTGCCGGGATTATTACAGCTCACAATTTAAAAAAAAAAAAAAAAAAAAAAAAAACACACACCAGATCCATGTATCTTGATGATTTATTATTTTAATGGAAGTTTTTAATATTCTGAAGGAAGTTCTCCTTTAAGCACTCATAGGTTACATTGTGCTAGCGCTCGCTCCGAAGTAACACAACTATGGAAAGATGTACAGAGTTTTTCAAATGCCTAAAGTGCTGTGTGGTAGGCATCTCAACATGAATATGTTTATGATCTGGTTCCATAGTGAACTGCCCATATGACAAGTACTTTTTTTTATCAACTTATTAAGTTGACCACTATGGTAGCTCTTGCTGAGTTTAGTAAACTTTTATAGATGATGTGTGTTAAACACATGAAAAAAAAAAATGTTATAAAGAGGAAAAAGGGATTAAGTAAGAGTGACGTCACACGTGATTGATCTTTGAATGATTTGATTATGCTGTAAAACTTTTTTTTTTTTTTTTTGATTTGTACACTGTTTTTTTGCCTGTTATTTTTTCCTGTTTTTTGGAGTATGATCATTTGCATGACTATTATTTTTTTTTTTTTCTGTATTTTTTTCAAGCCATGTTCTGTAAATTCTGTTTTATTTGTATGATCTGGTTTAATTTAAAATTGATTTTAAAGTTAAATAAAAACAATTTTGGATTGTCAAATCCTGCACACCGTATACAGTGAATTTCGATACGTTGTTCAACAGTTCGATCTTAATAAACATTTCAATAACAGGTTGAATTCTGTGTGTACGTGTCTTTCTTTTTTATTTTCATCAAAAAAATATATTTTCTGTTGAGCAAATAATTTTCTACAGTAGCCATTCTCAACTAGGGTTTGTGGAACCCTAGGGTTTCTCCAGAGGTTTTGCTGGGGGTTCCTTGAGCTTTGGATGACTGATCTCCCTTTTGATGGTGCCCACATGGTTTGGGACCAATGCCACTTGGCAGAGACAGCGGCAAGATACCAACCCATTAGCTGTCTGTAAGGATAGCATTCTGACCACCACGGTTGTATTCTTCCCCACTGACTAATAATGTAAGGAGCATTCTTCCTTCAAGCCACCAACACAAGAAGCATTCTTCCCACTAACCACCAATGTAAGGGGGCATTCTTCCTACTGAACACCAATGTAAGGAATATTCTTCCCACTGACCACCAATGTAAGGGGGCATTCTTCCCACTGACCACCAATGTAAGGGGGCATTCTTCCCACTGACCACCAATGTAAGGGGGCATTCTTCCCACTGACCACCAATGTAAGGGGGCATTCCTCCCACTGACCACCAATGTAAGGGGGCATTCTTCCCACTGACCACCAATGTAAGGGGCATTCTTCCCATTGACCACCAATGTAAGGGGCATTCTTCCCACTGACCACCAATGTAAGGAATATTCTTCCTACTGAACACCAATGTTAGGCGCATTCTTCCCACTGAACACCAATGTAAGGGGCATTCTTCCCACTGACCACCAATGTAAGGGGGCATTCTTCCCACTGACCACCAATGTAAGGGGGCATTCTTCCCACTGACCACCAATGTAAGGGGGCATTCTTCCCACTGACCACCAATGTAAGGGGGCATTCTTCCCACTGACCACCAATGTAAGGGGGCATTCTTCCCACTGACCACCAATGTAAGGGGCATTCTTCCCATTGACCACCAATGTAAGGGGCATTCTTCCCACTGACCACCAATGTAAGGAATATTCTTCCTACTGAACACCAATGTTAGGCGCATTCTTCCCACTGAACACCAATGTAAGGGGGCATTCTTCCCACTGACCACCAATGTAAGGAATATTCTTCCTACTGAACACCAATGTAAGGGGCATTCTTCCAACTGACCACCAGTATAAGGAACATTCTTCACACTGACTACCAATTTAAGGGGTATTCTTCCCACTGACCACCAATGTAAGGAGCATTCTTTCTACTGACCACCAATGTAAGGGACATTCTTCCCACAGATCACCAATGTAAGGGGGCATTCTTCCCACTGACCACCAATGTAAGGAACATTCTTCCCACTGATCACCGATGTAAGGAGCATTCAAAGTTTTCCCTTCACCGGAACTAAGGGACCAAGCCCAACCCCTGAAAAACAACCCCACACCATAATCCCCCCTCCACTAAATGATTTGGACCAGTGCTCAAAGCAAGGTTCATAAAGACATGGAGTTGGGGTTGTTTATCTTTATCAGGGTTTGGGCTTGGCCCCTTAGTTCCAGTGAAGGGAACTCTTAAGGCGTCAGAATACCAAGACATTTTGGACAATTTCATGCTCCCAACTTTGTGGGAACAGTTTGAGGATGGCCCCTTCCTGTTCCAATATGACTGCACACCAGTGCACAAAGTAAGGTCCATAAAGATATGGACGAGTGAGTTTGGGGTGGAGGAACTTGACTGGCCTGACTGAGCCCTGACCTGAACATGATAGAACATCTTTGGAATTAATTAGAGGGCAGAGAGCCAGGCCTTCTCTTCCAACATCGGTGCCTGATCTCAAAAATGCGCTTCGAGAATGGTCAAACATTCCCATAGACACACTCCTAAACCTTGTGGACAGCCTTCCCAGAAGAGTTGAAGCTGTTATAGCTGCAAAGGGTGGGCAAACTCCATATTGAACCCTACAGACTAAGACTGGGATGCCATTACCCACTTGCCGACCAGCCACCGTTGATATACGCCGGCAGGTTCCTGTGAATCGCTGTACCTGTACGGCGGTTCGCGGGTGCGTGCCCATTCGCCAGCGGTGAAGGTGATTCACAGGGCTGGTTGCCATGATTGCCACTGGGTACCCATGATTGCTCCCCGTGGAGAGAGAACAGTGATCTGCTGTTCTCTCAGGAATTAATGCAGAGCTCCTCTGTTCCTCCTATTTAGGAACACAGGTCTCTGTATTGATTCCACAAGCCCCTCCCCCTCATAGTTAGAAAACACCCCCTAGGTTCACATTTAACTCTTTGATCTCCCCTGGGTTAACCCCTTCCCTGCCAGTGTTATTACAGTAACTGCATATTTTTAGCACTGATTACTGTAGTAATGTCACTGGTCCCCCAAAAGTGTCAAAAATATCAGTTAGAGGTCCGATCTGAATGTCGCAGTCATGCTAAAAATCGCAGATCGCCGCCATTACTAGTAAAAATAAATAGATAAAAATGACATAAATCTTTCCGGTAGTTTGTAGACGCGATAACTTTTGCGCAAACCAATCAAAATACGCTTATTGGGATTTTGTTTACCAAAAACATGTAGCAGGAAACAAATTGGCCTAAAATTATGAAAAAATTCGATTTTTAAATTTTCATTTATTGGAAAATACTTTTTTTTTTTCAGAATTGTCACTATTTGTTTTTGTTTATAGCGCAAAAAATAATAATCGCACAGGTGATCAAATACCACCAAAAGAAAACTCTATTTGTGGGAAAAAAGACATCAATTTTATTTGGGTACAGCGTTGCACGACCGTTCGATTCTCAGTTAAAGTAGCGCAGTGCCAAATCGCATAAAATGGCCTGGTCATTAAGGGGGTAAAAGACGTGGTTAACCACTTAAGCCCCGGAGGATTTGGCTGCTCAAAGACCAGGGCCTATTTTGCGATCCGGCACTGCGTGATTTTAATGGACAATTGCGCGGTCGTGTAACGCTGTACCCAAATGAAATTGACGTTCTTTTTTTCCCACAAACTGAGCTTTCTTTTGGTGGTATTTGATCACCTGTGCGATTTTAAATTTTTGCGCTATAAACAAAAAAAGCGACAATTTTGAAAAAATAACAATATATTTCACATTTTTATTAATTATTAATAATAATAATAATAATATTTTTTATTTTATAAATTATTTTATTATATGAAATTCCCCCCCAAAAAATTTAAAAATCTAAATTTTTTAACATTTTAGGCCAATTTGTTTTCTGCTACATATTTTTGTTGAAAAAAATCGCAATAAGCGTATTTTGATTGGTTTGCGCAAAATGTATTGCGTTTACTAACTAAGGGAAAGATTTATGGCATTTTTATTGTTTTTTTTTTAAACTAGTAATGGAGGCGATCTGCGATTTTTTTTTTGCGGGACTGCGACTTTGTGGCGTGACATTTTTGACACTTTTGGTGATACCAGTGACATTACTACAGTAATCAGTGCTATACATATGCACTGTTACTGTAAAAATGACACTGGCAGGGAAGGGGTTAACTTTATTAGACATCCAGGGGTTAAGTGTGTCCCTAGGGGCGTGATTCTAACTGTAAAGGGGCCTTTGCTTTTGATGTAACCACAGAGACATACGATCCTACAGGATCGTGTGATCTCTGCAGTTACAGTGGGTACGGAAAGTATTCAGACCCCCTTAAATTTTTCACTCTTTGTTATATTGCAGCCATTTGCTAAAATCATTTAAGTTCATTCTTCTTCCTCATGAATGTACACATAGCACCCCATACTGACAGAAAAACACAGAATTGTTGACATTGTTGCAGATTTATTATAAAAGAAAAACTGAAATATCACATGGTCCTAAGTATTCAGACCCTTTGCTCAGTATTTAGTAGAAGCCCCCTTTTGATCTAATACAGCCAGGAGTCTTTTTGGGAAAGATGCAACAAGTCTTTCACACCTGGATTTGGGGATCCTCTGCCATTCCTCCTTGCAGATCCTCTCCAGTTCTGTCAGGTTGGATGGTAAACGTTGGTGGACAGCCATTTTTAGGTCTCTCCAGAGATGCTCAATTGGGTTTAAGTCAGGGCTCTGGCTCGGCCATTCAAGAACAGTCACGGAGTTGTTGTGAAGCCACTCCTTCGTTATTTTAGCTGTGTGCTTAGGGTCATTGTCTTGTTGGAAGGTAAACCTTCGACCCAGTCTGAGGTCCAGAGCACTCTGGAGAAGGTTTTTGTCCAGGATATCCCTGTACTTGGCCGCATTCATCTTTCCCTCGATTGCAACCAGTCGTCCTGTCCCTGCAGCTGAAAAACACCCCCACAGCATGATGCTGCCACCACCATGGTTCACTGTTGGGACTGTATTGGACAGGTGATGAGCAGTGCCTGGTTTTCTCCACACATACCGCTTAGAATTAAGGCCAAAAAGTTCTATTTTGGTCTCATCAGACCAGAGAATCTTATTTCTCACCATCTTGGAGTCCTTCAGGTGTTTTTTTAGCAAACTCCATGCGGGCTTTCATGTGTCTTACACTGAGGAGAGGCTTCCATCGGGCCACTCTGCCATAAAGCCCCGACTGGTGGAGGGCTGCAGTGATGGTTGACTTTCTACAACTTTCTCCCATCTCCTGACTGCATCTCTGGAGCTCAGCCACAGTGATCTTTGGGTTCTTCTTTACCTCTCTCACCAAGGCTCTTCTCCCCCGATAGCTCAGTTTGGCCGGAGGGCCAGCTCTAGGAAGGGTTCTGGTCATCCCAAACGTCTTCCATTTGAGGATTATGGAGGCCACTGTGCTCTTAGGAACCTTAAGTGCAGCAGAAATCTTTTTGTAACCTTGGCCAGATCTGTGCCTTGCCACAATTCTGTCTCTGAGCTCTTCAGGCAGTTCCTTTAAACCTCATGATTCTCATTTGCTCTGACATGCATTGTGATCTGGAAGGTCTTATATAGACAGGTGTGTGGCTTTCCTAATCAAGTCCAATCAGTATAATCAAACACAGCTGGACTCAAATGAAGGTGTAGAACCATCTCAAGGATGATCAGAAGAAATGGAAAGCACCTGAGTTAAATATATGAGTGTCACAGCAAAGGGTCTGAATACTTAGGACCATGTGATATTTCAGTTTTTCTTTTTTAATAAATCTGCAACAATGTCAACAATTCTGTGTTTTTCTGTCAGTATGGGGTGCTATGTGTACATTCATGAGGAAGAAGAATGAACTTAAATGATTTTAGCAAATGGCTGCAATATAACAAAGAGTGAAAAATTTAAGGGGGGTCTGAATACTTTCCGTACCCACTGTACATCAGGGAGAATGACAGGCGGCTTTGTTTACATCAGCCGCCTGCCTTTCTCCCTCTCCAGCGGTAGATCGCGAGTGACCGGCAGACATCGGAGCCGCCGGTCACTCGTGCTGGGATGGCAGTGAATGAGCGGGGGTGGGAGCGCGCCTCCGGGGGCGCGTGCTCGCCCCCTATTATCTCGCGGGCGAGTGACGTACTGATACGTCACTTTGCCCAGGGGGGGCTGACCGCCGCAGTATATGTACTTGCGGAGGTCAGCAAGCAGTTAAAGTTCATGTGCGTGTAAAGGCAGGCGTCCCAATACTTTTGGTAATATAGTGTACTTATACATGCCTCCGCTGTCAGCACTGAACAATCTGTATGTAGAAGCGGCTCCATACAGAACAGAGCACTGTGGTGTGGAACAAAATCGAGCTGGGCTGAGCACTGCTCTGCCATTTACAAGCAGCTTTGTATCCTATGAATAATTACAAAGCGTCCTCTTATTGGCTAAGCTGTAGATCTTGACATCATCCGCCCACCTCTCGACCTCACCCAATCAGAGGAAGTCTTGTATTCATTCATAAAAATGCAAAACGTCCAGTAAATGAATAAGCAGCTCTCAGCCTGACTCGATTTTGTTCCTGGAACGGGACGGGAAGTCCCTGTATCGCTTCCAGAAGAACACAGCACTATATACTGTATGTATCTGATTCTACATTCACTTTGTACAGTGCTGACAGCGGGTGCATGTGATAGTAATTTAAATAGTTTGTATTGGGCAAAACAATATAAAGTGACAAGAAACCTGGAGTTAGGTTTTACCAAGCAGTCTTCCCATTTATGTGTATGTGTCTTTATTTACCACTTGTAGGTCAGCAGTCCCTTTTCCTGATAGGATTCAGTGTACCTTCCAGAAATAGCAGAACAGTAACGCTATCCTCTACGTTTTTATTTTCCTTATGGTTACTTGCAGGTCAATTACCTTCATTAAAACACTTGACCATTCTAAACATGCAGACAGACAGGGACATAAAACTTGATGACTACTTAAAGCACAACTCCAGTTTTAGGGGAAAAAAAAATGAATAATAAAATGCCCAAGGTGTCTAGGCTCTGGCTGCAATAAGAACATTGTCTCCAGCACTGTCCCCTCCTCCATTGCAGAGTCCCTGCTTATCAAACCCATATTCTGTGAGCCCAGGCTGTCATGGACACACCCCCTGGGGCTGTATACTCATGCCCATTTGGGATCATGGGCATTGTTTATTTTGTCGACTAAAATGTTTTAGTTGACTAAAATACAACAAAAATGAACCACTTGCCGACCAGCCGCCGCACTTATACGGCGGCAGGTTCCCACGAATCGCTGTACCTATCCTGGGGCCGCGCATGCAGAGTTGAGAAACACTGAGCTACACTGATGGGGCTGCACTGATATGCTGCACTTATAGGCACTGATGGCCAATGATGAGCTGCACTAATGGGCACTTATGAGGCCATGTTTAGGGGCGGGGCAGGGTAGGGGTTGAGTGGGGTAACTGGTGGCGAGAAACTCTTAAGACCTGGCTAATGGCTCAGGACTTGAAATGTTGAGCCCTGCCCTACCATTTTCTATCCCAATTTCGATGGTCATTAGGAAAAATGGAGAGAGCAAATCTTCATAGCCAGGACATAGGACTAAAAACCTGTGAAAACATAGGCAGCACACCATGGATTGAATCTTAGTTCTTTACTGAGGTCATAAGTGCAACATTTCAAGTGTGAAAAAGATTTAAGTCCAAAAAAAAATCATAATTCCAATGTTTCAGGGACATGGAGGATCCCCTTTTTAAAGTGACAGCCTCCATTAGGATTATAAAAACCACCTACTTGAAATAATAATGGTCACCACCAGAAAATAAGATCCATAAAACATCCATCATGTGATGCCGAATAATACAAGTAGAAAACATTTTGAAGACCTCCACATTTCAGGGACTTTGATGTCCATTTCCCAAGGTGTTACCTTCATGTCCCCAAAATGTTGGTGGAATCATTTTTGGAATAATTTTTTTTTGTACTTGATCCCTGAGATGCCTACTTCCATCAGACACCTCTTGATTGAGGAGCCATGGAGAGATCCCTACTTCCAAACGAAACCCCTTAACAAATAATCCACAGCGAGATCCCTATTCCCAAAGACAACTCTTCATAAAGGCACCATGGTAAGATCCATTCTTCCAATAAACACACCTTAATAGAGGCACCATTGAGAAACCTATTTCAAATAGACAACCCTTGATAGTGGGGCCATGTAGCGATCCCTACTTCCAATAGACACCCCTTAGTAGAGAAGCCACAGAGAGATCCTTGCTTCTAATTGATTCACACAGAGATATCTCAATTTTCAATAAACGTCTCTTGATAGAGAAGCTATGGAGAGATCTCTACTTCTAACGGACATTCCTTGCTAGAGGAGCCATGAAGAGATTCCAACGACCAACAGAAGCCCCTTGATATAGGCAGTGTTCGCAGATCCCTACTTCCAATAAACACCCCTTGATAGGGGTGCAATGGAGTAATGCCTACCGCCAAAAGAAAGCCCTTGATATAGGAGCCATGAGAGATACCTACTTCCAATAACCTTTTGATGGAGATGTCATGGAGAGATCCTTACTTCCATTAGAAAACCCTTAACAAAGAATCCTTTCTTCCAATAAACACCCCTTAATAGGGGTGCCATGGAGTTATGCCTACCGCCAAAAGAAAGTCCTTGATATAGGTGCCATGAGAGAAACCTACTTCCAATAACCCTTTGATGGAGATGTCATGGAGAGATCCTTACTTCCATTAGAAAACCCTTAACAAAGAATCCCTTCTTCCAATAAACACCCCTTGATAGCGGCACCATAGAGAGACCTACTTCCTATAGACAACCCTTGATAGTGGGGCCATAAAGAGATCCCTGTTTCAAATAGACACCCCTTGGGAGAGGAGCCATGGAGAGATCTCTACTTCCAACAAATGCCCCTTGATAGAGAAGGCATGGAGAGATCCCTACTTCCAACAGACATTCCTTGCTAGAGGAGCCATGGAGAGATAATTACTTCCAACAGATGGCCACCCTAATCTAAGAAGCCACATTAATCTAAGGAGGCCACTCTTATCAAAAGGAGATACTTTAATCTAAGGAAGAATTCTAAAATAAGAAGACACTCTAATCTAAGGAGCCACTCTAATCTAGGTAGCCACTTTAACCTAGCACCATGGACAGATCCCTACTTCTAATAAACACCGCTTGATAGAGAAGCCATGGAGTGATTCCTACCTCCAACAAAAGCCCCTTGATAGGTGCCACAGATAGATACCTACTTCCAATAACCCTTTGATAGAGATACCATGAAGAGATCACTAATTTCAATAGATACCTCTTGATAGTGGAGCCATGGAGGGACCCCTACTTCCAAAAGAAACCCCTTAACAAAGCAGCCACTGAGAGATCCCTTCTTCCCATAGACAACCCTTAATAAAGGCACCAGGGTGAGATCCCTTCTTCCAATAAACACCCCTTGATAGAGGCACCATGGAGAGATCTACTTCAAATAGACACCCCTTGATAGAGGATCCATGCATATCTCCCTATTTCCCATAGACACCCCTTAATAGAGGAGCCATGGAGATATCCCTACTTCCAATAGACACCCCTTGATAGAAAAGCTATGGAGAGATCTTTACTTCCAATAGTAACCCCTATATAGAGGAGTCATGGAGAGAGCCCTACTTCTAGCATACACTCAAATAAAAGCAAGAGTGTGGGACTTTAAATGAGGTTGACTGGACAAGGAAATTTATTGCAAAATACAACAACATATGAGGGTATAATTGCATAGACACACACAGAGATATAGTGGATAGCATGGTACAATATTAGTACAGACAATTGCAGATAAAATACAATACAATATATCTCGGATCACATACGAATCTCTCTGAAATAAACAAGTACAATAAAACCTCATAATCTCTGTATGTTCATAATCTAAAATATATATAATGATACGCTAAAATATCTGAGTAATCGTAGGCTCGACGCGTTTCATGGACCTCCGTCCATTCATCAGGAGCTTGGGTATATGTCTAGAAGGTGAGAATATGGATTGTATGAATATATTGATTAACGTAGTGAAATAATTGGAAGGTATATAAGAAAAAGACACTACCTTAAGCAGTATCATAATTCATGAGTTGTCCAGTCTAGGAATGAGGGACCACAGGAGATCCGGAGAAAGCCTAACCCGGGGCTGAGGCGCGGAAAAACATCCAGCAGGGGGACAGCAGGGGGAGAGGAGAGGAGCATAGCCAGAACAACTCAAAGGACTCCAGGTGAATAGCTTGAGAATAAGATGGTACAGGCACATTAGAAGCCAAAGAACGGGGTCTGTAGGTATGTACAAAAAACATTTGATAAATATATATATGTATTTGTAAAAAGTAGAATATACTGAGAAAGCCATCTCAGGAACAAAATAGTCAGCATTGTTGGAAATATATATTCAAATGAAAAAACCCAAGACTAATACCAGTGAAATAGCCGTAAAAGAGGTAAGCATTTGGAAATAGCCAGGGCTCGCTGGTGAGGCCCATGGCGAAACCAAGTTGTAAACGAAAGTGGAAGGGGAGAAGACCAGCAGAAGGGGGGAAGGGGGGGACACCTCTAAGGTGAACGGAGGTACCTGTGAAAAATTGAAAAGAAGGTGTGACAAAAGCAAACCAAGGTGATAAGGTAAAAATTAATGAGTGATCCAATTGTGAAAGGAGAGATGCCCTGGCAGACTAAGGGGGTGCCAAGGAAAAACTGAGGGGCTAAGAGAAAAGATGCGGTGTGCTGAAGGCTGAGTGTGACCAAAATATGCTTACAAAAAAGCATAAGGCAGAGTGAAAGAAGTGAGGCTATGTATAAAAGGTATCTGATTACCCCCGGTTTGCAACAAGTAGGTATGCCTGAGGGAGTTGAGGTTGTTCCAGTCCAAGCCGTGTGTCCTATACTGCTGGAGTAATGCCACGCCAGCGCCATGCTGGCGTCAGTCTATATAGGTGGCCAAAAACCTCCCACATCCGGTTAAGTAGACCTAGCATACACTCCTTGATAGAGGAGCACTGGAGAGATCCCTACCTCCAATAGACACCTCTTTACAGAGGATCCATGCAGATCTCCCTATTTCCCATAGACACCCCTTAATAGAGGAGCCATGGAGATATCCCTACTTCCAATAGACACCCCTTGATAGAAAAGCTATGGAGAGATCTTTACTTCCAATAGTAACCCCTATATAGAGGAGTCATGGAGAGAGCCCTACTTCTAGCATACACTCCTTGATAGAGGAGCACTGGAGAGATCCCTACCTCCAATAGACACCTCTTTACAGAGGAGCCATGAAGAGCTCCCTACTTCCAATAGACGCCCCTTAATAAAGGCACCATTGAGGTATCTATTCCCTACTTCCAATAGACACCCCTTGATAGAGGAGCTATGGAGAGATCCAGACTTTCAATAGATACCCCTTGATAGAGGAGCTTTAGAGAGAACCCTACTTCTAAGAAACACTTCTTCCAGAGTAGCCATGGAAAGATATATACTTCCAACTGATACTCCTTAAAAGAGGCACCACAGAGAGATTCCCTGCTTCCAATAAACAACCCTTGATAGCGGAGTCATGGAAAGATCCCTAGTTCTAATAGGCAACCCTTAAAAGAGGTGCTTTGGCGAAATCCCTGCTTTGAATAGACACCCTTTAAAGTAGCCGCTATGGATAGACCTCTTCTTCTAATAAACACTCCTTGTAGAGCAGTCATAGAGAGATCCCTACCTCCGAAGGACACCTCTTTATGAAGGAGCCCTGAAGAGCTCCCTATTTCCATTAGACACCCCTTAATAGAGACGTCATGGAGGTATTCCAACTTCCAATAGACACCCCTTGATAGAGGAGCCATGGAGAGATACAAACTTCTAATAGACACTTCTTGCAAATGAGTCATGGAATGATCCATACTTCCAACTGACTCTCCTTAATAGAGGCACCAGGGAGATATCCTTACTTCCAATAGACACCTCTTGATAGAGGAGCCATACAGAGATCCCTACTTTTTCTAGACATTCCTTGATAGAAAAACCATGGGAGATCTCTACCTCCAATAGACACCTCTTGATAGAGGAGCCATGGAGGGATCCCTACTTCCAATAGAAGTGATGAAATGTCACCAGCACACCAAAGATTCCTTAAAACGGGTCCAAAGCTTTATTTTCATGGTCACATGGTAAACACAAGGCAATGTTTCGGAGTCAAGCAGGCCCCTTTTCGTCACTCCGAAACATTGCCTTGTATTTACCATGTGCCCACGAAAATAAAGTTTTGGACCCATTTTAGGAAATCCTTGGCATGCTGGTGACATTTCTACACTTAGATTGTCTACGTTTCCCAGTCTGTGGTCATTTCAGCACCCAGCAATACCAAATAGCCATTTGGGGGAATATTGTGTATCTACTTCCAATAGACACCCTTTAAAATGGGAGCTATGGAGAGATCCCTACTTCTAATAGACATTCCTTGTAGAGGCACCGTGGAAAGATCCCGAGTTTCTAAAGATACCCCTTAATAGAGAAACCATATGGAGATTCCTACTTGCCATGCACCTCGTCCTGCTATTGCTCACATTATTTGCCTGTAGGTTGCCATATTGCAAGATTGTTTTTAGGGTTTTTAGAAAAAAAGAGCTGCTGCAGATTGAAGTATTGATGTCATTTTAATGACATTAAAGAGGACCTGTACTGTGGAAGGTGTGCCAAAATAAGGGCAAATAAAGGGAAAAGCACCAGTGACCAGTAGTGACTGTGGCCTCCCTGCAGCTGATCTTTTCACCATTATTGACTTCCATGCCTTGTTCTGCAGGTCTGTGTAGAAGCGGCCATCTTGGTAGAGTAAAGCTGGATACACACTATCCAACTTTTGTGGTTAGATTTCCTTCAGATTTACCTTTTCTATGTAGTGAAAGGGCCTGCCTGATTGCATACAAATTGAAAGGGTTTGACCTCATATTATATGGTTTTGGTAAGTCTAAAGGAAAAAGTCTTCAGAAAATCTTATAGTGTGTATGGCCCATTAGGGTTTTACTTCCTCATGTCACAGACTTGACATCTGGTGTGGGAAATTGAAGAAAAAGCAGGAAAGGTGGAATAATCACAGATCCCATGAATTTAATAGACGCAGGGAGATCCTTGGACTGCTGGGCCTCAGGTACAGCTTCCCCTCCAGCAAGGAGAACAGTGAGAAACACAGTGGTGACATTAGCTGGTCAACATTTTGTGACATCACCAAATATCATTTGTGAGAGTGACTTTGTCTAGGCTAAGATGATGTCATCACTGTGCTGCAAGCAGAAGGAAGCAATTCTGCAGTCCAGGATTCAGATTGCACACTGTAACTTTGTAGCAAGTCACATGGTGAGGTCGGTTCTGTGTCAAATATTTGTGAACACAGCCAAGAACTTCACAGACACCAGGATTTACATGTTTGTGTCATCTCTGAGCCGGCATCTCAGTCCAGGAAGTAGGACGATGCCAGAACAAAGATGGCTCCGTTCTTCTGGTGAGGAAAGCAGATAAAGGCATTATAAGGGGGGGGGGGGGTGATCTCCATAACAGGTAATCAATTCTTACTTAAAGCGGAGTTCCACCCTGGAATTTTTTTTTTTTTTTTTTAAATACCCCCGGGACAGTCAGGGCTAGTGCATTCCACAATGGCTAGCCTCTGATCTGTCCCGGGTTGCACTTACCTGTTAGGACAAATACTTACCTTGAAAACGTCTTGTCCAGAGCTGCCATCTCAGATGCGGGCAGCTTGAAGCCAGCGAGATCCTCTTCTGCGTCCTCTTCCGCCTTCTTCAGTCCCACGATGCCCTGCACCGGCCCCGCCGTCACTTCCGGGTCACGCGCGTCATCCCTCCACAGCTTCTGGGCATGCCCAGAAGCTGTTTAGAAAGGGATGACACGCGCGACCCGGAACTGACGTCGGGGCCGGTGCAGGCGCAATGATTCCTGGGAGCGATGACGTTCAGCTCCCAGGAATCATTGCAGAGCCAGGAAGTGACGACGGGCAGCGGCCGAGGAAGGAGGAAGAAGGAAGTAAGGTAAGTATATTTTCTTCGCTACGAGGTAAGTAAAAAAAAAATGTGATTATCCATTTCTTTTTCAGGTGACCCGGAGCGAGAAGATGGAGGTAAGTATAAAATTAGGGTGGAACTCCACTTTAACTTGCACTGAACATAATATATCTGATGCTGGGTCCTCTTTAACACCTTTAGGACCGCCCACCGCACATTTTCTGCGGCAGGCTGGCTCTCCTGCCCTACAACAGTCGCACGTGTGGTGCTGGGAGGGGGGAGGGGGGCGAGCGTGCGCCGTTGGCGGAGCGCTCCCACCCCCATTAGGCAGCGGGGATGCTGATCCATGGGGCTGGTGGCCGCGATTGCTCCCCGCTGAGAGAGAAGGACGGTCAGATGTTGTAAAGACAGCTGACTGTTCTTCTCTCTGGAATGATCACAGAGCGCCTGTGATCCTTCTATATTGGATCACAGGTCTCTATGGTCATTTCACAAGCCCATCCCCATACAGTTTAGAAAACACCCCCTAGGCTCACATTTAAAGAGGTTGTAAACCCACCTCACAAACTTTTACCTATAGGTAAGCCTATATTAAGGCTTACCTATAGGTGCTATAAATATCTCCCAAACTTGCACCGTTTAGGAGATATTTAGAGTGCCTACTGCCGATGACGTCATCGGCGCATGCGCTCTGAAGGAATGGCCACCCGTGCCGTTCCTTCAGAGCTCAGTGCCGTGAACGTGTAATCGCGCCTCTGGCCAATCAGATGACCAGAGGACGCGAACCCGGAAGCAGGACAGCCGGACATGTCGGCCGTCCTGTCGCTGAGCAGCGGCAGGGCGGGGGCTTCGTTTTAAGGTAAGTACTTCATAATGAGCTAGTATGCGATGCATACTAGCTCATTATGCCTTTCTCTTTACAGGGCTTTTTTTTTCTCGTTTTTTTTTTGGGACTTTACCTCTTTAACCCTTTGATCGCCCCTAGGTTAACCCCTTCCCTGCCCGTGTCATTATTACAGTAATAGTGGATATTTTTAGCACAGATTACTTTAGTAATGTCACTGGTCCCCCCCCAAAAGTGTCAGTTAGGGGTCCGATCTGTCGGCCGCAATGTGGCAGTCCCGCTAAAAATCGCAGATCGCCGCCATTACTAGTAAAAAGAAAAAAACAAAAAAAATTAAAATGACAATTTTTTTCCCTAGTTTGTAGATGCGATAACTTTTGTGCAAACCAATAAAAATACTCTTATTGCATTTTTTTTACCAAAAATATGTAGCAGAAAACAAATTGGTCCAAAAGGATAAAACACTTTTGATTTTTTAATTTTTTTGGGGGGAATGCAAAATGTGAAAAATATTGTTTTTTTTCCAGAATTGTTGCTCTTTTTATGTTTATAGCGCAAAAAATAAAAAACGCACAGGTGATCAAATACCACCAAACGAAAGCTCTATTTGTGGGGGAAAAAAGGCCATAAATTTTATTTTGGTACACGACTGCGCAACTTTCTGTTAAAGTAACGAAATGCCGAATCGCAAAATATGGCCTGGTCATTAAGGGGGGAAATCTTCCGGTCCAGAAGTGGTTAAACGCACTGCTCTGTTTGCACACATACACCCAAAATATTACCCCCCCCAGGTCCTCTGCTGCAGACAGCCCCAGTGTTGTGTATGGAGTCGCTCCCAGCCAGCCCGACCTTCACTCTCACTAATCTGCTTTTGTTCTGCACATTAGGAAGCAAACACTTCAATGTGTTATTCAGACTTCCAATGCGCTCCGCCTATAAGAAGCCATAAGGGATGGCGGCCGGCCAGGATCTTCCCGTAACACTGAATGGATGTTTATCTAATAAAGAGAACCTGTCACCCATGGGAGCCCCTTTACAGCTGAAGTTTCTTCTGTTTATATTTTACCCTCCTTTATTTCATCCCTCATCATCATACGAATGACTTTCTAAAATAAAACCTTTCCTTTTTCATGACATACTTTATTTTACATCTAGAGACGTTCTCACTGGGTCTCTGTGCTTCTCTGTGCAATGCAGGCAGATCATGACTGGTGGGAGGGGCCAGCAGGGTGGTGTACATATCTTCCTGAAAACATCACAGCACCCGGCCTCTCCAGAGCCCTCAGTTCTGATGCAAGCAGTGGGAGGAGTTATGCAAATATGAAAATGCCTTGATGGGTGGGTGTCGGTCTGGAGGAGTGGGCATTCCTGGGCAGGGTGTGTTTGCATGTCATGCTGAGGCTCCATGACTGACAGAACTGAAATCCAATGAATGAAAGGGGCGGGCCAGGGTCGGTGCAGGTGGGGAAGAAAGGAGCTAGATGATGTTGGGCGTCCTCCAGCCAGGACAGACAGACAGATAGAGACAGACAGACAGAGATAGACAGACACAAACAGACAGACAGACAGAGACAGACAGACAGACACAGAGACAGACAGACAGAGACAGACAGACAGACACAGAGACAGACAGACACAGACAAGACAGACACAGAGACAGACAGACAGACAGACAGAGACAAACAGACAGAGACAGACACAGAGACAGACAGACAGAGACAGACAGACAGACAGACACAGACAAACAGACAGAGACAGACACAGAGACAGACAGACAGACGGAGACAGACAGAGACAGACAGACAGACGGAGACAGAGACAGACACAGAGACATACAGACAGGCAGAGACAGACAGACAGAGACAGACAGACAGACGGAGACAGACAAACAGACAGAGACAGACAGACAGACAGACACACACAGACAAACAGACAGAGACAGACACAGAGACAGACAGACACAGACAGGCACAGACAAACAGACAGAGACAGACAGACACACAGACACAGACCAAACAGACAGAGACAGATAGACACAGAGACAGACAGACAGATACAGATAGACGCAGAGACAGACAAACAGACAGACAGAAGCCCCGTACACACGTACCGATTGTCAGCCGAACGATCGGCCGTCTTTTGTCCAGGGCTGTCCTGTCGGTTGTTGAAAAGTGCAAAAGACTGCACATGAATTTTGTCGGCCAACAACAGCTGACTGCAGAAGTGATGTCATGTGATGGTTAACTTTCCGTGTGTTTTTTCTTCTCTGAGCATGCCCAGTCTTGCTCATCTGCTGTCTGTCGGCCGAATTCTGTACTGACTGGCGAACAATCGGCCGTTCTGGTGACGGCCAACAAAAATTTTATAGCCTGCACACCCGATTCTGTGCGGCCGAAAAGTCGCAGTCGGTTGTCGGAAGCATCATACTAACAAGCCGACAATCGGCCGATCGGACGTTGGCCGAATATTTATGGCCGACAATCGCTACGTGTGTACGGGCCTAGAGACAGACAGACAGACAGACAGAGACAGATTGATTCATCAATATTTCACAATTTAAATGGTATTAAGTATATATATATATATATACACACTGACCGGCCACTTTATTGGGTACACCTGTTCAGTTGCTTGGTAACACAAATTGCTAATCAGCCAATCACATGGCAGCAACTCAGTGCATTTAGGCATCTAGATGTGGGGAAGACGACTTGCTGAAGTTCAAACTGAGCATCAGAATGGGGAAGAAAGGAGATTTAACCACCTCCCACCTGCTATACAGACAAATGATGGCAGCAGGGTGGCTTACTCGTTCTGGAAAGACGTTATATGTCGTTGTCCCACTCTTGCCTCGCTTGTGTCCCTGGGACGCGGCGCATTCCCCATCTCAGTAAAGAGACGCGCATCTCTTTACCCATGTGATCAGCTGTATCCAATCACAGCTGATTACATGTAAACAAGGTAATTCCGGTTATCGGCTTTCTTCTCCTCACCCCAACAGCATGAGAGAAGAGCTGATCAGTGGCATTTTCTCACAGGGGAGACCTGCACAGATAATCAGTGCTCTGATCATCAGTGCAGCCCCAACATTGCCCAGCAGTGAAGCCAGTCAGTGCTGCTTTTCAGTGCTGCCAATCCATGCCACCTATCTGTGCCGCCTATCTGTGCCGCCTATCAGTGCCAGCTATCTCTGCCACCTATCAGTGCGGCCTATCAGTGCCGCCTATCCATTCCGCCTATCAGTGTCAGCTATCAGTGCCGCCTATCCATGCCGCCTATCAGTGCCGCCTATTAGTGCTGCCTATCCGTGCCAGTTATCTGTGCCGCCTATTCGTGTCACCTATCTGTGCCGCTTATCAGTGCCCATCAGTGCAACCCCACATTGCCCAGCAGTGAAGCCAGTCAGTGCTGCATTTCAGTGTCTGCTCATCAGTGCTGCCAATCCAAGCCACCTGTCCGTGCCGCCTATCTGTGCCAGCTATCTGTGCCACCTGTCAGTGCTGCCTATCCGTGCTACCTATCAGTGTCAGCTAGCAGTGCCGCCTATTCATGCCAGCTATCAGTGCCGCCTATCCGTGCCAGCTATCTGTGCCACCTATTCGTGTTGCCTATCTGTGCCGCCTATCAGTGCCCATCAGTGCTGCATATTAGTGCCTCCTCATCAGTGTCACTTCATCAGTACCCATCAGTGCAGCCTCATCTGTGCCCATCAATGCCGCCTCACCAGCGCACATTGAAGGTGAAAATATAGTTATTTACATTTTCTAACAGAAACTATGAAAAAATTTTAATTTTTGTAGCAAAAAATAAAAAACCCAGTGATGATTAAATATAACCAAAAGAAAGCTCCATCGGTCTCAAAAATTTACAAAACTTACAATTTGGGTGCAGCGTTGCATGACCGCGCAATTGTTATTCAAAGTGAACTAGAGTGGTTGACACAATGTCAGTTTACGATATTGTGTCATGTTGTTGTGCCGGTAAAGTCCATTTTTGAGAATACCACTCTAGTTTCCTTATACAATAAGACAAGGCATGGATGTACCCCAGTGTCCATAGCGCCACCTCATGGTGACACTTGAAATGTAATTCTTGTTATTCAAAGTGTGAGAGCGCTGAAAGCTGAAAATTGGGTGAAAGTGCCCAGTATTGAAGCAGTGGTTGTTGGTTGTTGGTATTTCTGGGATTTTCACACACAACCATCTCTCGGGATTACAGAGAATGGTGGGAAAAAGAGAAAATATCCAGTGAGAGGCAGTTGTGTGGAGGAAAGTGCCTTGTTGATGTCAGAGGTCAGAGGAGAATGGGCAGACTGGTCCCAGATGATAGAAAGGCAACAGTAACTCAAATAAGCACTCGTTACATCCAAGGTATGCAGAATACCATCTCTGAACATACAACACATCAAACCGCAGCAGCAAATGGGCTACAGCAGCAGATCACTACACTGGGTGCCCGGTACTAGTAAGGTGTACCTAATAAAGTGGCTGGTGAAGGTGAGTATATTTTACCTTCTATTGATAAATCTAAAAAAAAAAAAAAAATTGGGCTTTACCTAAGCTTTAGGGCTTGGTCTATACTTGGTGGTTGAGCTGTGTTTTTACCCCCCCCCCCTCCCCAAGCTGTATAAGGGTATACACATGCCAAAAAGCAAAAAATTATCCCCCCTTGCGTTCAGTGACACTGTGCACGCCCAACATGACCGATTCAAGTGAATGGGGCCACGCTACAACCACCTTGCAAAAACAAAATGTGCATGGTTCCAGTACGGTGGTGCGGGCTTTTAGGTTAAAACAAGCAGCTAGGAGGCGCTATAATACCCTCTGCAAAGTCATCCACTGCAGAATGCTCTTCAGAGGGCTAACACAAGTATAAATGCGCTCTAATGTGCTGTGTGACTAGATCACCACCTAGTGGTCGTTTTAATAATTGTCATCCAATGTTGTCCAGTTGGGATTAGCGCCTTTCTCTCTTTTAACCACTTCTAGACCAGAAGGTTTTGCCCCCTTAATGACCAGGCCATTTTTTGCGAATTCGGCACTGCGTTGCTTTAATGGACAATTTGCGCGCTGTACCCAAATAAAATGAATGTCCTTTTTTCCCATAACTAGAGCTTACTTTTGGTGGTATTTGATCACCTGTGCGATTTTTTAGTTTTTGCGCTATAAACAAAAAAAAGCGACAATTCTGAAAAAAAAAAAAAAAAAAAAAATATATATATATATATATTTCTTTTTCACATTCTGCTATATAACATTCCCCAAAAAAAAATGTAAAAATCTAATTTTTTCATCCTTTTAGGCCAATTTGTTTTCTGCTACATATTTTTGGTAATAAAAATCGCAATAAATGTATTTTGATTGGTTTGCGCAAAAGTTATCGCATCTACAAACTAGGGGAAAGATTTATGTCATTTTTTTTTTTTTTTTTACTAGTAATGGCGGCGATCAGCGATTTATAGCGGGACTACGACATTGCGGCGGACAGATCGGACCCCTAACTGACATTTTTGACACTTTTGGGGGGAACAGTGACATTACTACAGTAATCAGTGCTAAATAATATGCACTGTTACTGTAATAATGACACTGTAATAATGACATTACTTTTACACGGTAATATTGGAATCTGCAAAGGCATTTGTTGGACATTAACCACTTCCCGACCACCCGCTGCCTTTTTACTGCGGCAGGGGGGCTCTCCTGCGCAAACCAACGTAGACCTACGTCAGGCATACGCGGGAAGCTAGGGGGCTCCCGTGCGCCGCCAGCGGCACGCTCCCACCCCCACTCGGCAGCGGGGACTCCGATGCACGGGTCAGGTGGCTCTGATTGCCGCCTGACACCCGCGATCGCTCCCCGCTGAGAGAGAAGGACGGTTGGCTGTTGTAAACACAGCTGACCGTTCTTCTCCCTGAAATGATCACAAAGCCCCTGTGATCCTTCTATATAGGAACACATGTCTCTATGGTCATTTCAGAAGCCACGCCCCCCCCCCCCGAGTTAGAATCACTCCCCCTAGGCTCACATTTAACCCCTTGATCACCCACAGGGTTAACCCCTTCCCTGCCAATGGCATTATTTGCATATTTTTAGCACTGATTACTGTAGTAATGTCACTGGTCCCCCCCAAAAGTGTCAAAATTGTCAGTTAAGGGTCCGATCTGTCTGCCGCAATGTCGCAGTCCCGCAAAAGATCGCAATATCGCTGCCATTACAAGTAAAAAAAAAAACAATAAAAATGACATAAATCTTTCCCGTAATTAGTAGACGCGATAACTTTTGCGAAAACCAATCAAAATACGCTTATTGCGATTTTATTTTTACCAAAAATATGTAGCAGAAAACAAATTGGCCTAAAATGTTAAAAAATTTAGATTTTTAATTTTTTTTTTTTGGGGAATGTTCTATAGCAGAATGTGAAAAATATATTTTTTTACAAAATTGTCGCTCTTTTTTTGTTTATAGCGCAAACAATAAAAATCGCACAGGTGATCAAATACCACCAAAAGAAAGTTCTGTTTGTGGGGAAAAAAAGGACAATAATTTTATTTGGGTACAGTGTCGCACGACTGCGCAATTATCTGTTAAAATAACGCAGTGCCGAATCGCAAAATAGAGCCTGGTCATTAAGGGGGAAAATCCTTCCAGTATTAAAGTGGTTGTAAATGATCACCTTGTAAAACAATATAAGGGTTTTCATGGATGGGACCAATTACATATAACTAGAGCACCAGCATCCCCGTGTATACATGACATTTTTTTTAAAGGTGCTCAAAAGCAATAGACAAAGGAAAAAAACAATATAAAAACCAAAGGAAATGCTGCTATATATTAAACATGTATGAATGTATTTATTACAAAAGACTACAATTAGAAAACTCTATTCAGTATGTGATTGTTACGCTTTAATTTCTGACCGGTTTAGCCTCAATGGCTTCTTCAGTGTAGATATTAATCTGATTGATAAACAGATACAAATGATGTATATATATATGTATATTATTGTACGTATCATATTTTGTATCTGTTTATCAATCGGATTTTTTTTTAATATCAGAAAAGGTTTTATTTAACCACTTAAGCCCCGGAGGATTTTCCTGCTAAACGACCAGGGGGTATTTTGCGATTCGGCACTGCGTGACTTTAACAGACAATTGCGCGGTCGTGCGACGCTGTATCTAAACGAATTTGGCGTCCTTTTTTTCCCACAAACAGAGCTTTCTTTTGGTGGTATTTGATCACCCGTGCGATTTTTACTTTTTGCGCTATAAACAAAAAAAGAGCGTACATTTTGCAAAAATAACAATATTTTTCACATTTTTTTATATGAAATTCCCCAAAAAAAAAATGTAAAAATCAAAATTTTTTAAAATTTTCGGACAATTTGTTTTATGCTACCTATGTTTGGTAAAAAAAAATCGCAAAAAGCGTATTTTGATTGGTTTGCGCAAAAGTTATCGCGTTTACTAACTAAGGGAAAGATTTCTGTCATTTTTGGTGTTTTTTTTTTAACGTGTAATGGCGGCGATCTGCGATTTTTTTTGCGGTACTGCGACATTGCGGTGGATAGATCGGACCCTTGACTGACATTTTTGACACTTTTGGGGGTACCAGTGCTATTACTGTAAAAATGACACTGGCAGGGAAGGGGTTAACTTTATTAGAGAAGGAGGGGTTAAGTGTGTCCCTAGGGGCGTGCTTCTAGCTGTGATTGGATGTGGCTTGTGATGTAACAGCAGAGATCTACGGTCCTACATAGCAGGACCATATGATCTGTGCTGTTACACAGGTAAGAATGACAGGCGTCTTTGTTTACACTAGCTGCCTGCCTTTCTCCCGGTGTAACCGACGATCGCGAGTGAGCGGCGGACATCGGGTCCACCGCTCACACGCGCGGAGGGCTCCGTGAGCAAGCAGGAGCACGCCTCCGGTGGCGTGCGCTCGCTCCCTAGAGCCTCACAGGCTAGCAACGTAGCCCTACGTCACTTTGCCTGTGAGGGGCTGACTGCCGACGTAAATAGTCGTTAGGCAGTAGGCAAGTGGTTAATGTGTATGCAGTACGTCCGTGAAAAATCAGATACGAAAGACCGCGCATGATCTGAAGTTGTTATCGACCCGGATGTCTAGGAACAAATGTCCCAAAAAAAAAAAAAAAAATCGGACGAGAATATTTGTGAACATTTATGCACTCTCAACTAAAAACGATTATGAACGCTGGGCAAGAGAGAAAAATCGGAGGATATTTCGTCTGATTTACGTCAAGTGTGTACGGGCCTTTAGACTGCATCATTCAGGATAGACAAATTGAGAGGGATCAAGTTGTTGGGTCGTGGGACCTATATAGGAATATACGTCTCGTACATACCCCTTTCTGTGTTCCCGGGTATCTCCTAGGGTGCACTTATCCCGTGGGACATTGAAGAATTCTCATCAGGCCAAGTTCCCTGGGGGACATCCCTGGGGCATTTAGCCATGAAGACCAAAGTTTTTCAAATTTATTCCCCATATTCCCTATATGTGTCACCCATGTTTTAACTGAGGGTGGGTTTGCAGATTTCCAGCCAAGGAGAATGACCTTCCTGGCCTTAAATAAAGCCCTGGAAAAGGCTTTCTTTGTCATTTCTTCTGGGATCACCTCTTCAAGAATTCATTCCAAGAAAACAGTGAATATGGTTCAAGGGAGCAGTCACTTGGAAAATTCCATTGAGCGTGGAGAGGACCTCACTCTAGTATCAGTGGAGCTTTGGGCATCACCAGAGTAGATGAATAAGCAGTGGCGGTTGGTGTTTAATATTTTGGGGGGGGGGGGGGGGTTGGGGGTGGCAAACCAACAACACCCCCCCCTCCACGGGGGAGAGGGACTGGAAGGCGGCGATCACCCCCAGCGGGAGATGGACGGGATGGTGGCGATTAGAAGCCTCCTTACCTTAGCAGGCAGATGACAAGGATCCGGGGTAGGTCTGCTGCTCCGTGCTCCAGGTACTCCTTGCTCCGAGGCCGTTGCTTCTCCTCCAGGAAGTGGGTCCTGAGACCCACTGGCCAATCGGGTCTGAGGACCTGCTTCCTGATTGGCCGGGAGCAGAACCAGGAAGACAATAGCGAATAATAATTCACTATTGTCACACAACTGGTTGGGCTCAGGACACAGTGCTCTGCACCCCAACCCACCCTTTTTTAAGCCAATTAGAGCCTCAAGCTCTAATCACGTGCTTAAAAAAAAAAAACTACCCATTGAAATCCTTGCGTCCGGTGCCCTGCATGTAGATTAGGGGCCGGACACATATATTGGGGGGGGGGGCAGCACCCCTTGTGCCCGGTATGGGCAGGCTGTCACTGTGAATAAGGTCCCCAGGCATTCGTCTGCATTTACCACACAGCGAGTCATGGAGCCTGCCCATCCTGTGGAGTTTATTTGGGGTATAGTGCACTCTGAGTAGAATGTACAGTTGGAATACCTTCTGAGATACTGCACATTAAGGGAGCTTATATTAGCCAATTGAAATACTTCCTACCACTGATCTCCTGTTAATGTGACCACATCTTCCTCCCACTGAGACATTGTCCTGATAGGATGGGCCTTCAGATATACTGTCAGGAGCATGTGGTAACACAGAGATAAAACCTTTTCGCATTCATGGTTCCCTCAATGAACTGTAGTTCCCCAGTGCCAGCAGCACTCATGCAGCCCCACACCATGATACTCCCACCACCATGCTTGACTGTAGGCAAGACACACTTGTCTTTGTACTCCTCACCTGGTTGCCACCACAAACTCTTGATACCATCTGAACCAAATAAGTTTATCTTGGTCTCATCAGAGCACAGGAGATGGTTCCAGTAATCCATGTCCTTAGTCTGCTGGTCTTTAGCAAACTGTTTGCGGGCTTTCTTGTGCATCACCTTTAGAAGAGGCTTCCTTCTGGGATGACAGCCATGCAGACCAATTTGATGCAGTGTGCGGCGTACGTTCTGAGCACTGACAGGCTGACCCCCCACCCCTTCAACCTCTGCAGCAATGCTGGCAGCAATCATACGTCTATTTCCCAAAGACAATCGCTGGATATGACGCTGAGCAGGTGCACTCAACTCCTTTGGTTGACCATGGTGAGGCCTGTTCTGAGTGGAACCTGTCCTGTTAAACTGCTATATGGTCTTGGCCACCGTGCTGCAACTCAGTTTCAGGGTCTTGGCAATCTTCTTATAGCCTAGGCCATCTTTATGTAGAGCAACAATTCTTTTTTTAAGATCCTCAGAGAGTTTTTGCCATGAGGTGCCATGTTGAACTTCCAGTGACCAGTATGAGAGAGTGAGAGCGATAACACCAAATTTAACACACCTGCTCCCCATTCACACCTGGGACCTTGTAACACTAACGAGTCACATGACACTGGGGAGGGAAAATGGCTAATTGGGCCCAATTTGGACATTTTCACTAAGGGGTGTACTCACTTTTGTTGCCAGTGGTTTAGACATAAATGGCTGTGTGTTGAGTTATTTTGAGGGGACAGAAATTTACACTGTTATACAAGCTGTACACTCACTACTTTACATTGTAGCAAAGTGTCATTTCTTCAGTGTTGTCACATGAAAAGATAGAATAAAATATTTACAAAACTGTGAGGGGTGTACTCACTTTTGTGAGATACTGTACATTAGGAGAGAATATATTAACCAATTGAAATACTTCCTCCCGCTGATTGCCTTTTAATGTGCCCACATCTTCCTCCCACTGAGACATTGCCCTGGTAGGGAGGTCCTTCAGATATTCCGTCAGGAGCATGTGGTAACACTGAGAGATAAAGCTTTAGTTTGGGACACAGACTGGGGTAGGTTAAAGATGAGGGTGGGTAAAAATACCCATTCTGCTTCATCACCCAGGGCCTTTAACTGCTTGGGATAGCTGCAGGTAGTAATAGATCGTGTAGGGTGGTAGAGCAAATTTATGCTGGAGGTCTGAAAAAGTGATCAACCTCCCATTCTGAAAGACCTGTGAGAGAAGATTTACCCCCCAAGGCAAGCCATCTGGGCTCCTGATGGATTTTGGCTAGTTTAGTATAGGTTATATTTAGGGATCGACTGATTATCGGCAAAGCCGATATATCGGGGGCCGATGTGCACTTTCCTCCGATATATCGGAATCGGCCCCGGAGCTTACTGATATTTCTGGTATTTCGGAAAGTGCTGTACCGGAGTAATGGCTGCAGCTAGAGGCATCACCCCGGTACCGGCGTCCATAGCCGAAGGTCAGCTGTCTTGTAATGACAACAGATGCGGCTGAGAAGCCGCTCGGCTGTCATTACAAGGAGCGGGAGGGGACGTCGTCGTCCCCCTCCCGCTGCCTTCTGCATCTGCACGGCCGCCGAAGAGAAGACCTGATCAAAGCCGCATTCGGCTCTGATCAGGTCTCCATGCAAAAAACCCAGAAGTGATGTCATGACATCACTTCCAGGTACTCAGCGCCAAATTCCAAAAAATCACAGCATTCAAAACAGCCAAACTTGGAGTTTTGAATGCTTTTAAGTGCAGAGGAGGGGTTTGGGGTCTTTTAGACCCCCAGATCCCTCCACAAGAGTACCTATCAAGTAAAAAAAAAAAAAATGTACGAAAATATTGGCCAATATCGGCCGATACCAACATGCGATCACCAAAATATTGGTATCGGCAATAAAAAAACGATAGCGGTCGATCAGTAGTTATATTATCCTAGATCGGCCCGCATGCAGTAAAAAGTGTGATCAGTTTTCATAGTGCTGCGTAAACTGACAGCCTTCTATAAATCTGTATAATAATAATATCAATAATAGGAAAACAGAGGGACTGGCAGGATCACCAGGGACTCACACATAGGAAGTAATACAAAGAGAACAGAAGACTTCCTCATACAATTACATGGTACAGCAGCCACATATCAGGAATATGAAATGTTGAGGTAGCAAACGCTTTATAGTAAATTTATATTCTTTGTGGCCATTTCAAAAAAAGTTCTTGTGCCTGGAGTTCTGTTTTAGGTTAACCACTTTACCACCGGAGGATTTTGCTGTCTTACGTCCAGGCCACTTTTTGCGATTCGGCGCTGTGAGACTTTAACTGACAATTGCACGGTCGTACGACGCCATACCCAAACGAAATTTACGTCTTTTTTTCCCCACAAACAGAGCTTTCTTTTGGTGATATTTGATCACCTGTGCGATTTTTACTTTTTGTGCTATAAACAAAAAAAGAGCGTTTATTTTGAAAAAATAACAATATTTTTAACATTTTTTTTATATGAAAAAAAATTGTAAAAATCTAAATTTTTTTAAAATTTTAGGCCAATTTGTTTTCTGCTACCTATGTTTGGTAAAAAAAATCACAATAAGCGTATTTTGATTGGTTTGCGCAAAAGTTATTGCGTTTACTAACTAAGGGAAAGATTTCTGTCATTTTTGGTGTTTTTTTTTTTAACGCGTAATGGCGGCGATCTGCGATTTTTTTTGCAGGACTGCGACATTGCGGCGGACAGATCGGACCCTTGACTGACATTTTTGACACTTTTGGGGGTACAAGTGACATTACTGCAGTAATCAGTGCTATATATATGCACTGTTACTGTAAAAATGACACTGGCAGGGAAGGGGTTAATTTTATTGGAGAGGGAGGGGTTATTGTATGCCTGGTGCTTACTGACGTGTAGGGGGGGAGGTGACTGAGTGACACAGGGACAGATCGCATGTTCAGCTATGCTGAACCCTGCAATCTGTCACTCCTTGTCACTGAGGAGATCCGCCCGCTCTGTTTACACAAGCGGGCGGATCTCCAAACTAGATTCCCCGACGATCGGGGAAGAGCAGCGGCGATCGCGAGTGCCGCCTACAGGGGGAGGAGTCCAGCGACGTAGGTCTACGTCGCTGGACGATAACGAACCCCTTTGCCGCAGTACAGTCAATGTGACTGGTCGGCAAGTGGTTAATATTCATTTATTGACAATCAGTGCTTAAATAGGAAATTGATATATATATATTTTTTAACCGAGACACAAGATACAATTGTAAATGCTGACACCCACATCCTTTGAGACTAAGGAGGGGATTTACTAAAATTGGAGAGTGCAAAATCTGGTGCAGCTCTGCATAGAACCAAGCTGAGTCTAACTTTGCACTGAAGAGGTTTGTTCCATCATAGGGAATCTTACACCAGTTGGTGTTTGAAGCAGCATCCGCTACCCAGGGTTTAAGCTTTGGGGCTCTTCTGGCAATCACCGAGGACAGCATTACTCTACCCGAAGATCTGATTGTGTCCACTGAAGCCTCTGCCACAAAATCTCCTGTGAAACTTAGTTCTTGAAGAGCTGTTAGCACCTTCTCCTGCTTGGCCCCTTCAACGTTGGATGTCCAGCTGGAAGCTAGGGCAATGGCTGGTCTGCAGGCATCCCCTGCTGCTAAAGCTGAATATGTTTTTTTTTAGATCCAGGTCAATTTTGAGGTCCAGCACATCCCTGAATGTTACGGCATCCTCGATGGGTAATGTTGCGTGCCTGGCTAGTCGCATTAATGATGCGTCTACAACTGGTGCGGACACTGACGGATTTACGTTAGGTTCTTTCAGAGGTTATCATTTTTCTAGTCTAATATTCAGACTAGTTTTTTTGTCTGGCTTCTGCCACTCTTCCTTAACCACTTAAGCCCCGGAACATTTTACCCCCATTGAGACCAGGGGGTATTTTGCGATTCGGCACTGCGTGACTTTAACGGACAATTGCGCGGTTGTGCGACGCTGTACCTAAACTAATTTGGCGTCCTTTTTTTCCCACAAACAGAGCTTTCTTTTGGTGGTATTTGATCACCTGTGCGATTTTTTGATCACGCGCTATAAACAAAAAAAGAGCGTCAATTTTGCAAAAATAACAATATTTTTCACATTTTTTTATATGAAATTCCCCCAAAAAAAATGTAAAAATCAAAATTTTTTAACATTTTCGGCCAATTTGTTTTATGCTACCTATGTTTGGTAAAAAAAAAAATCGCAAAAAGCGTATTTTGATTGGTTTGCGCAAAAGTTATCGCGTTTACTAACAAAGGGAAAGATTTTTGTCATTTTTGTTGTTTTTTTTTTTAACGCGTAATGGCGGCGATCTGCGATTTTTTTTGCGGGACTGCGACATTGCGGCGGACAGATCGGACCCTTGACTGACATTTTTGACACTTTTGGGGTTACCAGTGACATTTCTACAGTAATCAGTGCTATATATATGCACTGTTACTGTAAAAATACACTGGTAGTGAAGGGGTTAACTTTATTTGGGAGGGAGGGGCTGTGTGTGTCCCTAGGGGCGTGCTTTCTACTGTGATTGGCTGTGGCTTGAGCTGTAAGGACACTGATCAACGGATCTACATAGTAGATCCATGTGATCAGTGTCTTTACAGCGAGGAGAATGACAGGTGGCTTGTTTACACAAGCTGCCTGACATTCTCCCTCTCCCCCGCCGATCGCAGAGTGGCCGGCGGACATCGGGTCCGCTGGTCACATGCGCGGGGGGGGTCCGTGACCACGCGGGAGCGGGAGCGCGCCTCCGGCGGTGCGCGCTCGCTCCCTAGACCCTCACAAGCAAGCAACGTAGCCCTACGTTAGTTTGCCTGTGAGGGGCTGACCGCCGACGTAGATAGTCGTGCGGCGGTCGGCAAGTGGTTAATTAGGTCTTCCAGTTCATCTATGGAAAGGATTCTGGGTCTTTCCTTAGATTCTGAAAATATTTTCTAGTTTTACATGGTGCTTCTTTGGGTTCCTCCCAACCAATTTCTTCCTTAACAGATCTGGCGAATGGTTCTATCAGTGAGAAATTGAAACCTGCTGAGACTTCCAGTTCTTCACTGTCAGATGAGTTGTCCAATTTTGGTGGTGCGTGAGAGACAGCTGATGAAGTACTTTGAACAGGCTTGTCTGTTTCAGTGGCTGAAACTATAAGATTGATTCTCTGACTGACTCCCTGATGATATTTGTCACCTCCATCGAGTCCGTTTCTTTCTTCCTAGTTGCTCCTTTGAAGCACGCATGGCAGGCCAATTTTTCTGGAAGAGCTGTAGCGCCGCAAACCCAACATGCATTTGCAGCTGGTAGGGAGCGATGGCTGACCGATGATGGGTGGCGGTGTCAAGAGGATCTCCTATGGCGTGAATGGCAGTGCTGTGAGGATGATCTTGAGCGCCTTCTTCTGTGACCTGGGCGTTCTCTGCTTCTGGAGTTTGATGATCTTGAGGACCCGATAGGGCTGTCCAATAAGGCAGCATTAGTGGCAGGCTCTCTTTTTCAAAGTCTTCACTACTTACCAATTCGCCCCCCTTACCTATTAGGCTGAGGGTGGTCTGCTTGGGCAGCGGCCTCCATGAGGAGTGATAGGAAGCTTCCACCTAAAAAGTATGTGCTGAGAGCATAGACCACGCTTACCTTGGAGGAGGAGCGCAGGAATAAGGAGGGTAGCAGGCAGAGGAGCAACTGACAGGCATATATCTACAACCAGGTGTGTAAATGGCAGCACCGCAGTGACAGAAAGCAGTAAGGGCTTAGGTGCATTTTAAATTTGCCGCTGTAAGTGACGTCACGTCCGCGCATGCGCATTCACCCACCAAGGATCCTGATGCCATATTGGAAACTGGAATGATGGGCTCCTGGTGGCGTCACTTCCTGCCGCGCATGTGCCGATGCGGCTGGACTCACGAACGCCATCGTGTGATTGGCAGGATGGTTTATGGGACTGCAGAGTCTAGAAGAACCTTGCTGGTGCATTAATATAGAAATGTGAGGACCGCTGAAATAATTTTTTTAACGCTGCATATAATTTAAGCCTGTTTAAGGCTTGTGTAATGCCAGACAACATACCCCTGAGACCAATAGAGTGGAGTTCCTTCCATCTAGTTCGTTTAGAGACTGTACAGACAAGGACTTCCATCCAGGAGAGGCTGAACCTGGCTGGGGCGAGAATGGTAAGGGGGTGCTGAGCTATCCGTCAGTCCTGGACAGGTGAGGGAAAAAAGGAGAATGCTGTGGTGGGACCTCCTCTTACAATTTATAACTATTCAGTCCTATCAGGTTGTGGGGGTGGAGTCACAACCCAAGTGTATGCTGCCATGATGCGACAGGAAAAGCATTTACAAGGAAACCTGTCATGAGCGAAGCATACAGGTTATCATTGCTAATGAAAATACATGTTGCCTTCCGATCATCCTGAACTTCAGACAATAAATAACTAAATAAAGGTATTAGCCTGTTAAAAAATGAAATTTAAAAAAATCAGCTGATGTTGCAAAATTCAATTTTAACAGTTTTCCCCCGCAGTACTTGGTTTTGCCACAAGATGTCCTCAGTCTGATGGCCAACAGCTGGAGATGCTTTCTTATAAAGCTGTTCTATTTTTGGCCAATGTGGATTTGGACCTTAAAGTATAAGTAAAGGTAACATTTTTATTGCAGTTTTGGAGTTGTGGAGAGGGATTAAAACATCTGTCAGTTGAGATTCACCCTATGTGTCCTGTTTACTGTTATCAAAGAAAGAAAATCCTAAAATTTCCTTTTGAAATTTTGGGTTGTTAACAGAAATGGAATAGAGGGGAAATCTTCCATTGGGGTCACTTTGAATGGATCTTCTCGCATTTCCTGTTTTAGATGCTCCACATCAATGGGCTTTGGTAGGCAAATGTAGATGGCTTTTAGGATCAATTTGAGACGCTTCTGATGTGATTAAAAATCCAAGGAAAGGTGCACCTGTACTCCTGACTTGCATCTGGCCTGCTTCCAGCTGTTTTTGCATTCCCATAGATTTGTATGGAACGGCACACAGTTCGGACATGATGACAGATCCCCATCTACGCAGGTCCTAATACTGCTTTAAAGTGTGGTCCTATTTTTGGCCCCTCTACACAGGTCCTAATACTGCCATAGGGTGTGGTCCTGTTTTTGGCCCCTCTACACAAGTCTTAATACTGCCATATGGTGTGGTCCTATTTCTGGCCCCTCTACACAGGTCCTAATATTGTAATAGAGTGCTGTCCCTTGGTTGTCCCCTATACAGAGGCCCTATACTGCCTGTCAGAGAAGTCTGGTCCATAAGGTAGTTGGAACTTCCCGCCAAGCTGGCTATTTAAACTGACTCTCTGCATGGATTCATTGCTGTTTGGTCTGCAGCTTCCTGTGTACTGTTCCTGACTCCGTGTGACCTCTGATCTTGATCCGGCTTGTTGTCTCTAACCTGTGTTTGTCTGCTTCCTACCCTGACCCTGGCTTGTCTTCTGGATTTCGCTCCTGCCTGTTGATCCTGCCTTGCTGCTCTCCTGGTACCGACCCGGCTTGTGACCTGATTACTCTGCTGCCTATCGTCTATGTCCTTCCTGCCCGACCATTACCTACCCGGCTTGTTTGACCCTGCACCCTGCTCATCCGGCCTGCTACAACTCCAGCCCAGCAAGCTTGCTCCCAGCCGCCTCATACCAGCCCGCTCACTGTGGCCACACTACTACTGGACTGATTACAGGCACTCCTACGTCAACTTTCTACTGTGGCCACTGTCTCACTATCAGAGGCCCACGAGCAGGAGTTGTACGAGAGGCCCTCCTCTACACGTCAGGCTCACCTACCAGGTACGTGACAGTACCAAACAGCCATGACTGAGCCTGCAAGAGGACCTTCTCCAGTGGATGAAATCTGTCAGCACCTCGCTGCACTTTCTCAAGCAGTTAAGACGCTACAGGAAGGATATGTTCATCTGGAGGAACGTGTTAGAAACATAGAAACATAGAATGTGTCGGCAGATAAGAACCATTTGGCCCATCTAGTCTGCCCAATATATCTGAATCTGTCCTGTTCTGTCCTGGACTACACCAACAACTATCCCTGCCTCAGTTCCCACCTCTGCCGCATCTGCTATTCAAGCTGGGACTGTAACCAATCCTACGGTAATGATGTTATCCCCCGAACCTCAAGTACCAACCCATGAGAGGTTCTCCGGTGACCGGAGTAAGTTTAGAGCTTTGCGAAACGCATGTCAACTTTACTTTACTCTGCAGCCACGGACTTTATCCCTGGAATCCACTAAGGTAGGATTCATCATCTCTCTGCTTCAAGATGAACCACAGTCCTGGGCCCACCAGTTGTTAGAAGAGAATAACTTTTTCTTTGACGCCATGTCACGGCTATATGACGACCCAAAGCGGACCACCACCGCTAAGGCAGCTCTACATGCTCTCCAGCAAGGCCGCAGAGCGGTTGAAGACTACATCACTGAATTTCGACGCTGGAGCGCAGATACTGATTGGAACAATGCAGCCCTGCGTCACCAGTTTTGTTTGGGTCTCCTACCAGGTACGTGACACTGCCATAGGGTGTGGTCCTGTGGTTGGCCCCTCTACACAAGCCCTAATTTTTGCCATAGAGTGTGGTCCTGTTGTTGACCCTTCTACAGAGGCCCTTTACAGTCATTGGGTGCAGTCCTGTGGTTCGCTCCTCAAACAGATCCTAGTACTGCATAAGGTGTGGTCCCATGGTTGGCCCATCTACATAGGTCCAAATGCTGTCATAGAGTGTTGTCCTGTGATTGGCTCCTCTACACAGGTTCTACATTTCCATAGGATGCAATGCTGTGTTTGGGCCCTCCACACAGGTCCTAATACTACCATAAGGGGGTGTCGTTTTCTTGGCCCTTTACACAGGTCCTATACTGCCATAGGGTGTGGTTGTTTGCTTACCCCCTCTACATAGGCCCTATACTGCCAGAGAGTGCAATCCTGTGATTGAGCCCTCTACACAGGTCCTAATGCTGCCATTGAGTGTGGTCCATTGCTTAGCCCCTCTACACAAGTCAAATTACTGCCATATGGTGCGATGCTGGGGTTGGCTCATCGACCCAGGCCCTATACTGCTGTAGCGCTACCCCTGAAAGAGCCACTGGATTTCAGGCTTATTTCCTCTATACAGCACCCACAGCAAGGCAAAAGGAATTTTCCTCATTTTCTCCAATTGCTCAATGAACAGTCTAGGGGTGTTGGTTGGTGTAAAACTATGTACAAAATGGAGGACTGCTAAGTTTCTGGCTGCTCTGAAACAAGTTGCAAACTGTATTCACGGTAGTATGCTGCAATGTCCTGTAAAACACTTTTAGAAAATAGTATTGGTGAAAAATGGCAGTAGTAGAAGTAGAAGTAGTAGTAGGACACTTGGCTGTCTTGCAATGCACCAGGCTACACTAGTTCAGTGGCTGAGAGTTGGTGTGCCACTGTCCATTTTGCACTCACTCCTGGCTGCACCTGGACCTGACTGGTGGAGTATTGCACTCCACAGTCACTTCTCTTGAAAGTATGTGTAGCACTGCCCCCTTGAGGATTGCTGGTTTTTCACACTTTCGGATTCCCCTGGGTTACCCGTAGCGACTACATGCAGAATCTTAACACTTTACTTTCCCTGCTCAGTCAATGAACAGTCAAGGGGTTGTTGTTTTTGTTGTTTTATTTGATATTGGGATGGGAGAAGGGATGAATGGGATACTCCAACACTTGAACTATTCACAATGCTGAGGACTTCTATCTGAGAATGCGGCAAGGCCGCAGCTTTATCCTGCCACTAAAAGAATTTGAGGTAATGTTCCTTTAGTACTTATCTTCAGGGCACACACCTAGTACCCCCTTTCTATCCACCAGCTGACACCTGTCCACTGACTACTCTACTCTGGAGTGGCCCCCTTCCTGGTCAAGCCCCACATGCACGATCCTCTGTACTCACGATACTGCTTTCCAGGTTCTCCAATGCCTCAACTCCTTCAGTTAGTTCTCCTGGACCTCTGGGTTCAGCTCCACACTTCTGGCTCACCAGGCCGACCGCCTGTGACCGTACACCAACTGCTGCAGAAGAGGAGGCATCCACCACCCTCCTTCCGGGACTCTGCTCACCAGCCAAAGACCCTGAGCACATGTGCCCCTGGCTTTATATACTACAACCCACAATGCACCGAGACAGCAGTCTTGTGCCAATCACTGGGGCTGTATCAAAGCCTGTGTGCCCATTGGTCAGGTTTCCTCCACTGTGCAATGTGCCTCCCCATTGGACCAGTGGGGACACTCCCTCAGACCACATGAATCACACACTGAGCACATTGAGCAGACCTAACTCACAGATCCTGCTCCCTGTTAAGCAGAAAGAATATAGAATTTACCTGCTGCTCTTCAGATAGGCAGACAGAGCCAAAAAACTATACTCACTCTCTAGCACCTATCTAGGAGGGTGCTACACTCACCCCCCCCCCCCACCAAACGAGCCATGTCCTTACTGGCTCTGGGGCAGCCATCCCCTACAAAATGTCTTCCTCAAACATTTCCTAACAGAGTATCCCACAAACCTGGAAAGGGGGAAAAGCAAAATAAAAAATATACATAATAATAAATTACCGTATATACTCGAGTATAAGCCGAGTTTTTCAGCATGTTTTTTCATGCTGAAAGTGCCCCCCTCGGCTTATACTCGGGTCACTGGCTTCACTGTGTTTTTAAAAATGGCTGGCACCGCTCGGCGCTGACGTGTCACTGCATAACCGAACGTGTTCGGGTTTTCCCGAGCATCGGTGGCACATTTGCGGTGACGTAGTATTGACGCTGGGCGGCGCGATTTTTAAATCAAAAGCGGCTCACCGACAGGTAAGTGAAACTCCTCCTCAGCCCCTGCATTTCCTCATGCAGTGCTGTGGGCATGGTACAGGACATTCTCCTGTACCATGCCCGCAGCACTGCATCTCCTGTGCCATGCCTATACCTACTTTGCCATGCCTATACCTACTGTGCCATGCCTGTACATACTGTGCCATGCCTGTACGTACTGTGCAATGCCTGTAAATACTGTGCCATGCCTGTACTTACTGTGCCATGCCTTTACCATCACCTGTGCTATGCCTATACCATCACCTGTGCCATGCCTATACCATCTCCTGTACCATGACCTGTGCCATGCCTGTACCATGACCTATGCCATGCCTGTACCATGCCTATACCATCACCTGTGCCCTGACCTGTGCCATGCCCTTACCATGACCTGTGCAATGCCTATACTATGACCTGCGCCATCTCCTGTACCATGCCCGCAGCCCCTGTTTTGTGTCTTGTAGTGGTCCAGTTGGGTCCAGTAGCTGCTGCATTTCCCACCCTAGGCTTATACTCGAGTCAATACGTTTTCCCACTTTTTTGTGGTAAAATTAGGGGTCTCGGCTTATATTCGGGTCGGCTTATACTCGAGTATATACGGTATGTAGAAAAATATTGTAAAGGAAATTTGTACATCCTGTATATTATTGCATTATATTTTGTATGTATTGCACACTGCACTCATTGTGCACACGGCACTAATAATGTTTTCATTACAAGTTTGCATTCTTTCGAGTCTTGATTAGAATTAGCCTGCCTATGTTACACCCCTTGTTGCCATAAAAGTACAATTGTAATATTAATGTGATACCTACGTAATCATGTGTATAAAAACCTTCAATTTCGTCAAATAAAGCAGAACAGTTTGGAATGTTGCGGAGTGTATCTTTTTGTGTCTGTTTCCTACTGCAGTAGTTATTCATTTGGAACCACTAATCAATATGAGGATAGGAGTTGCCTATCTATAAAATGTCCAGAACAGATGGCGAGCCTTGCCAAGGACGGAATATTCAGGTGACCCTGAGAATCCAAAACGAGGAGCTTGAGAAGGTCTGGGAATTTCTGATAATCAGCCGGCTGAGGTAAGCCTGTGGCTTACATTTGGGCTATCAGACCTCCTTGATTGGTAAGGCATTTTCGGGACAAAAGGTACCTATTTTACTCCCCTTAATCAAACTGTATTGATTGGTGGTTATGTTTTGTTGTCACTGTCTACTGTCCACTGTCCATCAGAGTGTTAAAGATAAGAAGGGGTAGAATAGTGCTGGTCAAAGTTTATATGAAGCACACATCTGCTGTGATAGTAGGTTAGAGGCAAGAGGGTATAGGCACATGTAGAGAAGAGAAGAAGACTGGCTGTCATGGACTTGCAATAAGGTTTGACAAGCTTACCTGTCCCTTCATGTCTGTATTAGAGGTCAGACTGCACTTCTGGCTCCTTTTTATCACCTCTACTTCCTGCTCCTGCCCTACCACAGGAAGTCTATATTAACCAGTGCACTGCAGGTCTGCTTTGCTGTTCAACAGTGTTTGTTCCTGTTTCCTGTTTGCCGAGTGCTTGATCTACTTTTCTGTGTACCGACTTTGGCTTGTCTCTGACTATTCCTGTTTGCCTGTTACCCTGACCTTTGGCCTGTCCCTTGGTTACCCTTGTCTGCTTGTTACTCCGACCTCGGCTTACCCATCACCATTCCGTGTGTCCTGAGTGGCTGCTGCCCTTCTCTCCCTACGGAGCGTGACCTGGGGGACCCCAGGGGCAGCGACCTGGGCCCAGCTGCAGCCAAGTCCATCCTCACCACTAGAGGCTCTGGTGAACACCTGCTGAGTCTTAGACTCCGCGCCCTGGGGAATCTTGGGCTCACGTTCTGGTCCATTCGCAGCAGTCTGCTATCGGGTTCACTACCTTGCGCTGCGCCCCTGCCTCCAACAGGGTGCAATTGTCACCTGGCCACAGGTGACCTGACACTGGCCAGTCATTATGGGCATTAAATTAAGTAAGGGAATGAAGGGTAAGAGACCCTCAGAAATGCCCTGCGCAACAGGAGCGGTAGAAAACGTATGAACCAAAGTTGCGTTTCCGCCTATACTGAGCCCCTAGATAAAAGGGTAAAGTGGACAGGGATCCACATTGGGTAACAGGGTTACCAAAAGGTCCATGGGGACTAAGAATCATGCAGATTAAACAGCTAGAGGAACCACTATCTATTTGAGCAGGATGGATGAAGGGTGACAGACAAATTAACACTAGACATAAAGGGAAATTTTGATGTTAAGTTGTGTGATGCATTTAGGGTCACGCACTACAACTAGTAAATTCCAAAACATGAGAAAAAGCCAAAATAGACAAATGAGAGTCAAACTGTATAGGAATAAAATTTTTTGGCCCTGGCTCAAAACAAAATACTTTATATGTTGTCAGAGTGGGTAGATGGGATGAGCATTATGGCTGCCCATCTGATCATAGGAGCTAGAGCGGGGTCGGGAGCCTTTTTGGCTGAGAGAGCCATGAACACCACATATTTTCAAATGTAATTCCATGAGAGCCATACACTATATTTCAGGGGGTGGGAACCTTTATTTAATATTCATATTAATGGGCCGCAGCTATACAGTGAGTAGATGGAGCCGTGTGAAAGTGCCTGGAGTCCGGTCGGGAAGAGAGCAGAGCGGGCGGGTATGCAATGAGGCCGGAGTGGTGAAGCGCCTGCAGGCCTGCGAGTGATGGAAGTGAGTATAGGCCCTGAAAAAATGGCGGCCGGTCGCTGAAGGCCTCAGAAGTGGATGTGAGAGGCAGCTCCCGCGGGTCCCTGGGTGTCAGAGGGGAAGGGGGTCGTGTCTTTCGGGGCACAGGGAGTGGATGGCAGGTCTCCTTACCGGGCGGTGATTGCCAAGGCCCTCAGATGCACAGCACACGAGCCGGTGGCGGTACCGCGAGTAGGCCGCGGGGTCCGTAGTGTGGCAATCCGGTCACCCAGAGATGAACTGAGGGTAGCGGTGGGTAGCCCACAAAGTGTACCGTCGATGGGTGTAGAAATCTCCTTGGCACCAGCCACAGCTACGCGGATGGCACTGGATTGAGGGGTAGACGCGGATGGCACTGGGACTACACGTCCAGTGCGGCTCACGTCCGGACACGCCCCCCTTTATTAAAGATTGGTCTGCGAGCCAGATGCAGCCATCAAAAGAGCCACGTCTGGCTCGCGGGCCATAGGTTCCCTACCCCTGAGCTAGAGTAAGTTAAGTACAGTACATGGGATGCAAGGGATATCAGAAATAAGGTATAAGAAAGTGCGAGAATGATATGCATGTGTTGTGTAA
Organism: Pelophylax lessonae; assembly: GCF_965119305.1. NCBI lineage: Eukaryota > Metazoa > Chordata > Amphibia > Anura > Ranidae > Pelophylax > Pelophylax lessonae. The sequence continues at coordinate 542,731,723 of NC_138772.1, forward strand.
GAATGGGAAAAATGTAAGTGATTTTAGAGAGATAATTGTGTATGTGTGTGAATGCTGGAACTCTTAGTTCTACATCTTGTGTGTGTGTCATGTTAGCTCTGTGCAGTCGTGATCCTCTCCCTTGCCCCCCTCTCTTTTCTGCTGCTCATGAAAGGAATGTACTAGAATGAGACATTATGAGACATAATGAGATTGATGTGTGAGTAGACCCTCACACATCGGTCTAAGATTAGCAAGTGTGAAGATCCACTATTGATGGAAGCTTGGTCTTTGGCTATTTGAGATTATCTGGATCTATTGGAGGACTTTATATTCTTTCACAAATTTTAAAGATTATATGTTTTTTTTTTTTCACACATGGTTTTTAACACTGTATGATGATCACTATAGTATTTGGGACAACCCAGATATTACATGTTTACAATTTATGATTGTGTTGAGCGCACTATATCTTTTATCATATTTATTTTCCCCATTTTCAGTGCTGCTGCACAATTGTAGGGTTAGCGCACCCGATTTCTTTTCACAAATATTGCAAACAGCCAAACTAAATATTTGTTTAATGAAAGGTTTACAAAATATCAATTTGTATTGTTGTTTATGTACAAATCTAACAATGAAAAGTGCGTACATTGAACCCAGCCACCTTATTGCCTGTATTGGAGGAGGCTGGAGACAAAGAAAGACTACATGTTTTAACCTATTGACGTAGGAACTGTGAGCCCAGTGCAGGACACACTCCCTGAAGACCCAGATATTGATTTTCTTTTTTGTAGATTTGATCCCAGTTTTATACCAAGGATGGCAATACCCATAGTGAGTATGCAATTATCACCCAGAAGGACACTCTGTATTCAGAGTCATTGGATCCTTCTTCCCCAGCTCAAGAAGCAGAGCTCCACGCTTTAGCAAAGCCTGTGAGCTATCAAACGAGTATACATTTATATAGATGGTAGAGATTTAGAGAGCTTTTGGTTCCATTTGAATGGCCAGAAGTTTGTTTTTACTTTGGCAGGTAAACCAATCAAACATGCTAAGTTAATTGATTGGCTGTCTTCAGCCTTCCAGCTTCTTGCTGAGGTAGCCATACTATAACATTAAAACCCACACATGGAAGCAGACCAGGCAACTAAGGATGCTGCATTACAGCCCTAGACACTTGCTGGGTCTGTGCAACTCACAGATTCCACCCTAGTTCTGGCCCAGTAGAGCTAGGAATAATATTTAAACTTTAACCGCTTGCCGCCCGCCCGCCGTCATATGACGGCGGAGCGGAGCGACCATTATCCTGGGCCGCCGTCATATGACGGCGGCACTTTAAGCAGGGCAGGCGCGCGATCGCGTGCGCGCCGCCCTGCACTGCCGGTGTCGGGGTGTCCCCGGGACACCCCCCGTCACCGGCAGGGGGAAAACAGCCAATGGGCGTGGCTGTTTCCCACGTGATCGGCTGTGTTCCAATGACACAGCCGATCACAATGAAGGCGCCCACCAGATGACCGCGCATGCGCGATCGGGAGCGCGCAGCGCGGTCATGTCGGTGGCACTGTGTTCCGTAGGAACACAGCTGTCACCGGCGGTAGTAAACAGTCACTGACAGTGACTGTTTACTATGTGATCGGCTGTGAATCCATTCACAGCCGATCACAAAATGTAAACAAAGAGCAGTAACTCAGTGTTACTAACTCTTCTCTCCTCACACAGTTTCCAGTGTGAGGGGAGAAGAGCTAGAAATAGTGAGTTACTGCTCTGTGTACCTGCAAAAAGTAAAATCACAGTAATAAAGGTCCCCACACAGTCCTCAGCCCCCCCCAATGTCACCTGTCACCCAACAGTCACCTCATCAGTGCCCAGAAATTGACACCCATAACGTTCACATGTGAGCGCAGCGATCGCGGGCAGAATCACTGCGATTCTGCCCGCGATCCGGAAATCATTGCAAATCGCGGGACGCCTGTGCGTTGCCCCTGATTTGCAATAGCACCCCAAACGCTGTGCGATGTTGCCGCCATTTCCGCCTGCCGAATCGCGGTAACATCGCGCAAACATCGCATGACGCCCAAAAAAGGTACAAGAGTTTTTATTTGGAGCGTCATGCGTTGTTTGCGCGATGTTACCGCGATTCGGCAGGCGGAAATCGCAGCAACATCGCACAGCATTTGGGGTGCTATTGCAAATCACAGGCAACGCACAGGCGCCCCGCAATTTGCAATGATTTCTGGATCACGGGCAGAATCGCAGTGATTCTGCCCGCGATCGCTACGCTCACATGTGAACATAGCCTAAAGTTCACCGGTCACCAGAGACTGCCATCAGTACCGCCGTGCACCATCGCCGTCACCTGTCACCCATCAGTGACCATCGCCCGTCACCTGTCACCCATCAGTGACCATCGCCCGTCACCTGTCACCCCATCAATCACCGTCACCTGTCACCCCATCAGTCATCGTCACCTGTCACCCCATCAGTCATCGTCACTTGACACCCCATCAGTGATCGTCACTTGTCACCCCATCAATCATCGTCATATGTCACCCCGTCAGTGACTGTCATCTGTCACCCCATCAATCATCGTCACCTGTCACCCCATCAATCATCGTCACCTGTCACCTCATCAATCATCGTCACCTGTCACCCCATCAGTCATCGTCACCTGTCACCCCATCAGTCATCGTCACCTGTCACCCCATCAGTCATCGTCACCTGTCACCCCGTCAGTCATCGTCACCTGTTTGCCATATACATGCAATCACTTACTGACCGCCTAACGACTATATGCGTCGGCCATTAAAAGCTAAATACTGGGGTTATGGCAGCAGATAGCCCCCATAACCCCGGTATTTTTTGAAACGGCGGGCGGTTGGCTTTCAGATAACGGTGGTCCCAGTGGCGGATTCGCCGCGGAATTACCCTTACGGTGCAGGGGAAGAGGTGCCCCCCCCCTCCTGCCGCGTCCCAGACGTTTTCCCAGCTTACCGGACCCGCCGGCAGCGGGGAAAACTATCCGGTCCCGGATCCTCAGAGACAGGAAGTCGAGTGAGGGCAAGATGGCCCTCACTCAACTCTATGGTCTTGGAGGACCGGAGCTACGTCAAAAGACGTTGCCTAGCAACCGGTTTAAAGGGCCGCTTTTTTTTTTTGCTTTTTTTTTTTTTCCTCTTTCAACAATTTTTTTTTTTTTTTCCTTTTTTAGTGTAGTTGTGAGGTGTGAGGTCTTTTTGACCCCAGATCTCACAATAAAGAGGACCTGTCATGCCTATTTCTATTACAAGGGATGTTTACATTCCTTGTAATAGGAATAAAAATGATCAAAACATTATTTTTTTTTAAACTGTGTAAAAATAAAAAAATAATAAATAAAATAAATAGGAAAAAAAAAAAAAATTAAAGCGCCCTGTCCCCGTTAGCTCGCGCGCAGAAGCAAACGCATACGCAAGTCCCGCCCACATATGTAAACGGTGTTCAAACCATACATGTGAGGTATCGCCGCGATCGTTAGAGCGAGTGCAATAATTTGAGCCCTAGACCTCCTCTGTAACTCTAAGCTAGTAACCTGCAGAAATTTGTAAAATGTTGCCTATGGGGATTTTTAAGTACCAATGTTTGGCGCCATTCTGTGAGCATGCGCAATTTTGAAGCATGACATGTTGGGTATCTAATTACTCAGCGTAACATTATCTTTCACATTATGGAAAAAAATTGGGCTAAATTTACTGTTTTCTTATTTTTTAGTTAAAAAAAGTGAATTTTTTTCAAAAAAATCGCATTTGGAAGACTGCTGCGCAAATATGGTGTGATAAAAAAATATTGCAACGATCTCCATTTTATTCTCTAGGGTCTCTGCTAAAAAAAAATATATAATGTTTGGGGGTTCAAAGTAGTTTTCTAGCAAAAAAAATGATTTTAGCTTGTAAACACCAAGTGTCAAAAATAGGCCCAGTCTTAAAGTGGATAAATGGACAACTTTGTGTAAAGCGCTACTTGGATGTTAGGCCTATGTATGTGGCCAGGCTGTGAAAAAGTGTTACACATGTGGTATCGCCATACTCAGGAGGAATAGCAGAATGTATTTTGGGGTGCAAGTTTTGCTATGTACATGCGATGTGTTAGAAATATTGCATAAATGGACAGCTTTGTGTAAAAAAAATGTGTTTTCATTTTCTTTCCACATTTTCCAAAAACTTGTGGAAAAAAATGACATATTCAAAAGACTCATTATGCCTCAAAAATTATACGTTGGGCTGTTTGCTTTCCAAAATGGGGTCATTTTATGGGGGTTTCCATTGTCCTGGTGCTCCAGGGCCTTCAAAAGTGCGATAGGTTGTCAGGAAATGATATGTGTAATTTGTGCTCCTAGAATGCCGGACGCTGCTACTCGGATGTTAGGCCTCTGTATGTGGCCAGGCTGTGAAAAAGTCTCACACATGTGGTATCGCCATACTCAGGAGGAGTAGTAGAATGTGTTTTGGGGTGTAGTTGCAAGTATACATGTGCTGTGTGAGAGAAATAACCTGTTAATACGGCAATTTGTAAAAAATAAAAAATAAAAAAAAATAAATCTTCATTTTGCAAAGCATTGTGGGAAAAAATTACAACTTCAAAAAACTCATCATGCCCCTTATTAAATACCTTGGAATGTCTACTTTCCAAAAAGGGATCATTTGGGGGGTATTTGTACTTTCCTGACCTTTTAGTGTCTCAAGAAATGAGATAGGCCCTCAGTACATCAGGTGTGATCAAGTGTGATCAATTTTCAATGAATAGCACCATAACTTGTGGACTCTATAACTTTCACAAAGACCAAATAATATACACTTATTTGGGTTTTTTTTACCAAAGATAAGTAGCAGTATAAATTTTGGCCAAAATTTGTGAAGAAAAATGACTAATTTGCAAAATTTTATGACAGAAACAAAGAAAAATGCGTTTTTTTCACGATATTTTCAGTCTTTTTTTATTTATAGCACAAAAAATAAAAAACCCAGTATTGATCAAATACCATCAAAAGAAAGCTCTATTTGTGTGAAAAAAAGGACACAATTTTTGTATGGGTACAGTGTTGCATGACTGAGTAATTCTCAGTCAAAGTGTGAGAGCGCTGAAAGCTGAAAATCGGTCTGGACAGGAAGGGGGTGAAAGTGCACTGTAGGCAAGTGGTTAACCACTTGCCGATCGCTGCAAGTACATATACTGCGGCGGTCAGCCCCGTGCAGGCAAAGTAACGTATGGGTACGTCACTTGCCTGCGAGCCAATAGTGGGCGAGCGCGCGCCGCCGGAGGCGCGCTCCCGCCCCTGCTCGTTCACGGTCATCCCCGTGCGAGTGACCGGCGGCTCCGATGTCCACCGTCACTCGTGATCTCCCGCTGGAGAGGGGAAAGGCAGGCGGCTGATGTAAACAAAGCCGTCTATCATTCTTCCTGGTGTAACAGCAGAGATCATACGATCCTGCTATGTAGGATCGTATGTCTCTGTTGTTACATCAAAAGCCACGCCCCTTTACAGTTAGAAGCACACCCCTAGGGACACACTTAACCCCTTGCTCTCTAATAAAGTTAACCCCTTCCCTGCCAGTGTCATTTTTACAGTAACAGTGCATATGTATAGCACTGATTACTGTAGTAATGTCACTGGTACCCCCAAAAGTGTCAAAAATGTCAGTCAAGGGTCCGATCTGTCCGCCGCAAAGTCGCAGTCCCGCAAAAAATATCGCAGATCGCCGCCATTACTAGTTTAAAAAAAAAAACAATAAAAATGACATAAATCTTTCCCGTAGTTAGTAAACGCAATAACTTTTGCGCAAACCAATCAAAATATGCTTATTGTGATTTTTTTCACCAAAAATATGTAGCAGAAAATAAATTGGCCTAAAATGTTTTTTTGGGGGGAATTTCATATAAAAAATGTGAAAAATATTGTTATTTTTTCAAAATTGCCGCTCTTTTTTTGTTTATATCGCAAAAAGTAAAAATTGCACAGGTGATCAAATACCACCAAAAGAAAGCCCTGTTTGTGGGGAAAAAAAGGACATCAATTTCATTTGAGTACAGTGTCGCACGACCGCGCAATTGTCCGTTAAAATCACGCAGTGCCGAATCGCAAAATAGGCCCTGGTCTTTGAGCAGCCAAATCCTCCGGGGCTTAAGTGGTTAAGGACTCCTGAACGAGAAGAAGAAGTGGTCCACATGGGTCAACTTCTTATGAAACAAGACTTTGTAAAAGGTGACCTTTTATGTCTGCCAGCCACTCCTTTCCCTCTGGCTTGACACATGGACTGTGTCATATTTCAAAGGCAGTTATGGCTATCTTAGTAAATGAGTGTGGGATTGTGCCAGGGTTCACCAAAGTTGTTTTTATAATGACCGTTTCTTATTTTACCAAATGTCACCTTATGTTATCAAAGGTGTTACCAAAAGCTGAAAATCCCTTCCAGAGATTACAAAAAGTTATATCAAGATGCCCAAGTCAGGATCTTACGAGTATGCATTTTATCTGTATGGACATGTTTTCTGAATGGCCAGAAGTTTGGCCAGTGGCAAATGCTACTACAAAGGCCACAGTAAAAAGTGTTATTAGAAGTAGTTTGTAAGTACAGAGTCCAAGAAGCTAGAGCGAGTAACAGAGGAACTATTTTTATGGGAGAGTCCTTACAAAAAGTGTTGAGGTTTTATTTTACGCCTCTTACCATCTACAAGTAGAGTAAGAAACTAGAAAACTATGGCCTGAATGTTTTCATATATATTTTTTATTAAGCCCGTAAGGGGATATTGGACTTTCTCCCTATGAGATTTGGTTAGGGAGCAAGGGCGTAACTACAGGGGTTGCAGGGGTTGCAATTGCAACCGGGCCCCATGCTCCAGGCCTGTGCGGCTCCCCTGTACACCTGGATAGGAGGGGCAGCATGTAGAGAAATCACTGTCCTCCTTTTTCCTCCTGTAGCTGCAGGAGGAAAATGGAGGAAATTGGTTCCTCTGTATGCTGCCCCCACCGGCCCTCCTATCCAGTTCACTTGTGTCTGGGCCCCTGTGTCCTCCCCTGCCCCCCCCCCCCCACACTGTGCTTCCGGCTTTCTCCCTCCCCTCTCCTGCTGGCTGCTGCAGGGGATGTGTCACAATAGAGAACCAGGAAGGGGTCGGTGATTATGTAATTTACCAGCTCCTTCATTTTCTGAATGGACAGAGTCATAGTCAGTGACATTGTAAAAAAAATAAAATGATGAAAAATAATACATTTAAAATACCAAAAAATAAAAAAATTACTGACACCAGTGGGGGAACTTCCAGGATCACAAAGGTCACACTTACGACCGGGGCCTGGCATTCCACCACCGTGGGAAGGCCCCAAGATGGCAGGAAGGGGGCCCACTGCAGAACTTGTGAAAGGGTCCCGATGCCGGACCGTATTAAAGGGCCCCGCAAGAGAGTAAAGGGCGCCAGGATCAGTGGGAAGAGCCCCAGGCTTGAAGGGAAGGGGTCCGGGGGGCCCTTCATGGTTTCTTGCACCGGGGCCCTGAAGGTTCTAGTTACGCCTCTGGTAGGGAGTGTGTTGCTCACTAGCATATATTTGTCTCAGCAGCTGAAGGCCTCCACTTAGATCCCACAGAGAATGTTGCTGATCTTTTAAGATTTTGACAAACTCATTTATGTGTTTTCCCCCCAAATCCAGATCCTAAAAGTTTGGAAGGATCTCATAAACTAAAGCCAGGTGACTTATGGATTCTTAACAGACATTTATAAATAAGGAAATGTGTGGAGACAATACAGCGTCTATTTTATGTACAGATTACAAAACTTGAAGGAAAAGTCACCTGGATCCACACCAGACACTACAAAAATGAGTAAATTAAAGTATCTCTGTGTTTTATTTGTTTCCCTCTTGAAATCACAGTTTGGGGTACTATTTATTCAAATGCTTTAATTGTAAGGAATATAAATATATATATATATACATTTAATGTAATTTAAAAGTAGTTCAGTCACATTGGAGTCATATTGTCTTCTATACGTCTTCCATTTTATGTAGAATTTTCATTGTTTACCTATGCCTATAAGTCAGCATGTCCACAGTTTAACCACTTCCATACAGAGCAGTTAGACCCCCTTCCTTCCCAGACCAATTTTCAGGTTTCAGCACTCTCACACTTTGAATGACAATTGCTCAGTCATGCTACACTGTAACCAAACAAAATTTTTATCATTTTTTCACACAAATAGAGCTTTCTTTTGGTGGTATTTGATCACAACTGGGTTTTTTTTTTCTTCGTGATATAAGCAAAAAAAGAGCAAAAATTTTGAAAAAAAACCACTTTTTTTTTAGTTTCTATTATACAATTTTGCAAGAAATTAATTTTTCTTCATACATTTGGGCCAAAATTTATACTGCTACATATCTCTGGTAAAATTAACCCAAATTAGTGTATATTATTTAGTCTGTGTGAAAGTTATTGAGTCTAGAAGCTATGGTACCAATTACTGAAAATTGATCACACCAGATGTACTGATGGCCTATCTCCTTTCTTGAGGCCCTGAAATGTCAGGACAGTACAAATACCCCCCAAAATGACCCCTTTTTGTAAAGTAGACAGTCCAAGGTATTTAGTAAGAGGCATGGTGAGTTTTTTGAAGTTATAATTTTTTCCCACAATTCTTGGGAAAATGAAGAAAAACATTTTTTTTTCTTTTTTTTCCCAAAACGTTGTCAATTTATAAGCTATTTCTAACACATAGCATGTACACAGCAAAAATGACACCCCAAAATTCATTCTGCTACTCCTTCTGAGTATGGTGATACCACATGTGTGAGACTTTTACACAGCCTGGCCACAAAAAGAGACTCCACGTCCAAGTAGCACCATAAGGCATTTTAGGAGCATAAATAAACTTTCTTACTACCTATCACACTTTTCAAGGCCCTAGAGCACCAATACAATGGAAAAGTCCACAAAATGACCCCATTTTGGAAAGCAAACACTCCAACGTATATTCTATGAGGCATTATGGGTCCTTTGAACATGTCATTTTTTTCCACAAGTTTTTGGAAAATGTGGGAAAAAAATAAAAACTTTTTTTTTTTTTACACAAAGTTGTCAATTTATAGGATATTCCTAACACATAGCATGTACACAGCAAAAATGACACCCCAAAATACATTCTGCCACTCCTCCTGAGTATGGCAATACCACATGTGTGAGACTTTTTCACAGCCTATCCATATAGAGGGGCCCAACATCCAAGGAGCATCATCATGCATCCTAGCCACTTGCCTAGGCCTATTTTTGACATTTGGTGTTTACAAGCTAAAATCAGTTGTTTTGCTAGAAAACTGCTTAGAACCCCCAAACATTATATATTTTTTTTTAGCAGAGACCCTAGAAATTAAAATGGAGATTATTGCAATATTTTTTATCACACCGTATTTGCGCAGCGGTCTTCCAAACGCATTTTTTTTGGAAAAAAATCACTTTTTTTAATTAAAAAATAAGAAACCAGTAAAGTTAGCCCAATTTTTTTCCATAATGTGAAAGATAATGTTACGCCGAGTAAATAGATACCCAACATGTCATGTTTCAAAATTGCGCACGCTCACGGAATGGCGACAAACTTTGGTACTTAAAAATCCCCATAGGCGACAAGTTAAAAATTTCTACAGGTAGCCATCTTTGAGTTACAGAGGAGGTCTAGGGCTCAAATTATTCCCCTTGCTCTAACGATCGCGGCGATACCTCACATGTGTGGTTTGAACACCGTTTACATATGTGGGCGGGGTTTCCATATGCGTCGCTTCTGCGCGCGAGCTAACGGGGACGGGGTGCTTTAATTTTTTTTTTTTTACTATTTATTTGATTTATTATTTTTTATTTTTACACCGTTTAACAAAAAAAAAAAAAATTGATCATTTTTATTTCTATTACAAGAAATGTAAACATTACTTGTAATAGAAAAAGGCACGACAGGACCTCTTTTTTGTGAGATCTGGGGTCAAAAAGTCCTCAGATCTCACAATTACACTAAAACATAGAAAAAAAAAAAAAATTATTATATAAAATGAAAAAAAAAAATAAGGACCTTTAAACCGGTTGCTAGGCAACAACATTTTCCATAGCTCCGTTCCTCCAAGACCATAGAGTCAAGTGAGGGCAAGCTTGCCCTCACTCGACATCCTGTCTGTGAGGATCCGGGACTGGATCATGCTGCCGGCGGGTCCGGTAAGCGGGGAAAAGGACCGGACGCGGCGGGAGGGGGGGGCACCTCTTCCGCCATCCCGGAAGGTTGATCCCACGGCGAATCCGCCGCTGGGACCACCCTTATCGGAAAGCCAACCGTCCACCGTTTAAAAAAATACCAGGGTTATGGCAGCTATCTGCTGCCATAACACCGGTATTTAGGTTTAAACGGAGGACGTATATAAACCTTTTTGGACTTGGACATGGTGGCTGTATGAAGGGTGACAGGTACTCAGGTACTTTGTTGGGCAGGTGACAGGCAGGTGACAGGTACTCTGGTACTGATGAGCAGGTGGCAGGTACTCGGGTACTCCGATAGGCAGGTGACAGGTACTCGGGTACTCTGATGGGCAGGTGACAGGCAGGTGATAGGTACTGATGAGTAGTACTGATACTGATAGGTGATACTGTACTGATGGGTACTGATGATCAGTACTGATACGTGATAGGTACTGATGAGTACTGATGGGTACTGATGAGCAGGCGGCAAGTACTCGGGTACTTCAGGCGTCAGGTACTCTGATGAGCAGGTGGAAGGTACTCGGGTACTCTGATGGGTAGGTGACAGGTACTCGGGTACTCTGATGGGTAGGTGACAGGTACTCAGGTACTCTGATGACGGGTACTCCGTTGACAGGTACTCAAAGTACCCGAGTACCTGTCATCAGCGTACCCGAGTACCTGTCATCAGAGTACCCGAGTATCCGTCATCAGAGTACCCGAGTACCTGTCATCAGAGTACCCGAGTACCTGTCATCAGAGTACCCGAGTACCCATCATCAGAGTATCCGAGTACCCGTCATCAGAGTACCTGCGTACCTGTCATCAGAGTACCCGAGTACCTGTCATCAGAGTACCCGAGTACCTGTCATCAGCGTACCCGAGTACCTGTCATCAGAGTACCCGAGTACCCATCATCAGAGTATCCGAGTACCCATCATCAGAGTACCTGCGTACCTGTCATCAGAGTACCCGAGTACCTGTCATCAGAGTACCCGAGTATCCGTCATCAGAGTACCCGAGTACCTGTCATCAGAGTACCCGAGTACCTGTCATCAGAGTACCCGAGTACCCATCATCAGAGTATCCGAGTACCCGTCATCAGAGTACCCGAGTACCTATCATCAGAGTACCTGAGTACCTGTCATCAGAGTACCCGAGTACCTGTCACCAGCCCATCAGAGTACCTGAGTACCTGTCATCAGAGTACCTGTCATCAGAGTACCCGAATACCTGTCACCAGCCCATCAGAGTACCCGAGTACCTGTCATCAGACTACCTGATGGGCTGGTGACAGGTACTCGGGTACTTTGATGGGCTAGTGACAGGTGCTCTTTATTGGGGGGGGGGGGGCAATCAGTGTGTTTAGCGTGCACTGTAATCGGTAACTAGCTGTTACCACAATCTCTTCCTCACACAGGATCAGTGTGTGAGGAGGAGAACACGGTGACAGCTGGTTACCATGTTCTCTGTTGACATTTGTGACCGGCTGTGATTGGACACAGCCGGTCACGTGGTAAAGAGCCAATTTCATTGGCTCTTTACCTAGATCGGGGATCGACTCTGTCCGAGGGACGAGCCTCGTCCCCGATCGCTGCTCTGCGCGCCCCCGGGGGCGCGCATTGCAGAGAGAACGAGCGGCTCGTGCTGGAGCCGCTCATGTGATCGGCTGTGATTGACACAGCCGATCACATGGTAAACAGCCAATTTCTATTGGCTGTTTACCTTGATCAGGGATGGGCTATGTCCGAGGGACGAGCCTCATCCCTGATCGCTGCGCTGCACGCCCCCGGGGGCGCGCAGTAGCAGCTAGAGCGGGCGGACATCATATGACGGCCGCCCGGAACGGTAAAGCCATCCTGTCGGCGTCATATTACTATGCGCCGGTATGGATGTGGTTAAGCTAGAAGGCCATTCTGGCCACAGGAGTGTACAGCCAATTACATTGTAAATATTTTTTATCAATTGTTTTTTACACTGAAAATTCATTTTGTAATGAAAAAGCTCTCTCAGCTATTATTCTCCACAATGGAGTTTGCCTCTTTGGCCGGGATTACCTCCACCTAAGCGTGTGGAGGTTCCAGGTTAATGGTGATAGCAGGTATGGTTAGTGATCAAAATTTTGATCAAAAGAGAGGAGATTGTAAAGGAAATTTGTACATCCTGTATATTATTGTATTATATTTTGTATGTATTGCAAACGGCACTAATAATGTTTTCATTACATGTTTGCATTCTTTTGAGTCCTGATTAGAATTAGCCTGCCTATGTTATGCCCCTTGTTGCCATAAAAGTACAATTGTAATAATAATGTGATACCTACATAATCATGTGTATAAAAACCTTCAATTGCGTCAAATAAAGCAGAACAGTTATTTTGGAAAGACGCGGAGTGTATCTTTTTGTGTCAGTTCCCTACTGCAGTAATTATTCATTTGGAACCACTAACCAATATGAGGAAAGGAGTTGCCTATCTATAAAATGTCCAGAACAAAACCTAACCAACCACCCAGGTCCCAAATACATGAACTGGTACAGCTGGTCAAAAAATGGCTGCAACCAGAAAAGTTAACAGGCCCACAAATGGTAGAACGGGTGGTGATGGACTGGTATCTGCAGTCCCTGCCAGATGACCTACAGTGCTGGGTAAGCCATGGAGACCCTACAACCAATGACCAGCTGGTAGAGTTGTTCGAAAGGTACACCGTGGTGGAGGATCTGCTCGGACCTGCCAAGCGTCGCGGAACCCACACCAAGGGCAACCAGGCCAGCCACAGCACCTAGGAGAGAAGCCCTGCCAGATATTGGAACTCACAAACCTGCATCACCTTCTGCAGAACCACAAAAGTTGGTTCCTGTCCCAATGATGGGGGACATACAGTGTTGGCAAAGTCGGTCCTGGGGGCATACCCGGGCCCACTGCCCACTTCAGGAGGAGTTAATGGATTGCAGGACGGGTCGGAGAAGCTCCTTCTATGTGCAAAGAGCATGTGCCACTCATCTTGATCTGGCTGCAGGACAATTTGAGTGTGAGTGTCTTGCCAAGGCTCTACTGGACTCCGGTAGCATGGTGACACTTGTACATGCCAGGATGATTCAGCCCAGTAAGTAAAGCTCTACGGGTAGCGTGTATCCATGGGGACACCAGGGAGTAGCCCCTGGTGCCGGTGACTGTTGCCTATGGCCATACCTCAGTGACAAAAGAGGTTGGGGTGGTACGAAACCTGATACATGACATCATAGTGGGGCGGGACTGTCTGCTGTTTTTTGAACTGTGGAACCAGGTATAATGTGAGCTGCCTGGACAGCTAAGAGGACTGGGGACACAGGGCCTCGAAGGGACAGAGTCTGAGGGGTCCAGGCCTGAAACCCCCAAAACACACCCCCCTAACGTGGAAATGCCTGTCCTTAATAGTGACATCACAGAGAATGGTGATAATGCTCCGGGTCTCAAAGCCGAGTTGACCTCTGAGGGGGGGGGGGGGGTCTCCCCATTACAGGTTATGTTAGGGGAGGATGAAGAGGAACTCTCCCCGTTGCAGTTCCCGGTTGAGGAGGTTGAAGGGGAAACATTCTCAAGGCCAGTGCACCCAGACCTGGATGTATCCAGGGATGCGTTCGACACCGCCCAATTACGGGATGCTACCTTGGTCAATGCACGAGAGCAGGTTTCTGTTATTGATGGGGTTCCACAACTGCCAGGTGCAGACCAGAGGTTTCCTCATTTTGCGTTGAAGGGGGACTTGGTTTATCGAGTGGCTGAACGCTGAGGGGAAATTGTAGAGCAGTTGCTGGTTCCCCAGCCATATAGGCGGATGCTCCTCGATCTAGCCCACAATGATGCCCTGGGAGGACACCTGGGGGTGGAAAAAACAGAGGCCAGGATAACTGACAGGTTTTTCTGGCCACGGGTGAAGGCCAAGGTTAGAAGGTATTGTGCGTCGTGTCCCACTACAGAAATCCCCTGGTACCCTTACCAATCATTGAGGTACCATTTGAACGGATCGCTATGGATCTCGTAGGACCCCTGGTGAAGTTAGCAAGGAGGCACCAATCTATATTAGTCATTCTAGATTACGCAACTAGGTATCCAGAAGCAGTCCCTTTAAGGAAAATTTCCTCTAAGACCATTTCCCGGGAATTGTGTCAGATGTTTTCATGAACTGGGTTCCTTAAAGAGATACTGACGAACCAAGGCACCCCTTTCATGTCAAAGGTGATGGCAGACCTGTGCAAACTATTTCAGATTAAGCAGTTGTGGACGTCCATCTATCACCCACAGACCGATGGCCTAGTTGAGTGGTTTAATAAAACTCTAAAGTCCATGTTATAAAGAGTGGTCCAGAAAGATGGGAGGGATTGGGATATGTTATTCCCTGCCCTGTTGTTTGCCATCCGGGAGGTTTCACAAGCATCCATGGGTTTCTCACCGTTTGAGCTAATGTATGGAGGAAGGCCCCGGGGCTTGCTCAATCTGGTAAAGGAAACATGGGAAAGTGAGTCCTCACCGCACAAAACCGTGGTAGAGCATATCTCCCAGATGTGGGAGAGGGTAGCTAAGGTGATGCCATTAGTGAGGGAGCATCTACAGAGGGCTCAGGATGCCCAAAAAAGTGTGTCCAACCGGTCGGCAAAAGTCAGACAGTTTCAAAAAGGGGACCGGGTGGCTGTTCTAATACTCACGTTGGAGAACAAGTTCTTGGCCAAGTGGCAGGGTCCGTTTGAGGTAGTAGAAAAAGTGGGGGAGGTGAACTACAAGGTACACCCACCCGGGAAAAGAAAACCATACCAGATCTATCATATAAATTTGTTAAAACCCTGGAGCGACAGGGAACAGGTATCTGCCGTGGTAGGTGTCCAGTCAGGAGACCCTGCAGGGATTGACTTGGTGCAGGTTGCTGCTACCCTGTCTAGGTCCCAATCCCAACAAGCAAAAGAGTTTCTGCAAATAAATAGGGACATGTTTTCAGGGTTGCCTGGTCTCACCAACGTCATCGAGCATGACATTGTAACCGAGCCCAATGTAAAAATCGTATTATCGTATTCCAGAAGCTCATAGGTGGAAGCTCATAGGGTGGCAGTATCGGAAGAGGTGAAAAGAATGCATGAGCTTGAGGTCATTGAAGAGTCGCAGAGCGAGTGGTCGAGTCCAATCGTGTTGGTACCTAAACCCAACGGCACTCTTCGCTTCTGTAATGACTTTAGAAAACGTAATGAAGTCTCCAAGTTCGATGCATATCCCATGACCCAGGTAGAGGAGCTAATTGAGAGGTTGGGTCCAGCCAGGTATATCACCACGCTGGACCTTACAAAAGGGTACTGGTAGATTCCCCTAACCAGGGAAGCCAGGGAGAAAACAGCCTTTTCCACCCCAGAAGGCCACTTCCAATACAAGAGGATACCATTTGGTCTACACTCTGCCCCTTCCACATTCCAATGGACCATGGATAAAACTTTGCACCCACATCTATGATATGCTTTTGTCTATCTAGATGACATAGTCATTTTCAGCACTGATTGGGAGCCTCATCTTCCCCGGGTTCAGGCAGTCATAGATTCCTTGAGAAGAGCAGGGTTCACTATCAATCCAGAGAAGTGTGCAATTGGGATGGAGGAAGCCAAGTACCTAGGGTACATTGTGGTTAGAGGGCTGGTGAAGCCTCAAAGGAGTAAGGTAGAAGCCATACAGGACTGGCCCCGTCCCCTAACCAAAAAACAGGTCAGAGCATTTTTGGGCATATGTGGCTTCTACCGGAGGTTTGTCCCCAACTTTGCCACCGTTGCTGCACCGTTGACTGACTTGACTAAAGGCAGAAAGTCAGTGATGATAAAATGGAATGCCGATGCCGAAGAAGCTTTTCAGAAGCTTAAGACCGCATGGTGCTCATAGCTCCGTATTTTGATAAGGATTTTATAGTGCAGACAGATGCTTCAAGTGAAGGGTTGGGGGCAGTCCTGTCTCAAGAGATCAATGGGGAAGAGCACCCCGTGGTTTTAGGAAGCTGACGACAGCGGAGAGAAACTACTAAGTGGGCTTTGGACTCTCTACTGTATTTTCTCCTGGGTACGAGGTTTCGCCTGGTGTCAGACTATATCTCCAGGAGTTCAATTTTGTGGTGGAGCACAGACCCGACAACATCAGAATGCCGATGCCCTCTACCGAGTCCATTGTATGGTGTCAATTGGTGCCTCCAACACCTCCGCGCTGAGGCAAAGGGGGAGATATGTACAGGACGCCAAGGTTAGGTCCTGGATGGGTGCTATATAGCACCATTATTTGGGTTATGGTCCCTTTAATTTAAGTGTGGCAGTACTCTGGGTCACCCAGGATGGGTGAGGAATTCCTGGGAAAAGCCTGAATCAGGAGAGGGCTGACTCGCTGTTCTCTCTGTGTTTAATAGAGAGATATTTGGAACCTGGGATTTCGGAGACCCTGAAGTGATATTCGGGTGGGAAAGGGTCTCCACCTCTGACTACAAGGATTCCAGCACACACAGGGTTAAGAACCTCCAGGAAGCAGCTCTTAAAAGACAGGAAGTAGTGATAGGTGTGGTGGTGAGGAGGAGTTGGTGAACACACCTGTATGGAGAGCTGCAAAAGTAGGATTTAACAAGGACTGTTAAACCTTGGGGGTGAAGATCCACCTACAAACGTTATGTGTTTTTGCTTTTACTTTGTGCTGAAGATAAGTGGACTTTATTTTGTATTTTTGTGCTTGCGTGCTGCTGGAAGCCTTATTTTGTTTGACCTGCTGAATAAAAGCCTTTTTGTTTAAACTTTAACGGTTTTTGCACTCGGCCCTGTGGAGCCACAATCCCCCCCCCAAACATTACAATACTAATATGGACTGGGTAATGTGTTAGGATCTGTACTGGTATGGACTGGGTAATGTGTTAGGATCTGTACTGGTATGGACTGGGTAATGTGTTAGGATCTGTACTGGTATGGACTGGGTAATGTGTTAGGATCTGTACTGGTATGGACTGGGTAATGTGTTGGAATATATACCGATATGGACTGGGTAATGTGTTGGAATATATACCGATATGGACTGGGTAATGTGTTAGGATCTATACTGGTACAGACTGGGTAATGTGTTAGGATCTATACTGGTATGGACTGGGTAATGTGGTAGGATCTATACTGGTATGGACTGGGTAATGTGTTGGGATCTATACTGGTATGGACTGGGTAATGTGTTGGGATCTATACTGGTATGGACTGGCTAATGTGTTAGGATCTATACTGGTATGGACTGGCTAATGTGTTAGGAATGAAAGGATGCCACATCGTTTGATGGAAATGAAAATTATCACCTTACAGAGGGCTGAATTCAAAGACACCCCAAAAATCAAAGTGAAAAAATGATGCAGCAGGTTAGTTCATTTTGCTGAAATTTCATTGCAGCAACTCAGAATGGTCCTCAATCGTTTTTATGGCCCCCACGTGCTTGTATGCATGTCTGACAATGTTGGGACATGCTCCTAATGAGAGGACAGGTGATGTCCTGGGGTATTTCCTCCCAGATCTGGACCAGGGCATCACTGAGCTCCTGAACAGACTGAGGTGCAACCTGATGGTGTCCGATGGACCGAAACATAATGTCCCAGAGGTGTTCTATTGGATTTAGGTCAGGCGAGTGTGGGGGCCATTCAATGGTATCAATTCCTTCAGGAACTGGCTGTATACTCTCCCCACATGAGGCTGGGCATTGTCGTGCACCAGGAGGAACCCAGGACCCACTGCACCAGTGTAGGGTCTGACAATGGGTCCAAGGATTTCATCCTGATACCTAATGGCAGTCAGGGTGCCATTGTCTAGCCTGTAGAGGTCTGTGTGTTCCTCCATGGATTTGCCTCCCCAGACCATCACTGACCCACCACCAAACCGGTCATGCTGAACGATGTTATGGGCAACATAATGTTCTCCATGGCTTCTCCAGACCCTTTCACATCTGTCACATGTGCTCATGGTGAACCTGCTCTCATCTGTGAAAAGCACAGAGCGCCAGACCTGACAATTCTGGTGTTCAATGGCATTCAAGCTCCACAGTGCCAGGCAGTGAACACAGGGCCCACTAGAGGATGTCGGGTGCTCAGGCCATCCTCATGAAGTCTGTTTCTGATTGTTTGGTCAGAGACATTCACACCAGTGACCTGCTGGAGGTCATTTTGTAGGGCTCTGGCAGTGCTCATCCTGTTCCTCCTTGCACAAAGGAGCAGATACCGGTCCTGCTGATGGATTAAGGATCTTCTACGGCCCTGTCCAGCTCTCCTAGAGTAACTGCCGGTCTCCTGGAATCTCCTCCATGCTCCTGAGACCGTGCTGGGAGACACAGCAAACCTTCTGGCAATGGCATATTTTGATGTTTCCAACTCCTCCATCCTGGAGGAGTTGGAAGGCCTGTGCAACCTCTATAGGGTCCAGGTATGGCCTCATGCTACCAGTAGTGACACTGACCCTAGCCAAATGCAAAACTAGTGAAAAACAGTCAGAAAAAATGAGTAGGGGGAAAAAATTGTCAGTGGCCTCCACCTGTAAAACCATTCCTGTTTTGGAAGTCGTCTCATTGTTGCCCATCTAGTGCACCTGTCGTGAATTTCATTAACAGCAAAGCAGCTGAAACTAATTAACAACCCCCTCTGCTACTTAACTGACCAGATATCCAAGGAGTTTATTTGACTTCATGCTATACTGATTAAAAAGTGTTCCTTTATTTGAGCAGTGTAGAAGGTTTTACATCATTCTCTAAAAACAGAGTGAAGGAATAACATTTGCTAAGCTCCTTTCTTTATATATAGTTCACATGGAGGGGATTGTATTGTGCTCAGAAAAACTTGTGTTTTCCTGGTAATTGCGTCTCTTCAGGGCAAATCATGCCATATTTTCTTTTGGGACATTTTTTGAGCTGCTATTAAAAATTGTTACCTGGAAGCTAAAAGGTTTTTTATGTGTTTTCTTGCTGTTCCATATTTTTATAGCATTTGCAGATTATCCCTCTAGTGGCGACCTGTATATCAGACAGCCGGCTTATTTAGAGAAGAGGTTCAGTCATGTGACCCATTTTCCTCTCTCCACCTATCATTAAGCTTGAGGCAGATCCCGCCTACCTGTCTGGTACAAGCTCCAATAGGATGTCTTTATTTTCAAGGGCGGTACCAAGGAGAGGACCCAATAGCAACTTTTCAAGTCTGTATAAATTGTTTGCCAATATGTTACAATGTACAGCATAGCGATAATTTGTATAAGAAGTATCTTATATTATTAACCCATTCATGACCAGAAGTCACAGAGACCTAGGTGCCCAGACCGATTCAGCAGTGTCAATGTTTGTTGATTGAGTGGACCAATATCTTTATGACTGGTTTACCTAAACTCTTCCATTGTGTGTTTTTCTTAACCACTTTACCATTTTGCTGTCTTACGTCCAGGCCACTTTTTGCGATTCGGCACTGTGCGAATTTAACTGACAATTGTGCGGTCATGCAACGCCGTACCCAAACGAAATTTACGTCATTTTTTTTCTCACAAACAGAGCTTTCTTTTGGTGGTATTTGATCACCTGTGCGATTTTTACTTTTTGCACTATAAACAAAAACATCGACAATTTTGAAAAAATAACAATATTTTTCACATTTTTTTATATGAAATCCCCCCCCCCAAAAAAAATGTAAAAATCAAAATTTTTTATCATTTTAGGCCAATTTGTTTTCTGCTACATATTTTTGGTAAAAAAATTGCAATAAGCGTATTTTGATTGCTTGCGCAAAAGTTATTGCGTTTAATAACTAAGGGAAAGATTTCTGTCATTTTTGGTGTTTTTTTTTTTTTAACGAGTAATGGCGGCGATCTGCGTTTTTTTTTTTTTTTTTTGCAGTCCGGCGGACAGATCGGACCCTTGACTGACATTTTTGACACTTTTGGGGGTACCCAGGGCCGGCCCTACCATGGGTCCCAGGCGGCATCGCAAAAAAAAAAAAAAAGTCAGCGGCTGACCCGACATGCACACTGCGCATGCACCGCGGTTCGGCAAAGCCCGTAAACGTTCGGCTATTTCCGGAAATAGCCGAACATGTATTAGCTCTCCCGAGAGGCGGTGGCGCATGCGCAGTGTGCATGTCAGGCCGGCCGCGGACGTGTTGACGTGTGGCGCCGGGCGGCGCCATTTTTAAATCCTAAGGCGCCCTTTAGGAACGGGTAAGTGAGACTGCACATGGTACATGCCCACAGCACTGCATCTCCTGTAGTGTGCCCACAGCCCCGCATTCTCTTGTACCAAGTCCGTCTCCTGCACCAGCACCATGCCCACAGACCCTGCATTCTCCTGCACCATGCCCACAGACCCTGCATTCTCCTGCACCATGCCCGCAGACCCTGCATTCTCCTGCACCATGCCCGCAGACCCTGCATTCTCCTGCACCATGCCCGCAGACCCTGCATTCTCCTGTACTATGTCCGCAGCCCCGCATTCTCCTGCACCATGCCCGCAGACCCTGCATTCTCATGCACCATGCCCGCAGACCCTGCATTCTCCTGCACCATGCCCACAGATCCTGCACCATGCCCACAGACCCTGCATTCTCCTGTACTATGCCCGCAGCCCCGTATTCTCCTGCACCATGCCCGCAGACCCTGCATTCTCCTGCACCATGCCCGCAGACCCTGCATTCTCCTGCACCATGCCCACAGACCCTGCATTCTCCTGTACTATGCCCGCAGCCCCGCATTCTCCTGCATCATGCCTGCAGACCCTGCATTCTCCTGTACTATGCCCGCAGACCCTGCATTCTCCTGTACTATGCCCGCAGCCCCGCACTCTCCTGCACCATGCCCGCAGACCCTGCATTCTCCTGCACCATGCCCGCAGACCCTGCATTCTCCTGCACCATGCCCGCAGACCCTGCATTCTCCTGCACCATGCCCACAGACCCTGCATTCTCCTATACTATGCCCGCAGCCCCGCATTCTCCTGCACCATGCCTGCAGACCCTGCATTCTCCTGTACTATGCCCGCAGACCCTGCATTCTCCTGCACCATGCCCGCAGACCCTGCATTCTCCTGTACTATGCCCGCAGACCCTGCATTCTCCTGTACTATGCCCGCAGACCCTGCATTCTCCTGCACCATGCCTGCAGACCCTGCATTCTCCTGCACCATGCCTGCAGACCCTGCATTCTCCTGCACCATGCTCGCAGACCCTGAATTCTCCTGCACCATGCCCACAGACCCTGCATTCTCCTGTACTATGCCCGCAGACCCTGCATTCTCCTGTACTATGCCCGCAGACCCTGCATTCTCCTGTACTATGCCCGCAGACCCTGCATTCTCCTGTACTATGCCCACAGACCCTGCATTCTCCTGTACTATGCCCGCAGACCCTGCATTCTCCTGTACTATGCCCGCAGCCCTGCATTCTCCTGTACCATGTCCGCCACCCTACGTTCTTCTGTACCATGCCCCCAGCCCTGCAGGGCACTGTGGCAATATAGACAGTAGAAAGCCTGGTGCGCTCATTGCTGTCCCTCCGTACACACTCACACCTCTCTGACTGCTTTCATAGTCCTATAGAATGGGGGCCTCTTGGAGGGCGTGAATTTTTTTTTTTTTTGGGGGGGGCAGCATTTCATTCTCGGACCCAGGCAGCACGATGTCTTGGGCCAGCCCTGGGGGTATCAGTGACATTACTACAGTAATCAGTGCTATAAATATGCACTGTTACTGTAAAAATGACATTGGCAGGGAAGGGGTTAATTTTTATTGGTGATCAAGGGGTTAATGTATGCCTGGTGCTTACTAATGTGTGTGGGGGGAGGTGACTGAGTGACACAGGGACAGATCGCATGTTCAGCTATGCTGAACCCTGCAATCTGTCCCTGCCTGTAAACAAAGCGGGCGGATCTCCACACTCGATTCCTCGACGATCGGGGAAGAGCGGTGGTGATCACCGCCGCTCCTCCCCTGGCCTGACTCCCGCTGTGACTGAATACAGCGGGAGCGAGCCTCCGGCGGTGTGCGCGCCCCGCCGAGAGAGGGGAATGTCTGGCGACGTAGGTCTACGTCGTCAGACGTTATCGAGCCACTTGGCCGCAGTAGAGGCTCAGTGAGCAGCGGTAAAGTGGTTAGAGAAGAGGTTCAGTCATGTGACCCATTTTCCTCTCTCCACCTATCATTAAGCTTGAGACAGATCCCGCCTGCCTGTCTGGTACAAGCTCCAATAGGATGTCTTTATTTTCAAGGGCGGTACCAAGGAGAGGACCCAATAGCAACTTTTCAAGTCTGTATAAATTGTTTGCCAAAATGTTACAATGTACAGCATAGCGATAATTTGTATAAGAAGTATCTTATACTATTAACCCATTCATGACCAGAAGTCACAGAGACCTAGGTGCCCAGACCGATTCAGCAGTGTCAATGTTTGTTGGTTGAGTGGACCAATACCTCTAAGACTAGTTTACCTAAACTCTTCCATTGTGTGTTTTCTTGAAGCGGAGTTCCTCCCTGAAAAAAATTTTTTTTCACTGTCCACTTGCTCTAAATTACCTGTAAAACAATTGGATAATTACATTTTTTTTTTATTCACTTACCTTGTTTTTAAAGAAAATATACTTACCTTACTTCCTATTCCTCCCTCCGCCCGCGCCGTCACTTCCTGCTTGCGTTGACTCCTGGGAGATGAACGTCATCGCTCCCAGGAGTCAATGCGCCTGCACCGGCCCCGCTCGTCAGTTCCGGCGCAGGCGCGGCATTCCCTGCTAAACAGCTTCTGGGCATGCCGCGCCTGCAGGGATGACGAGCCTGCGCCGGAACTGACGAGCGTGGCCGGTGCAGGGCATTCTGGGACCAAAGAGGACTCTTTGGCTTCAGCTGCCCACACCTGAGATGGCAGCGCTGGACAAGACATTGTCAAGGTAAGTATTTCTTCTAAAAGGTAAATGAACCTGGGGTCAGTTCAGAGGCTATCCATTCTGAAATGCACTAGCCCTGACTGCAGTGGTGTATTTAGGTTTTGTGCTGCCCTAGGCCTGACTAAACTTGTGCACCCCCTAATTTAAATATGACCCACCCCTTCCTGTAAAGGCCACACCCCTTCCTGTTTATGACCCACCCTGTCATCTGTAAACCACAGACCATAACCACAGTCTATCAGTGCCCATCAGCATAGCTTCATCAGTTCCCACACGTTCAGCCTCATCAGTGCAGCGTTATCAGTGCCGCCTCTTTACTGCACGTCAGTGCAGCATATCAGTGTGGCCTCATCAGTGGTCACCAGTGCAGCCCCATCAGTGGCCACCAGTGCAGCCTTATCAGTGCCCATTAGTACAGCCCCATGTCACGGGTTAAGTAAGATTACTCTTTTAAGATATTTGGACTTGTGTTTGCTGCCACTAATTGTAATTATAGGATTATTTCACTTGTTTGTATAATAAATAGGAAGTCCATAGTCATTATACAAATAATGAAATATATTTTTTGCTGCCCCCCTGCAAAGTGCCGCCCTAGGCCTGGGCCTTGTTGGCCTAGGCCAGGATACAGCACTGCCTTACTGTCCCGGGGTTTTTTTTTTAATCTAAATTTTTTTCAGGCCGGAACTCCGCTTAAACCTATAAGGCTTTTCATTTCATACAATGTCTTGGTATATTCCCTGCTAATGATTTTATAAGCTGAAAAATGGACAAAGAGGTGAAAAAAGTCTGCTTTGTTATATTACACCGAACAGCTTTTACCACCTCTGTGCTGCTATATTATAAGAAAAATGTTAAGGAGGTGGGTTTGCATTTCTGGAGTGCCGTATATAATAATAATGGCGCTTTAGAATACACACTCCGGCGGCCAATGAGCTAATCGTGGCTGTGATCGAGCTGTCATTGGACAGCTCAAATCATCAACACAATGTACAGAGTCAAGCAGATTGACTCTGTACCTTGTGATCACTGTGAACTAATCATAGCCATCACAAAGATAAACATGAAAGGGAGGGAGGGGGGGGGGGTAAAGTGCCACTGACATTCAGTGATTGTAAGATTTTTATGCAGAGGGTTATAGTGCAGTGTCACTGACCACCAATGGTTGTACAACTGGTATTGCGGGGTTAAAGTGCGACTTATCACCAATGATTCTAAGACTGGTGTTGGGGGAGGGCATTAAAGTTCCACTGACCACCAACGATTGTTGGATCGGTATTGGGGGAGGGAGTTAAAGTGCCACTAACCACCAATGAATGTGGAATTCATTTTTAAGGTGGGATGGGGGGGGGGGGGAGTTAGTGCCACTCACCACCACTGATTGTGCAATTGTTATTGGGGGGGGGGGTTAAAGTGCCGCTGACCACCAATGATTGTGGAGTTTATTTTTAAGGTGGGATGGGGGGGGGGGTTAGTGCCACTCATCACCACTGATTGTGCAATTGTTATTGGGGGGGGGGGTTAGTGCCACTCACCACCACTGATTGTGCAATTGTTATTGGGGGGGGGGGGTTAAAGTGCCGCTGACCACCAATGATTGTGGAGTTTATTTTTAAGGTGGGATGGGGGGGGGGGGGTTAGTGCCACTCATCACCACTGATTGTGCAATTGTTATTGGGGGGGGGGGGTTAGTGCCACTCACCACCACTGATTGTGCAATTGTTATTGGGGGGGGTTAAAGTGCCGCTGACCACCAATGATTGTGGAGTTTATTTTTAAGGTGGGATGGGGGGGGGGGGGTTAGTGCCACTCATCACCACTGATTGTGCAATTGTTATTGGGGGGGGGGGTTAAAGTGCCGCTGACCAACAATGATTGTGGAGTTCATTTTTAAGGTGGGATGGGGGGGGGGGGCGGTTAGTGCCACTCACCACAATTGTTATTGGGGGGGGGGGTTAAAGTGCCACTGACCACCAATGATTGTGCAATTGTTATTTGGGAGGGGGGGTTAAAGTGCTGCTGACCACCAATGATTGTGGGATTGCTTTTTAAAGGTAAAGAAATGAAAGGTAAATGTAAGGAAACACATTTTTTTTCTTTTTTTCCTGTATATATTGCAAGTGTGTACAGAGTTGCATGACCGAGTAATTGTAAGTCAAACTATCACAGTGCTGAAAACTGAAAAAAGGCCTAGTAATGAAGGTTGGAACTCAAGTTGTTAAAAAAAAGTGTTATAAACTTTGATTCATTTTTTTTTACACTGTAATGATTTCTAGCATACATTGTTCCTGACATATATTTCAGCTTCCTAGATTTTTTTTTTTCATCTGGCCTTCAGATATGAAAGGCAGAGTGATTTAACACCTGCTTAGATTTGTCATCCGTGCGACGAAATGAAAACTATGCCGTTTGCAGTAAACTTTGCATAAAATAGTTAAAGCGGTTGTATCCCCCCTGTGTAACCAAAAAAAAAAAAACCTGCAGGCCAATGGCATAATGTGCTAGTATGCATCGCATACTAGCACATTATGAAATACTTACCTTAGAATGAAGCCCCCACATGGTCGCCCGGACACCGCTGAGGGAGCTGACATGTTCCCTCTGCGTCTTTTCTGGGTTCGGCGACTCAGGCGCTGTGAGTGGCCGGAGCCGCGTTGACGTCACATGGGCGGGAGTTCACTTTCCGGCAAGGAGCTCTGAAGGTCCAGCAAGATACACCGTACCTTTCAGAGCAAATGCACCGTTGGTGTCACCAGCTGCATGCAGGGTGAATATCTCCTATACCGTGCAGGTTTAGGAGATATTAATTGTACTTACAGGTAAGTCTTATTATAGGCCGCATTATAGGCTTACCTGTAGGTAAAAATTAAAAAGCGGAGTATACTACTGCTTTAATTTTGCATTTAATTTTAATGGTCCAAAGAATGTCAGGCAAAATGGTCGGCCCTCACGCATGTTCACTTCATCAAATCTGGCCCTCTTTGAAAAAAAGTTTGGACACCCCTGCTATAACATATTAGAAATGGCCACCAGGACAAATAGAGGGGGTAAATCCACCCAGCAGAGTCAGACTGCAAAAGGAAAAACCAACAGGGGGGTCATTCACTTTTATTCTCACTCACTTGCAGTCAAACTGACCCACATAATTGCAGAAATTTAGCATTTTCTTACCATTTTACAGCAGAGGAACCCTTGAAATAATTTTCAGGTCTCAGAGAACTCTTGCAAAAATCAAATAATTGGTTGTCAGTGGGGGAAAAAAAAAATTCTCCCTTACATTGTTGGCAAGTGGGACGAAGGTTCTCCCATGAAGTGGTAGTCAAAATACCACCTTAAGGGCCCGTTCACGCCATACGTACTTGAAACTGATGGGAAAACCGTGCAAATTTCACTTGCAGAGACATCGGTTCATATCAGTTTATATCAGTTTTCATGCACGCTCACATCAGTTTTCATGCATGTCAGTTATGTGCCCTATTTACACCAATGTTGATGTCTTGTCAGTTTTTTCCCATGCAGAAACAATCTGCAGGTGACACCAGTGGTGTGGTGTGAACAGGGCACATAGAGAACAATTGTTTTTTTTGTGCCCTTGCAGAATGTGTGCAGAAAAACTGTCGTCTCAGCACCATGGTGCGAACGAGGCCTAAGGCTCCATGCATACAAGACGCTAAAAAAGAAAACGCTAGATAAAAAACGCTAATATATAGCATTTTTCTAGAAAATGGTCACACACCACCACGGAATCCAATGAAGAAAAATTCCTTTATTCACATAAGTGGTACAAGGTACTAGTGATCGACCGATATTGTTTTTTTTACCGCCGATACCGATTTTTTTGGTCATCGGATATCGGTATTGGCCGATATTTTCGGATATTAAAAAAAAATATATATTTTTTTTTTAATGTCTACAGGTACTGTGGTGGAGTGATCTGGGGGTCAAACATCTCCTCTAAAAGCATTCAAAATGCCAAGTTTGGCTGTTTTGAATGCTGTAAGTTTATTGATTCGGCACCGCCAGTACCCGGAAGTGATGTCATTTCATGACATCACTTCCGGGTACTCGGCGGCGCCAAATTCAGAGAAATGGAGACCCGGTCAGATGGCGGCAGTGAAGGTAGGCGGAGGGAGGGGGGACGTCCCCTCCCGCTCCTTGGAATGACAGCCGAGCGGCTTCTCAGCCGCATCGGTTGTCATTACATGACAGCCGGCCGTCGGCTATGGACACCTGTACCGGGGTGATGCCTCTAGCTGCAGCTATCACTACGGTAAAAGCACTTTCCGGAAATATCGGCAATATCGGTAAATCAAAAGGCCGATTCCGATATATCAGAGAGAGTGCATATCGGCCCTCGATATATCAGCTTTGCCGATAATCTGTCGATCTCTACAAGGTACAGCAGGGTAGGACATTAGACGGGTTTCACACGACTGCTACGTGCTTGTTCACTACTAGTGGCGAGCTGAGGTTCAGCCTCCACATTGAATCGTGGACTTTGACTAGCCTGAGCAGTGTTATCTCTATTCATTATAAAGCATTTTTTGCCAGCGTATTTGCATTGTTTAGGAATGTTTTCAAAAGTGTTTAGAAGCAGTATCATTTAAGTTAAGGAGTGGCCGGCCGCCAGTATCCTTAACAACCAGTGAATAGATGGTTGCTAAGGAGCGGGCCGGCAAGCTAGTTGCGTCCTTAACAGCGAATGGCTCATCAGCTGTCAGCGGGCTTCCCCACTGACAGCTAAAATGTAAGCAAAACAATTCCTGGCAATAACAATTGAAAAAAAAACACGTGGGGGGCCCCCCCAATGCATACCAGGCCTTTTTGGCCCCCCCATGTTGAAGGCATGTGGCCTGGTATCACCCCCCTAATTCTGGCCTGCCAGGGGTAAGTATGGATTTGGGGGAGGGTCCCACGCCGTTTTCTTTTTACATTTTTGGCCTGGTATAGATTGGGGGTGGACCCCCACACTGTTTTTTTTTTCCCTCAATTTTTATTGCCTGCAATTGTTTTGTCTACGTTTAAATCATCTGTTGTTAGGGACAAGGTGGCCGGCTTGCCGGTCCGCTCCTTAACCACTTGCCGACCGCCGCACGACTATTTACGGCGGCGGTCAGCCCCTCACAGGCAAAGCGACGTAGGTCTTCGTCGCTAGCCTGTAAGGGTCTAGGGAGCGAGCGTGCGCCGCCGGAGGCGCGCTTCCACTCGGTCACGGATCCCCCCCACGCGTGTGCCCGGCGGACCCGCGATCGTCCGTTACACCGGGAGAAAGGCAGGCGGCTGATGTAAACAAAGCCGCCTGTCATTCTTCCCTGTGTAAGTATTGAGATCATACGGTTCTGCTCTGTTGGACCGTTGATCTCTGTTCTTACACCAGTAGCCACATCCAATCACAGTAAGAATCACGCCCCTAGGGACACACATAACCCCTCCCTGTCAAAAAAAGTTAGCCCCTTCACTGCCAGTGTCATTTTTACAGTAACAGTGCATATGTATATCACTGATTACTGTAGTAATGTCACTGGTAACCCCAAAAGTGTCAAAAATGTCAGTCAAGGGTCCGATCTGTCCGCCGCAATGTCGCAGTCCCGCCAAAGAAATCGCAGATCGCCGCCATCACTTGTTAAAAAAAAAAACAACAAAAATGACAAAAATCTTTCCCTTAGTTAGTAAACACAATAACTTTTGCGCAAACCAATCAAAATACGCTTTTTCGCGATTTTTTTTTTTTTTTTTTTTTACCAAACATATGTAGCAGAAAACAAATTGGCCTAAAATGTTAAAAAATTTTGATTTTTACTTTTTTTTGGGGGAATTTCATATAAAAAAAATATGGAAAATATTGTTATTTTTGCAAAATTTTTTGTTTATAGCGCATGATCAAAAAAATCGCACATGTATTCAAATACCACCAAAAGAAAGCTCTGTTTGTGGGAAAAAAAGGACGTCAAATTCGTTTAGGTACAGCGTCGCACGACCGCGCAATTGTCCGTTAAAGTCACGCAGTGCCGAATCGCAAAATAGGCCCTTGTCAGGAAGGGGGTAAAATCTTCCGGGGCTTAAGTGGTTAACAACCAACTATATACTGGTTGTTACGGACGCAGGCGGGCTGCTGACTAACAAAAAAAATGTCTGGAAACCAGTGCTTAGCAGCAGTTAACAGCGTTTAGGAGCTTTTAGGAGCAGTCAGCTTTTTTTTCTGCTTCTAGAAAAAAAAAAAGCTTCTAGACTACAATAGTGTGCATTGACACATAGATACCACTATTTGCTTCTGGGGGCAGAAAAGAAAAAAAATAAAATGCTCAAAGTAACTGCTAGGTGCTGCTAGAGGCTTAAAGTGGAGTTCCACCCTATTTTTATACTTCCATCTTCTCGCTCCGGGTCACCTGAAAAAGAAATGGATAATCGCATATTTTTTTTTTTTTTACTTACCTCGTAGCGAAGAAAAAATACTTACCTTACTTCCTTCTTCCTCCTTCCTCGGCCGCGGCCCGTCGTCACTTCCTGGCTCTGCAATGATTCCTGGGAGCTGAACGTCATAGCTCCCAGGAATCATTGCGCCTGCACCGGCCCCGACGTCAGTTCCGGGTCGCGCGCGTCATCCCCTTCTAAACAGCTTCTGGGCATGCCCAGAAGCTGTAGAGGGATGACGCGCGCGACCCGGAAGTGACGTCGGGGCCGGCGCAGAGCATCGTGGGACCAAAGAAGGCGGAAGAAGACGCCGAAGGGGATCTCGCTGGCTTCAAGCTGCCCACATCTGAGATGGCAGCGCTGGACAAGACGTTTGCAAGGTAAGTATTTGTCCTAACAGTTAAGTGCAACCCGGGACAGATCAGAGGCTAGCCATTGTGGAATGTACTAGCCCTGACTGTCCCGGGGGTATTAAAAAAAAAAAAAAAAAAATCCAGGGTGGAACTCCGCTTTAAATATAATCTAGTGTGCATGGAGCTTTACAGACATCTTAAGTTTCATGCAGCTGAATTTCCCGAATGATGTTGACCCCCAGAATTATGCAAATTAGCCACAGCTCAAAGAACCTCTAGCAACCTCTGGAGAAACACTGGCTGAGAATGGCTAAACAAAAATTCCTTATTTTTATTTTTTCTAAAGCCAGACAGTGATTAAAAAAAAAAAAAAATGGTTCCCCAGCCTGGAAATTGAAGTTTAGGATCTGCGCATGGACTGGTAAAGTTTGCTTTTCTTTTATTAAAAAAAAAAATGCACCACCAAATCTTTCAGTAAGGACAAAATAATTTATTGAAGTTTTTTTTCTTTTAAATGTTTAGGGGTATCATGTGCATATATCATAATTATTAACCAATATGAAATAAAATAAAAAAGACAAACACATTAAAAGAACTACATTTCACCTTTTACACCTCTATGTAGGAATGCATCTTTTCCACTTTATTGAACTGAAAATCCCTTTTTTTTTTACTTGAAAAAACCAGTCATTTCTATGGTGCGCCCTCCGTTGAACTTTTCATAGATTACAGTTTTTAATGTTAATGTTCAAATTACCTCTTACTAGGCCTGGTAACACTTTAGATTCCCTATGAAGAGTTTTGTGGCCAAAGCTAAGGAACGTTTGTTCTAGCCTGGTCAATGCTCAGGCCATCACTATGTCCAACAATGAATGAGGGTGACCATCCTACTAGATAAGATTACTGTGCTGTAAAGGTAAGGTCACTATGGCATTTGAAATAGCCGAGAAAGCTGTGCCCGAACTTTTGGAGTTCTTGTGTAGACCTAAGATATCCGTACTGATTGGCTCCGGCCGTTGTTTCCTGAAGATACTTTTCATGGTGGATTGGAAGTTGTTGGTGACAAAACAGTAGACAATGGGGTCCATACAACTATTAAGGCTACTCAAGGTTACTGTGATGTGGTACACAATGAGGATGACATCATGGGACACCTCGCTACCGGCACAGAAGGCCACTTGACTAACATGGATGGGGGTGAAACAAATCGTGAAGATGATCAGCACCGTTATGAGAAGCTGCACCGCCTTCATCCGTCGCTCTCGGCTTTGGTTCATTAGCGTTGACCTGGACAAAGCCCACATGATCCTCAGGGTGTAGAAAGTGATAATTATCAGAGGAACAAAGTACTCAAAGGCAGTCAGCGTGAAAAGCTGAAAAAGACAACAATGTTTGTGGTTGATGGTTGTGGTCAGTATGGTGAAAGTTACAACCACAGCGAATATCCAAATTAAAATGCAGATACATTTGGCATAGTTGGGGTTTCTCCACCTGCGTGAGGCTTCCACTTGCACGATGGCCATGTATCGATCAACGCAGATGCAAGTCAGGAAAAGAATACTACAGTACATGTTTACAAAGTACGTGAAGCTGTGAACGAAGTAGCAGGTTTGACAGGTCTCTACGTTACTATAGTACATGACGATTCGTGTTGGTAGAGAGAGGCCCACCAAGAGGTCCGTCACCACCAAGTTGATGGTGTAAATAACAGAGGTGGTCTTCGCTTTTGTTCGGAAACAGAATACGTAGATGGCCAAACTGTTCAATGTTATGCCCACCAGGAAGATAAGGGTGTTGATAATTAGCAGCGCCACCCAAAGACCATAAAACCTCTGATGCAAGGCATCGTCTGGGTTTGCTTGTTGGGGAGCTTGGGATTGCTTGTCGCTTGCTCCAGATTCGTTCAGGCTGACGTCATTGGATGTGTTTGGATATCTTGGACTGAGAAAGCACTCCATGTTTTTTTCCCTTAACCAACCTACAAGAAATGATGGAAAATGTGTTACAAACAAAATTGTATAATACAAAAGCCTGAAGTTGTTTGGAGGGTGCTATTACCTGTCTCTAGGGGTTTAGGTTGGCCAGGAATAAAGAAAGTTCCCTTCAATAAAATATTCCTGGTTATAGTGCTCTTTTGTAATGCTTAAAGTGATACCAAACCCACAAATATATATTTGAAATCCAAATCTTTCTTATTTTTTGGCAATTACATTGTGTGGGCGGATTTCTGCCAGACACAGGCTGTCTGATGCCCCTCCAGCCTGTGTCTTAGAATAAGAGGGAGGTGAAGCCTCCATCAGTCTACATGTAATATTCCACCCCATTGCGCTTAGCTGGTTAGTGGGCATGGAGGAGGAGGAGGGAGGGAGTGAGCTGGCATTTAGCACTGTGTATACGCCCACATGTGTGACTCTATAGTCACATGGGCTACTCAGATGTGATAGGGAGGAAATGCTCAGGGTAGAAACTCACTGAAAACTGAGCATGTGCAGAGCTGCCAACACTGCTCTGCAATATCCCCAGCTGAATTGGGGACATGAACAGAAGGTGGAGACAGAGAACAACAGGATCAACCAGGTTTTTTGCAAAATACAGAAAACGAATCTCATAGTGACGGAGTGAGTATGAACAGCGTGTAATACACCATTTATTGATAGTTTTTTTTTTTAATGTGGGTTTAGTGACACTATGGGAGAGATTTACTAAAACTGGTGTGCACAGAGTGTGGTGCAGCTGTACATAGTAACCCACAGGTGTCAAACACAAGGCCCGCGGGCCGAATGCGGCCCCCCTGGCCATTTCATGTGGCCCTCGCAGCTGCAGGACCCTCCTTGTCTCTGTAGTCGGCAGCAGAGAGGACAGAACTCCTTTGCCAGATCCTGCACTCCCCTGTGCAGCTGGAGAAAGGCTCATTCTTGCCCACCTTCCCACCCCCTTTTCAGCAGTCCACAGCAGAGAGGAGGGCAGAACTCCTCCTACAGATCCGGCACCTCTTTGCCCCTGCCTCCCCTGGTCCCAGCATTTAGCAGACTCTGGAAGCTGACTCCAGCCCTCCTCTGGTTCTTCTCCAGACCCTGCACTCCTTCCCCCATCCATCCGCACCTTCTTCCTGGCAGCAACACAAGGTGAGGGGGTGCGTTGTGATGTAAGTAAGGGTGGGTGACTCTTGACTTCTGATGGTGGGGGGGGGGCTCTTGACATTTCATGTAAGGGGGCATGGGGTGCTCTGGACATCTAATCTTATAGATATAACCAGCCCTTTGAGGGTAAACATAATGCTGATGCGGCCCGCAATGAAATTTAGTTTGACACCCCCTGTAGTAACCAATCAGCTTCTAAGTTTTATTGTCGAATCTTAATTGAACAAGCTGAAGTTAGAAGCTGATTGGTTACCATGCATAACTGTACTAGATTCTATGTGCGCCAGTTCTAGTAAATTTCCCCCTTTAAGACAGTCAGGATGCAGGAGACATGTTTGCAGCATCAAATCTTATCATTAAGATAGACCCTAATAGGTAGCTACTGGCCCCCTAAAATGCTAGTTTTAGGAAGGGGGGGGGGGGTCATCTAAGAAAAAGGCCTCACAATTTCACATGGGAAATAAAAGTTTGGGATAAATTTTGAGTCAATTGTATTCTTTTTAGGCTTATTTTCTAACTAATGCTTTATATCTTTATATAATTTCTTTGTTTTAAAAATAAACATTTATTACATGACATGACACTGGTGTTACGAAGCCTTATGGGTTTTCCAAAGTCAAAGCCTAGCGGAAGCTCTTTTCTTTCAGACTTTCTCTCTCTCTCTGATTGAAACTCCCTCTCCTTTTCTCTGAACAGGCAGACAAGGAGGGAGAGGAGTCAATGTTCCGACTCATTCGGTAAATTGCAGCTTAAGCTATTGAGCTCTTTTACAGTCAAAGCTGATAAGCATAGACATTCAAAAAAACATAGAGATCTACCACCTAGCTGGAAATACAAAGAAAAATAATTCAGTAATTCAAATGCAATATTTCAAATTAACTAGATTAAAGAAAATAGAAAAAATAGAATATTTAAACACTATACAAAACCGCTATATGTTCCCTGTAAATAAATAAAATAAATAAAAAAAAATGAGAAATGCAAAATTTTGAAATAGTTATCTTAAAAACATACCGTGCAGGAGGAAGACAGTTGGCACCGTCCGAGCCAGTGGATCACGGAACCATTGACCAGTAGCTGTGGTTGGGACTGAACATTGATAATGGCCACCATGGAAACTTCATGAGGTCAGTTGATCAGCTGGTGACCCAAACATGCCTAAACCTGTGGACAGAAAGGAACCTCTGGTTATCTCTGACAATACACATCATAGTCAAATACACTTTCCTAGAGCTCACATTTCATGGTGTGGTTTACGAATGCCCAACCTGCATATTGGAACCCCCGGATGGGGGGTCTTAAAGTTTTCTTTTAAAATTGATTTTTTTACAAATAGTCTAGAAAAACAGCGTTTGGGAGTGCTGGGTCCCTAGTGTGATGTGGTATCCTAATTAGGAGGCCTGGCTGTTCTCAGGTATGCCCTTAAAGCAGAGCTCCAGTCAGAAATAATAACAATAAACGAGTAACCTCCTTAAAGAGAGGTAAAAGTAGCATTTGTTGCAATACTCTCCTTTAGTCTGGAGCTGACCCCCACAGTTCTCCTTTTCCACCATTAGATGTTTTCAGTCTTATGGGGTGAATGATATCCAGTATCCTTCAACCCACTTCCTCTGAGCCCAGGTCACCCTGGGCCTGCCCTCTAGGCTGTTAGTGCACAGTGAAAGAATAAGCAGCAAAGGGATGAGCTTATCTCTCTGTCACTCTGCTTTTTTCAACTGTCAGCATGCCTGTGTCAGAATGATGCATGAACAGATTGCCTTCTTCTGTTTCTTCTTCCCCACAGCGCTTGCATTTAAAAATTACACCTTTTAATGATGTATTAATAAATACTATATATATATATATATATATATATATATATATATATATATATATATATATATATATTTAAATATACTGTATGTGTATATATATATATATATATATATATATATATATATATATATATATTTTTTCTTTTTTTATATATATATTTTTTTGTATATATATATATATATATATATATATATATATATATATACACACATATATTTAATTAATCATACACATATACATATTTTATATTTTTTATAAATATATATTTTATATTTTTATATATATATATATATATATATATATATATATATATATATATATATATATATATATATATATGTATTATATATATATATATATATATATATATATGTATTATATATTTTATATATATATATATATATATATATATAGCTCTTCAAGATGTTTCCACACTTTTTATAACTTAAGTTTTATGTATAAAAGTGTGGAAACTTTTTGAAGACCCCTTTTATATACACAGTATGCTTCGAATTTAGCTTCAAGACTTTTAGAACAGTGTCCCAAAAAACAGAAATGGAAGTGCCACCTAAATGCTAAAGTCAGAAACCGTTTCTTCATAGCCACCTTCATTACCTAATGTGTATTGGGGGCTCGCCTCTACAATGCCCCCTTCATCAGGGCTTGAAAACGATGGATGGAAGGATATCCAGACTTTGTATGGAATGTATCTTTAGACATCGGCTTTGCAGAGAGTCTGGAATCTGCTCCAGGCATTTCAGAGTCTGGAACATTCTCAGACCCAGATGCAGGGGGTATTGTACAGCCCAAAAAACTGATCTACTGGCAGGATCAACAGGCAGAATACAGTTAAAGAGGGGACTTAAAAAAAAAAAAAAAACTGCTGTCATATTGTTTCCAAACTCAAAAAGAAAAATGTAACATAATACAGAATATTAGGCCATAGATGGTAGTGGCTGCATTCGTTTTCTTTTTTGGGATTTTTTTCCTTTATATTTACCTGATGGTCCTTCCAGTAAACCACTTCCTATCCTAGGGCGACTATGCTCACTTACTGCAATGAGGAGCAGCAGTGTTGTCACCATAGGCTAGTCTACAAAAAAACCTTCCCCTCTCCTCATCTCCAGGTGTCTTGCTACATCATCACAGAAAAGAACCAGGACGGCTGATAACATTGTTTGGGTTTTCAGTTTAGCCACTTGCCGCCAAATCACATACATGTACATGATTTTTTTTTTTTTTAAATGGTATTTTATTATTTTTTACAAGAAAGAGCGAGCAAGCAATCATCAAAAGGGGGAACATATCATCTGGTCTGAAGTATTATTTGATAATAATAAAGACACAATCCCGTAGATATATAAAAAAAAAAAAAAAAAAAATGCTAAATGCAAAAAAAGGATGGACTTTACTGGCACCACAACAGGACATTATGTCGTAAAAAATATTATAAATTTTATTTCAAAAGAGTTAAAAGATTTTTTTTTTCTCTTTTTCACAAAATACAATGTTTGTTTGTACTTTGTATTTTGTGAAAAAGAGAAAAAAAATAATCTTTTGAAATAAAATTTATAATATTTTTTACGACATAATGTCCTGTTGTGCTGCCAGTAAAGTCCATCCTTTTTTTGCATTTAGCATTTTGTTTTTTTCATATGATTAGGACGTGGCACGGTCACACATTGGTGTCCACAATGCCATCTTGTGGTGACACTGGATATATACACATAGATATATACCCAAGTAGTACACCAGGCATGTCAAACCTGTGGCCCGGGGGCCATGCGGCCCGGAAGCACAGGCAATGCGGCCCACTGCCCCCTGACAATTTTTTTTATTTTTTTGCTGGGGAGGAAGGAAGTTGAGTCAGGGGCACGGCGGGTTCCAACTAACTGTAGGCAGAGGCTACCTCCTAGGGGATCATCCACTAGTTGTGTTAAATTAGTGCTGGGGGTGGGCGCGGCAGCTCCGGAAGGGCGCAGCGGCATTTTATTACTTATATACCTTAACTATAGTATATATTTTATATGGGGCCCGAGAAAATTTCTCTACACTCAATGTGGCCCAGAGAAGCCAAAAGGTTGGACATCCATGTAGTACGAAGAGAATAACTGAAAATATAACGAGAACTAAAACTAAACAGCTGGTGATTAAAACAAGAGGAGCATAGCACTCTAGGCAACATACGTAAGTGTGTAGACATGAAGAAGCAGTAATTATAGGACACAGATTAATAACCTCATATAATAATATCCCCTACTCTTGTTGGATTTTGACCTCTCCTGAGACCTTGGTGGTCCACTCAGACCATATTCTATCAATTTTTTTTGGCCACCCCCTAGCACCATGATGGCAAACCTTGGCACACCAGATATTTTGGAACTACATTTCCCATGATGCTCAACTACACTGGAGAGTGCATGAGCATCATAGGAAATGTAGTTCCAAAACATCTGGAGTGCCAAGGTTCACCATCACTGCCTTAGCAGTATAGGTCATTTTGTACATAGGCAGGGCATGATTGATTAAATCAACCCAAATCTGTAAGGTAGGCGGGTCCGGTTTCTTCCAACAAAGGGCAATTGCCCTTTTAGCATAAAAAAAATGAAAATCAAACCAAAACCTTCTGTGCAGCACCTAAATATTCCTCATCCATGTCACCAAGAAGGCACCTGGCAGGAGTACATACACTGCCTGGCCAAAAAAAAAAAAAGTCACCACCTGGAATTAACTTACCAACTAACTAAACTAAGCATGCAGTAACTCTCCTATTGGATAGTTACTGCATGTGCCCAAAGAATGAGGTCAACTGACTACCTGAATATACTGAATGACCAGGCTATTCCATCAATGGATTTTTTCTTCCCTGAGGCCACGGCATTTTACTAGATGACAATGCCAGGATTCATCGGGCTCAAATTGTGTGTAGCACTGCCCCCTAGAGGACTGCTGAGAATTACACTTTCTGGATTCCCCTGGGTTACCCTTAGCAACTGATAGCAGACAAACAGCATTGAAAGTCCTTGGCTGGGTCAATAATTAATCCAGGGGATGTTGGT
This sequence comes from Pelophylax lessonae, assembly GCF_965119305.1. Classification (NCBI taxonomy): domain Eukaryota; kingdom Metazoa; phylum Chordata; class Amphibia; order Anura; family Ranidae; genus Pelophylax; species Pelophylax lessonae. The sequence goes on from NC_138772.1 coordinate 542,769,621, forward strand.
TTTTTTGGTTTTATTTAGAACTGGGATGGGAGAAGGGATGAGTGGGATACTCCAACTATGAACTATGCACAATCTTGAGGACAACTGACTGTAGAATGCGACAAGGCCGCTGCTTCACCCTGCCACTGAAGTGAAGATAGTTTTAAAGATTCCTGCTTGATTGTCCTCTTCAGTGTTCTAAACTTGGCACCCCCTTTACTTTCACTGCCTCTGTGTGCTTAAACCTGTCCACTGACTCTATCCACTGGAGTGGTCCCCTTCCTGGGCAGACCCCTGGCAAGCTTCCCGGTACTCATGGACACTGTTTTTCCCAAGGTTTCTCTGCCTTCACCTTCACCAGTTAGCTTTCCTGGACCTCCGGATTCAGTACCACACTCCTGGTCCACAAAGCCAACCGCCTTTGACCACCATCCTCAGCAAACAGAAGGAGAGTCAGCCGTCACCCTCCTTCTGGGACCTGGCTTCCCGCCCATAGACCTCCTGCCACATGTGTCTTTGGCTTTTATAGCCTATCCCAGGATGCACCACCCTCTGTGCCAACCCAATGGGACAGCTACAAAAGCCTGTGTGTCACTGGCTGGGTTTCCTCCACTGTTCAACAGGCCTCCCAATTGGATTCAGTGGGGACACTCCCTCAGCCCAGATGAATCACACCCTGGACACATGCAACAGGCCTGACTAGAAATCCTGCTCCCTGATAAGCAGACAGAGCAACTATGTTTTACCTGCTACCCCCCTGATAAGCAGGCAGAACAAATTACACTCCCTACCTAGCACCTATCTAGGAGGATGTGAAAGAGTGGTTCAGGGAGCACGAGACATCATTTTCACACATGGATTGGCCACAATAGAGTCCAGAACTTAACACCATTGAGAATCTTTGGTATTTGCTGGAGAAGGCTCCAACTCTCCCATCATCAATACAATATCTTGGTGAAAAATGAATGCAACACTGGATGGAAATAAATCTTGTGACATTGCAGAAGCTTATTGAAACAATGCCACATCAAATGCGTGCCGTAATCAAAGCTAAAGGTGGTCCAACGTGTGTGACCTTTTTTTTTTTTTTTGTGTTGACTTTTTTCTTTTGGCTCGGCAGTGTATATTAGGTAAAGCCAATTTCATTTCCATAAAGGAAGTAATACTCAACTAGAACTGACAAATTTTTAGGCATTCCCTGATCATTTGGAAAGGATTTTCTGTAGCAGTGTGGTACCTATAACATTCAGGGGACTCCAATCTGCCCATCTTACATAAGTAAACCGGGGTGAAATAAATTTGATGTAGATAGTTCAGTTGAATTACCTTGTCTCCTGCAGCTATGACCCCTGTTATTTGGGCATTTAATACCTCCCCAAGCCTTGTCTTGCAATACAAGTATATCAGTTTGCCATTGATTTTTAACCTTGATCATTAGGGATGGGCTTGGGCGTGTTCGAGCTCCCATGTGCCTCCCGCCAGGAAGCCGACACTGCAGTCCGCTAATCACAGGCACTGAGCTATTTCCTGATCCGCAGCTAAACAGATCGGAAAATGTCTCAGTGCCTGTGATTAGCAGAGTGCAGTGTCGGCTTCCTGGCAGGATCGGGCACGTGGGAAATCCAACACACCCGAGCCCATCCCTGTTGATCATACGGGTAGTAGACAAATAGAGTAACAGAGAATAATACCTAGTGACCAATTTAGAATGATCTGTATCATACAGAAAAGCTTCCAATACCGAGGGCTGAAGTTGGACACAGGGCCCTCTTTAATATTGATTGGACCTTGGGCAAATAATTTCTTGGGCCCTCCCGAATCAACTTATCAAATATTTGCAGGCAGTGCGGGCTCAAGGGGCCCCACAACAATGACTGGACCTGGGGCAGCTGCCCCTTTTGCCCTGTGTTAAAGACGGCCCTGGTTGGACACCCTGCAGTCCAAACTGGGCTGCCACCTCGTGCCTACATGTACATGGTTGACTTCAAGTGATTATCCTGGGATGATGCTTGCAGCTACAGCCATCATTCTTGTACTGGATTTTTTTCAGCCAGCAGCCAGCTTTTATAAAACAAACATCCTAGCAGCTAATCAGATTGCATATGCATATATGCACATATCCTGCTTGTTGGAAGCCATGAGGGTCTCGTTTGCAAAAGCTCTCTGTTTGTAAAGTACTTTTGTGGCCATATTCCAGCATAAGCATCTACCTTAATTGGACTTCGGTTGTCCATATTAGGAGACACGTGGCTGGCTTTGTCCGTTGCTATACCACCAACTTCTATCATTTGGCAGACAATCTATACCTTCATGACAAGTGGGACATTGCCAATTAGACTGGGGCTAACCTGTTGCTTTTAAACATCTCTGCAAGCATCAAGAATCTCACACACAGTCAACCTTAGCATTATTCAGAACCAACCCTGAGGAAGAAGAGTCCAAATCTTCGAAACGCGTTGGGTTTTGGTTTCTGTATTATATGGTTGGACACTGTGTTTATTGTTGCTTGCGTTACTTTTTAATCTTACATTTTTTGTATATCCGTTTAATAAAACCCAATTATTTTTCAATATATATATATATATAGTCTTTTGTGCCTAAAAAATCCCACTCTAGGGGAATTTCCCAATTTCTACAATTCATTAAAGTTCATTTATTAAAAAAAAAAAAAAATTGTTTTTGAAAAACCACTGCGCAAATACTGTATGACATAAAAAATTGAAAAACCCTCCATTTTATCCTAAGGTCTCTTCTAAAAAATACATGATGTTTGGGGGTTCTAAGTTGTGATGGTACTCACCGTCACTGGGAATGAAAGTCAGACAATATGCTAATATCATCTACTCAACCACCTGTCTTCCAGACATCGTTGAATATGCTGATATGCTCACTGGCTGATATATTGTAGATATTATCTACAATAGGTTCAGTGTTTACATTTATGATAATGTGTATTGTATTTCAGGAGCTCGAGGACGGCCGTCTGCTAGTTAATTGGCTCAGGTGGATTGAATCATTGTCATCTGTTAGTTGCTGAGTGGAAATAGTATACTGTTTGTGTTGGTTGTTCTTTAGATATGTTAATTGTATTTATGTATGCAATTTCATCTGCATAGGATAATGTAATCAGGCACGTGACCTGATGGGGTAATCTGATCAGGAGGGGGATGTCCTTATGTCTGTATATATTGAGTGTGACACTGTTCAATATAGGTTCCAAAACTTATACAAGCTAAGTTGTCGGCTAACTTTGTATGGGGGCGGCTGGAAAATCTGATATCTATGTTCCCAACTGGGAGGAAGCCGTATACTGACGGAAGTCCATAAGTACAGTGTAGGTTGCGGTTCTGTTACATAAGTAATTTTCTGGCAAAAAATACAGATTTTTTTTTTGTAAAGAAAAAGTGTCAGAAAAAGGCCTGGTCTTCAAGTGGTTAGTGCAAGGAAGTTACATAAGATTTCTGCTAGGATCTAACCGGTATTTGTCTATACTTATATACTTAGACACAGCCTAGGTTTAGACCCTTGCGTTATGGGAATGTGCTTTTTCGACACACAGCAAACATGCTGCCATTTAGCAGATGCGCGATGGTGCCCGTCTCCAATACATGAAAAAATACTGCTCAGGTTTTGAAGCTTTTCTTAAAGTTTTACTTGTAGGGTGTGTGTAGCCTCTCCGATGCCTGTCTGAAAAACTGCTAAGGAAAGCAAGCCCCCAGCATTGCATGCGCTACACATGCATGGTTTTTGAATGAAGCAGAGGGGCTTCCAACATCTGGTGTATCCTGCCATCTAGACAGGATGGGATGGGGTGGGGGTGTTGGCTATCTAGAAGCTTGTGGATAGGCTTGGGAAAGGATGTGCATGGCCTCCTGCAAAGCTGAGGGACGTGTCCAATGCCAAGTGGATCCTGCCAGCTATATACAAAGGGGGACGCCTGCCAACCTAGGAGTTTTTTGGATAGGCTTAGGAGAGAGGCCATGTATGGCCTACAGTGGTGGTCTCCAGGCTGTGGCCCGTGGACCAGATGCAGACTTTTGCTTGGCTTTGTCTGGCCCTACGATATTTCAGTTCCTCCCAAGGACACCAATGATGGGGCACAATTCCTCCCAGTGTCACCAACAATGCAGCATGATTTTTCCCAATTACACCAATGATGGGGCACAATTCCTTCCAGTGACACCAACAATGGGTCACAACACCAAAGATGGGGTATTTTATACTACCGCTAATGCTGGGACAATTTCTACCTCCTGTGGCCACAGTCTGGCTCCCCTTAAGTCTGAAGAACAGTAAACTGGCTGTTTCTTTAGAAAGTTTGGAGACCCCTGGCCTATGGCTTCTTCAAAAAACGCGCTGTGTTTTGGAATGCATTGACAATTTTATTGTAAAAAAACGAATGCGGCCACCACAGCATAAAACTGGTGAGCTGCAATGCATTATATTTTTTGAGGGTATCATGGGGAGCGATAATACCCCTGAACTCCTAAAGGTCTTGCTCTCAAATTTTCATCATGCTTCCAGGAGATGGTTAAACATTCAGAGTTTTCTCATGCAGATCTTTCACTGTTCACCTAATAAGGACGCACAAAGGAGGGAGAAGCTGCAGAGCCCTGGTGTCTGCAAGCAGGAAGATTCTCAGGGTCTTAGACGATTACATGTACTGTAAATTAACAGAAAGCGTCGCTGATTCCGGGAAGATCCTGTACGATTCATACCGCGTCTTCTCATACCGCACTGCGAGATGAAGAGCAGTAAACCTTCCGAGGACACAAAACAGAATACTTCCACTACCATGTAATGCCAAACTCTACGCAAACTATTTTTGTGCTTAGTTATCAAAGGTGCAAGTAGACGCAACTTCTGTTAAGTTTTTATTCCTGGAACATGTATGATTGGAGTATTGGATTGGGCTCATCAATAATTCACAGCTGAAGAAGGTCACTTACATTCATATGGGGTGCAATGGCTCTGGCGGGCTGCTCTCGGCACAAGCAGAGTACTCCTTAGAGTTTTGGATTTCAGATATAGAAAGTCTGATGAGAATGCCAGACCAGGGAACTCCAAAAAATCCAAAAATTATTTTTACACTGGAGTTATTTCATGCAAGAAGACAAAACATCCAATCCATTTTGGAGCACTCTCTCTTCTTGAGGGCTCAAATATTGTCACTAGGAAGTGAGAGGAAATCTCGCAGTCTCCACTCTAACTCATCCCAAAATTGTTCTATCGGGTTGAGGTCAGGACTTTGTGCAGGCCAGTCATGTTCCTCCACCCCAAATTTGCTTATCCGTGTCCTTATGGACCTTGCTTTGTGCACTGGTGTGCAGTCATGTTGGAACAGGAAGGGGCCATCCCAAAACTGTTCCCACAAAGTTGGGAGCATGAAATTATCCAAAATCTCTTGGTTTGTTGACAGGTTTAAGTGTTCCGTTCACTGGAACTAAGGGGCCAAGCCCAACCCCTATTAAAACAACCCCACACCATAATCCCCCATCCACCAAATGATTTGGACCAGTGCACAAAGCATGATCCATAAAGACATGGATGAGCGAGTTTGGGGTGGAGAACTTGACTGGCGTGCACAGAGTCCTGACTTCAACCCGATAGAATACCTTTGGGATGAATTAGAGCAGAGACTGTGAGCCAGCCCTTCTTGTCCAACATTAGTGCCTGACCTCACAAATGCACCTCTGGAAGAATAGTCAAACATTCCCATAGACACACTCCTAACCCTTGTGGACAGCCTTCCCAGAAGAGTTGAAGCTGTTATAGCTGCAAAGGGTGAACCAACTCAATATTGAACCCTACGGACTAAGCCTGGGATTCCATTAAAGTTCATGTGCGTGTAAAGGCAGGCGTCCCAATACTTTTGGTAATGTAGTGTAGTTTTTATAGCTCACAATCATGAATTGCATTCACTTGTTACTCCTTTAAAACGGCTCCAAGATGAACCTTAGAAGAGGAATGATCCTTTAAGTCTGCGTAATCTTTCCTGTGAAACTTAGAGAGTTTTGTTATTAGAAGAGTTGATGAAGATTCTATTTATGTTTCGGTGAAGTGGCACAGACGTCACTCAGTGCCGAAAGTGTTTGCAAAGTTAAAGCTCACCCGAAATGGTATGATAAACAGTTTTCTTACAGTGATGATGCTCTTTGATTACTACGGCGGATGAGTCACACATGAAAGTCAGAGAGTGAGTCATCAAGGACTACTGTTACCTTAAAAATACTCTACGAAAGACTTTCTGTGTCATTATGGAAAGGTACCAACTGACCTAAGATGTTCCTTGTCTAATCTGGTTGATAAAGATCTTATTGTAAGGCACTTCTAGGCTGGCTACACTGGATGAATGCTATTTGTCAAGGACAGCATCTGTACAGTCTGTATGAGAAGTAATTACAGTATATGCATGGGAAGGTGTTTGCCTATATACTGTAGTTAATAAAAAAAAACAACTGTTTATAAAAAAAACAAAAAATCTTTCCGGTTTTCCTCCCACACTCCAAAGACATGCTGGTAGGTAATTGGCTCCTGTCTAAATTGGCCCTAGTATGTGTATGCATGAATGAGAGTTACGGACCTTAGATTGTAAGCTCCTTGAGAGCAGGGACTGATGTGAATGTATACTATATTTGCATATCTCCCATCTTTTTGAGTTGGGAAAGAGGGACACCTATTAGCAAAAGTATATAGGCATAAGACACACCCCCTTAACCACTTCTGGACCGAGCCCATTTCTGAAACTTGTTGTTTACAAGTTAAAAATCAGTATTTTTTGCTAGAAAATTACTTAGAACCCCCAAACATTATAAATAAATATATATGTATATATATATATATATATATATATTAGCAAAGACCCTGGAGAATAAAATGGCGGTCGTTGCAATATTTTTTGTGCAGTGGTCTTTCAAACATCATTTTTTTGTAAAAAATATATTTTACTGTATTTAAAAAAAAAAAACAAATAGTAAAGTTAGCCCATTTTTTTGTATATTGTGAAAGATGATGTCACGCCGAGTAAATAGATACCTAACATTTTACAGTTTAAAATGGCACAAACTCACGGAATGGCAACAAACATTGGTCAATAAAAATCTCCATAGGCGACGCTTTAAAAAGGTTTTAACGGTTACCAGTTTAGAGTTACAGAGTAGCTCTTCTTTTTAAATTATTGCTCTTACTCTGGCGATCACGGCGATACCTCAGATGTGTGGTTTGAACAGCGATTTAATTTGCAGGCGCGACTTCCGTGTACATTTTCTTTCGTGTGTCAGCTCACGGCGATGAGGGGGCCCTTTAAACATTTTCTTTTTCTATTTATTTTATTTTTTTTTTTATTTTAGCACAGGTTTTTAAGAAAAAAATAAAAATCTGATCACTTTTATTGCTGTCACAAGCAATGTAAACATCCCTCGTGACAGTAATAGGCAGTCACAGGTACTCTTTATGGAGGGATCAGGGGTCTAAAAGACCCCAAACCCCTCCACTGCACTTGAATGTATTCAAAATGCTAAAAACTGAATTTTTAAATACTGTCACTTTTTAAATTCGGTGCCTTTAGCCGCCAAGTAACCCGGACGTGACGTCATGGACGCCAGCTTCGTTCGGGACTCTAACCAGCCGACAGATGTGGCGGCTGGTTGCTCGGGTCTCCCGGTGGGACAGGAGACCCAGGCAGATCCGCAGAAAGTGGCGAGAGGGGAGGGGGGGTGTCCCCTCCGTCCCCTCCCGCTCGCTGGGGTAAGGACCGAGCGGCTCCCAAGCCGCATCGGCCTTTACCACCTGAAAGCTGACTGCCGACTCTAAAAAATGGTACCGGGTTGATGCCTCTAGCTGCAGGCATCACCAAGGTACAACCACTTCTTGCAGCCAAAGTAGACCTACGTCGATTCGCGGGAAGTGGTTAAAGGAGAATTATACAAAAAAAAAAAAAATTGTCAAACCCACAAGTGTTTTTCTTTTTTACCACTACTATTCCTTTTTATTGGCTTTTGAAATTTACAAATGTAGCAATTTAGAAATAGGATGAAAAGTTTAGCTCTGTGAAACACTTTTTGAAAGATAAATAGTGCATTTTTTAAACAATTGTATAGATTAGACCAAATTGAGGGACAAATGAGGAGGAAAGAGGGACAGAAGGACTTTGTTCCAAATCAGGGACAGTCCCTCGAAATCAGGGACAGTTGGGAGGTATGTAATATGTAAAGCGCTGAGTAAATTGACGGCACTATATACGTAAGTACCTGTATTAAATAAATACAATAAATGAATCTAAAATAAAATGTAAACAGAACTGACAGTTTCCTAAACTAAAAAAATTCAGCATAGAATGCTAACCCCTCTAATTCATATATTGGGATACTCCTGGATACTTGTACCCATTAACCTCCTTAGCGGTATTCCCGAGTGTGGCTCAGGGTGAAATTCCAGTGCCATTAGCGGTAACCCCTGAGGTTAATCCTCCGCCCCCCCTCCACATATGCCCTCCGTAGAAGTCTGTGTATGACGAAACGCTAAGGGCGTGAGCAACACGGTCACCAGGGCAACGGGACGCTAAGCGGCAGCCTCTGAAACACTCGTGGACTTCCGGAGGCTGACGAGCGGGATGGAGGCCCGGTAGGCTGTTCTAATGTCTGCGGTTGCCTTTACTCTGTATAGTTTTCCATGCTTTTACATGGTTTTATGTTGTAAGTGCATATGTGGAGGGGGGGCGGAGGATTAATAAAGTGTATTTGTCCCGACTATACTGCTCTATGTGCCCTCTTTGCTTTCTCCTGCCCTTGTATGAGATCAACACCAGGAACAGGATATCATTCCCTATTTCAAGTGGAGCTGTGGATTGTTCGAGTCCGGATGAGTCGTAGTGGTTAACAATTGGGCCCGTTTTTTGCCATCTTTTGGTGAGTGAGTTTCCTTAGGGTGAGGTGCACTTGGTGAGGTGAAGGGGTTTGAAAATACCTGCTCCAGCACGGGTGATCATCCCATCTTTGGATCCCATACGGATATTCAGAAGTATCGAATGTTGGGGCATAGGTTGGGATTTTAAAGGTACCGTTTTAACATAACCAATATGACACAGGAAATTGTGTGATCTATTATTTTCTTAAAAATATAGCTTTATTGTATATAAATAATCCCAGCAGTGGGATGTATGATCATATATCAAACAGACATAATGACAGACAAAAAATCATAAAATACACTATAAAAATGTGTCATGATGGCGAACATCACAGTATCAACATGTAGTCACAGCCTTATTTGAGTGGGTGGACTCCCCAAGAGGTTGCTGACGGCCTGGGCAACCCTAGCCGATATGCAAACCTCTAGTGTATCCGACTTCCACTACCCGACATGTTTCGCGGTGTGAACCGCTTCCTCAGGGGTATAAGGAATTAACAGTGACCAACTAAAGAGGTGACAGGAGAAAACAAACATTAGCATCATAGTTATACAGTTCGTACTTTAATATCATATGATTGAGTTGTTGCGAATATCGGTATGTGTCAAGAATGGAGCATTGGGCCGTGGCCCCTCCACCTTCTGACACTTGCACGTCATATATTCGATCGTAGTTACCACGATTACTTACATAAATAACAGAAAAATGTATTTACACTGAAAATGTTATGTTAAAACGGTACCTTTAAAATCCCAACCTATGCCCCAACTTTCGATACTTCTGTGTACTCAATTAGGGATGTGGTACCTCACGACAAAATTCACTATTCTAATGAGCTAATTTTGTTGCCCATACGGATATTGTTGATTTGTGATTCCAATTTATGGTCCTATTGGACCTCCTACGGACATTTGGACTGTGTGCTATTTATTCACTTTAGTGTTCCTAATTTAGGAGCTACATTAGCTCTGCTTGTGTATATTTGCCTCCTAGTACTATACATGGAAGGGTGATATGCATCTTTGTTTTTATGTTATATGATTTTAGGCAGCAGCTGCATTTAAATTATTATATCCATTTAAACTTTTATATCTAAGGTTTGGAAGCGCTGGGTGATTGAGATTTGTCTGGTATCCTCGGTTTGCTTCTCAGTCTTATTGTGTGTGTATATCTATATCTATATATATGTGTGTATGTGTGTGTGTGTGTGGTGTATGTATATGTGTGTGTGTGTGTGTATATACGTATGTGTATATATATATATATATATATATATATGTGTGTGTGTGTATATATATACTGTATATATATGTGTGTGTATATATATATATATATATATATATATATATATATATATATATATATACAGTGTGTACATACACACTTTAACTTATTTATAGTTATTTATTATTTTATAATTTATGATTTTGTGTTTCAAACTTTATCATACCCGAGATGTTATAAAGAAGAACGCACAGTAAAAAAAAATCATATGTAAATAGTTGGTTTGGGCTGCTCGTCCTTAAGAATTACATGCAAAATAAGGGTACGGCTTTCAGCACCTAAAATCTGAAACAATCATACCGCCAGGGAAGTTAATCCCCAATGCAGTGATAACTTATATGTCAGTCCACAAGGGGCTGCAATGGGGTAATTATATCGATCTATATAGATGAATCTGGACCTCTTTCCACCTGCTGGTTACCCCTCTAGTGATATAAAGATCTATATAGATGAATCAGGACCTCCTTTCTCATGCTGTTGATCCCTCTAGTGCAGTGGTTCTTAACCTTGTTGGAGGTACTGAACCCCACCAGTTTCATATGCGCATTCACCGAACCCTTCTTACTTGGAAAAATAAAATATGATTTTTTCAAATTCAAAACATAGGTATATATTTAGGTATATATTTATACATAGGTGCACAAAATGAACAAAACCATTAAAGAACAAAACCATTAAGAACAAAGAACAAAACCATTAAAACATGATTTTCACAAAAAAACAAAAACATAATAATGAATATTTACTGCAAATCAGTGTGACTTCTGCTGTTGTCTTTCAGAGACCAGTTCAGAATTGACCTCCGCCGAACCCGCGAGACTGACTCACCGAACCCCTGGGGTTCGATCGAACCCAGGTTAAGAACCACTGCTCTAGTGATAACTAAAGATCTAAATGGAGGAATCAGGACCTCCTTCCTCCTGGTGGTGATCCCTCTAGAAATATAAAGATCTATAGAGAGGAATCAGGACCTCCTTCCCCTGCTGGTGACCCCTCTAGTGATATGAATATCTATATAGAGGAATCAGGACCTCATTCCTCCTGCTGGTGACTTCTCTAGTGATAACTGCAGATCTAAATAGAGGAATCAGGACCTCCTTCCTTCTGCTGATGAACCTTCCAGTGATAACTACAGATCTATATAGAGGAATCAGGATAACTAAAGATCTATATAGAGGAACCAGGACCTCCTTCCTCCTGATGGTGATCCCTCTAGTGATATAAAGATCTATATAGAGGAATCAGGATACCTCCTTCCTCATGCTGATGATCCCTCTAGTGATATAAGGATCTATATAGAGGAATCAGGACCTCCTTCTACCTGCTGGTGAATGCTCTAGTGATCCACGTCTGGGGCGTGGTTACGTATGACGAAACCGGTCGGGCGGTACCTGACGTGACGCTACCACGCCCCCTGAGACGCCGCCTCTGTATCCACACGCGGGAGGCCGCGATTTTATTGCTTTGCCTGCTTCTAATGGAAATATTGTAAGTGCAACTCTTATTACATTTTTGGTTTACTTTTTACTGGATTACGCTATGTGCGCTTCATTTCCCTTTACATTCTGTTCTCACTATCCCTGGAGTTGAATACGAGAGTTTATATCAGATTTACATCTCCTCCCATGATACCTGAAGGAATGATTATACTGCAGTTTTACATCTAAGCACTTGTGGCCCATCCATTAATTTGGGGGCCTAAGTCTCTGGTAAGCAGCCATTCCTTATATTCCTCACGGGTGTATTCCTGCTTGCCACCAACTTGGGATCAAAGTCTTCCACCTATCATCGCCCATCCTGGGACTTGTTCTATTGATTCATTCATTACTTCAATGGACTTTTTTCACACAGATGCACTGTCTTTGATATGTCACTATCAATTTTTTTGTAATTTATATATTTTATATAATTTGTATATTTGGGTATTCATAGAGAGAGAGAGAGAGAGAGAGAGAGAGAGAGAGAGAGAGAGAGAGAGAGAAAGAGAGAGAGAGAGAGAGAGAGAGAGAGAGAGAGAGAACATAACAGATATAGGATGGCACAGTGAGATGACTTACAGGACAGGTACAGGAGGGCACATGGCACAGAATGTACATGGGAGGTATAGGATGGCACACAGAGGATGGCACACAGAGGATGCACATGGCAAGTATAGGATGGCACAAAGAGGATGGCACACAGAGGATTTTTATGGCAAGTATAGGATGGCACACAGAGGATGTTCATGGCAAGTATAGGATGGCACACAGAGGATGGCACACACAGGATGTACATGGCACACAGAGGATGGAACACAGAAGGTGGCACACAGAGGGTGGCACACAGAGGATGTACATGGCACACAGAGGATGTACATGGCACACAGACGATGGCACACAGATGATGTACATGGCACACAGAGGATGGCACACAGAGAATGTACATGGCACACAGAGGATGGCACACAGAGGATGTACATGGCACACAGAGGATGGCACACAGAGGATGTACATGGCACACAGAGGATGGCACACAGATAATGTACATGGCACACAGAGGATGGCACACAGTGGGTGGCACACAGAGGATGGCACACAGAGAATGCACATGGCACACAGAGGATGGCACACAGAGGATGTACAAGGCACACAGAGGATGGCACACAGAGGATGTACATGGCACACAGAGTATGGCACAAAGAGGATGTACATGGCACACAGAGGATGGCACACAGAGGATGTACTTGGCACACAGAGGATGTACATGGCACACAGAGGATGTATATGGCACACAGAGGATGGCACACACACAGAGGATGGCACACAGAGGATGTACAGTATATGGCAGGAAAAGGATGGCACAGACAGTCAATGAAGAGAGAGAGAGAGAGAGAGAAAATCAAGCAGCCTGCAGCAGTCTGATTACCTTCCACCAGCCGCACAGCACATGAAGGGAGGAGGTGGGTGGAGCCATTCTTCTAGGCGCGGAGGAGAGGAGGACGCGCTGACGAGGAGGATCCTCCTCCGCTGTGCATGATGGGTCCTCCTCAGAATGTCACTGGTTGCTAGATGCCAGTCGGCTGGTCTTCCTAGCAACCAGTGCAGCAGAGACTCAGAGCCACACCAAAGCAGCCGGACAACGGGGGGGGGGGGACCCTAGACCACCAGGTAAACTAATCTGGCCTGGAGGGGACAGATCGGTGTGTAAATTGCCACCCTGTGTGTGGGGCCCCTTGGCAAGTGGGGCCCCTGGGTAACTGCAAGGCGTGCCCATTCGAAAAGACGGCCCTGCTGTCAGCCTTGTAACAGAAGCAACTGGCACAGGGCGCCCCCATCCCTGTAATAAACCATTGTGCCCAGGGCAGCTACCCATCCAGCCATCATTGGAATACATGCCACAAAGAGGCTGCAGGAGAGCACTGAGATGTAACAAAGAATGAGAAAAATGTTTTTTTAGATTTTAGATTGTTCTTGTATATTATAAGGGCCTTTTGTTGGAGGTTTATTGGTCACCTGATACTATTTCTACAGATAAATCTTCCTTTATAAGGAGAAATTCCTGCAAAACTGTGCTGGAACATCCTCTCCCTATACTATAGCCTTGCACGCGGCCCTCAGTGTATATGAATCAATTCAGTCACACACAATATATATATTGTATATACATGGGGATCTGCTTACACAATGATAGGAGTTTGGTTTACGTAGATCTGAGAAGCAGAATCAGCGTGATTAGAAACAAATGACAGTTAAGTGTAATCCCTTGTCATCCGCCAAGTAAACTCGAGCACGCGGGAGGCACGCGGAATGTAAATTCCGGGACATAGGCGAGAAAAACTCAGGTGGAAGATTCTAATTTACGATGTCTTTTTAATTATTTTAAGAGAAGCAACTGCAAGAGAAGACGTAATACGAACGCACAAATAGACTAAACCCGGGAATGGCCACAGAAGGACCTGAAATACACTATATTATCAAAAGTATTGGGACGGCTGCCTTTACACGCACATGAACTTTAATGGCATCCCAGTCTTAGTCTGTAGGGTTCAATATTGGGTTGGCCCACCCTTTACACATATAACAGCTTCAACTCTTCTGGGAAGGCTGTCCACAAGGTTTAGGAGTGTGCCTATGGGAATGTTTGACCATTCTTCCAGAAGCACAATTGTGAGATTAAGCACTCATGTTGAACGAGAAGGCCTGGCTCTCAGTCTCCACTCCAATTCATCCCAAAGGTGTTCTATTGGGTTGAGATGCTGGCCAGTCAAGTTCCTCCACCCCAAACTCACTCATCCATGTCTTTATGGACTTTGCTTTGTGCACATATGGTGGAGGGGGGATAATGGTATGGGGTTGTTTTTCAGGTGTTGGGCTTGGCCCCTTAGTTCCAGTGAAGGGAACTAAACATACCAAGACATTCTGGACAATTTCATGCTCACAACTTGGTGGGAACAGTTTGGGGATGGCCCCTTCCTCTTCCAACATGACTGCACACCAGTGCACAAAGCAAGGTCCACAAAGACATGGATGAGCAAGTTTGGGGTGGAGGAACTTGACTGGCCTGCACAGAGTCCTGACCTCAACCCGATAGAACGCGTTTGGGATGAATTTACCTTCTTGTCCAACATCAGTGCCTGACCACACAATTGCGCTTCTAGAAGAATGGTCAAACATTCCCATAGACACACTCCTAAACCTTGTGGACAGCCTTCCCAGAAGAGTTGAAGCTGTTATAGCTGCAAAGGGTGGGCAAACTCCATATTGAACCCTACGGACTAAGACTGGGTTAATGTACGTGTAAAGGCAGGTGTCCCAATACTTTTGACAATATAGTGTATTTTCTATGTACTAGAATGAGATGATAGCTCAGAGATGACACAATCAAGTAAATCTTAATGTATGTGCAGTTCTTGGAAGAACAATATTTATTTATTTATTTTGTTTGGTGGAGGATGCGGGCAATGATGAACAGTATTTATTTATGTGCTTTACATTTTGTACATTCACATCAGTCCCTGCTCTCAAGGAGTTTCAATCTCAAGTTCCTTTCTCACATGCCTTCACATACTAGGGCCAGTTTAGACAGGAAACAATTATTCTGCCAGCATGTCTTCAAAATGTGGGAATAAACACCCAGAACATGCAACCTCCATGCAGACACAGTCCTGGATGGGATTCTAACTAAGAACCCCAGTGCTGCAAGGCAGGAGTACTAACCACTAAGTCACTGTGCTGCCCACAAAAATTTGCCCCAGATCAGCCCCTGCTGCATCATCTCACCTTGTGACTTCCTAAAAAAGTAACAATGTACGATCTGATTTCTGATAGAGGGGAGACTGATGAAATGCTTCCTTCTTCCTGCAGCAGATTGATAACATCATCTCCGCCTAGGCAAAGTCATTGGACAAGAGCAAAAGGATGACTTTCTATTGATAACAGGTATGGCATTTCTGAAAAATGATACTGTTACTATATACTGTAATTCGACATGTCCAGAATGTATTCATGCAGAGTTGCAAAGTTTCTGGGAGGTCCACATTAATTCACTTGGCTCATGGCAACAAACGTATGACACTGAATTCCTCGTGGATCGGAATGTCCTCGTAATTTATGGCTAGGTACATTATCCCATGTCTTACAACCGGTCTGGGCCAGTACAGTGAGGGATTATGATTACATTGTCTATGAAAATATTGTGGTGAAGTTTTAGGGTGTCAAAGTCTTGAAACATCATCCCGGCTGAGATAAAATAATACCATCCTAACACCTCTGATCTCTGTTGACCCTATCAGCGACAAAAATCTGGATTACTCTCATGACCGCTGTCATTTCACCACAGGATCTGTCACTTCCTATTTAGTATGAAGCATCCAAGTGAATTTCTATGAGACACTCAGAACTAGGGTTATCTCATGTTACTTTGTGCGTCCCCAATTAATGTCCCTCAGGAATAGTCTTGGCAAAGCACAGCCTCCAGAGAATGAACAGGCTGTAAGCCTGAGATTTAAAATTGACGCCACAGACAGTTTTCTGTGTAACTGATTAAGTCCAGACTAGTAACTTTCCTTTCTAGGTAGATGGGAATGTGGTTGGCTGCAGTGAGTAACACAAATATGGCAATATGTTTTCCACCGAGGACAAAAACCAAAGGGACACACGGAAACAGGTTCACCTAAAGCTCAACGTAAAAACCAAAACTTTTTTTTTCCAAAGCCGTGGACAAGTGTTTCTTAACCAGAGTTCTGTAGGACCCTTGGGATACCCCTGATGTTGTGTAGAATTCTAGGGTTCCTCGTGAGGTTGCGTAGAATCCTAGGGTTCCTCCGAAGGTTGAGGTAGAATCTTAGGGTTTCTCCTGAGGTTGAGGTAGAATCCTAGGTTTCCTCCTGAGGTTGCATAGAATCCTAGAGTTCCTCTTGAGGTTTGATAGAATCCTAGGGTTCCTCCGAAGGTTGAGGTAGAATCTTAGGGTTCCTCCGAAGGTTGAGGTAGAATCTTAGGGTTCCTCCTGAGGTTGAGGTAGAATCCTAGGGTTCCTCCTGAGGTTGCATAGAATCCTAGAGATCCTCTTGAGGTTTCATAGAATCCTAGGGTTCCTCCTGAGGTTCCATAGATTCCTCAGGTTTTTTCTGAGGTTGTGTAGAATCTTAGGCTCCTCCTGAGGTTCCATATATTTCCAGGATTCCCCCTGAGATTAAGGTAAAATCCTAGGGTTGCTCCTGAGTTTCCATAGAATCGTAGGGGTCCTTCTGAGGTTGTGTAGAAACGTAAGGTTCCTCCTGAGGTTGCATAGAATGCTAGGGTTCCTCTTAGGGTTGAGGTAGAATTAGGGATGCACCGAAATGAAATTCTTGGCCGAAGCCGAATAATAATGAAATGTTTGGCCGAAGGCCGAATACCGAACGCGGTGTTTCGCATTTTTTCCATTTATTTTGCCAATTTTTTGTCCTCTCTCTTGTCCTCTCATGTCTCTCTCTCTCTTGTCCTCTCATGTCTCTCTCTCTCTCTCTCTCTCTCTCTCTCTTGTCCTCTCATGTCTCTCTCCCTAAATGTTACTGTAGGGAATGGGATTCAGTGCACACTGCAGCCTTGTACCATAGGGTTAATGTTAGTGACACTGTAGGGATTGGGAAGGATGCTGGGAATGGAAATCAGGAAGCATGCAGGCAGCCTTGTAAATTTTAATTGCAGATACAGGGCACTGGGCAGGTCAGGGTTAATGTGGTAACATCAATTACTCAGTGACAGTAAGTCAGTGTCAGTGTGGACTCGATCAGATTATACAGTGACAGACAGTCTCTCATAGTGGTGGTAGTAGGAGGCTGGAGGTGGACTAGTAGGAGCCTGGAAAGGAGCACAGCCGCATACATACATTACTCACTCGTGCACTGCAGCCCGCCCCACACATTCAGTGAGTCTTACTCTCCTCCCTAGTTTTTTCAATGGCACATTTAGGAAGCCAATCACGCCGTGAGTAGCGGCACAGCGGAACCAATCAGGTGTGCAGGCACGCGTGATTGGTTCGCTGTGCAGCTAATCACGGCGTGATTGGCTTCCTGAATGTGCCATTGAAAAAACTAGGGAGGAGAGTAAGACTCGCTGAATGTGTGGGGCGGGCTGCAGTGCACGAGTGAGTAATGTATGTATGCTCACCGCTGAAGTGTCCCGGCTTCCCCTGCCTAACACGGAAGTCTGTGAGTCCTCATGTCCTCCTCCGAGTCCCTTCCCCCTGTAAATATCGTGACCTCGGCGATATGAATATCGCCTACGGCCACAGAACGATAGTCGATATCATATCTACTATCGTTCAGCCCTATTGTTCGGCACAAAATTATTCGGCCTTTTGACTTATTCGGCCGAACACCGAAAGTGCTATTTTTTCTATTTTCGGCCGAATAATGTTCGGCCGCCGAATATTCGGTGCATCCCTAGGTAGAATCATAGGGTTCCTCCTGAGGTTGAGGTAGAATCCTAGGGTTCGTCCTGAGGTTTCAAAGAATCTGAGGGTTCCATCTGCGGTTCCATAGAATCCTAGGGTTCCATAGAATCTTTGAGTTCCTTTCGAGGTTGTGTAGAATCCTAGGGCGCTTCCTGAGGTTGCAAAGCATTCTAGGCTTCCTGCTGACGCAAACCAAACAAGGGACACACATAAACAGGTTCACTTAAAGCTCAACTCGACAAGTGTTTTTTTAACCAGAGTTCTTTAGGACCCTAGGGTTCCCCCTAATGTTGTGCAGAATCATAGGGTTCCTCATGAGGTTCCGTAGAATCCTAGGGTTCCTCCTGAAGCTGAGGAAGAATCCTAGGGTTCCTCCTGAGGTTCCATAGAATCATAGGGTTCTTCCAGAGGTTAAGGTAGAATCCTAGGGTTCCTCCTAAGGTTCCATAGAATCCTAGGGTTTCTCCTGAGGTTGAGGTAGAATCCTAGCGTTCTTCATGAGGTTGCGTAGAATCCTAGCGTTCCTGCTGAGGTTCCATAGAATACTAGGGTTCCTCCTGAGGTTGGGGTAGGGATTCCTTGAGCAATAAGCAATTGTGGACTGATCTCAAACCTACATTGACCACCAATGCAAGAGGAGAATTTTTCGCTAACCACCAAAATAAGGGTTCACCTCTACACTGACCACTAATTTTAGAGGACACCATAATTGGTATTATCTGTTATTATTTTCCCTAGTCATAATTTGTTTCAAGATTACCAAAAAACATTTTGTTGGGGATTGGTAACAAAATGATCCACCCTGGGTGTCAAATGTGCTAGGTATCTCACATTACTTATTATTTTATTTAAAGCAGACCTTCATTCAAAACTTAAAGTGCCTCTATTCTTCATCCTCATGCCCGCCCCTAAAACTTTCAATTTTTCTTTTTACAGGGTACATTTTTTGACTGGTACCTGCTCTCACTTCCTCAATTCTCACCTAAGGGAGAATAATGGGCACATCCCCTGCCCAAGCCCCGCCAGAAGCCTCCTGGGACACATTACATGTCCCAGGAGACTGCAGAACCAGCCCCGCATTATCACACATGTGCAGAAGGAGGCCGGCTGTGTTTCCTCAGTAAGTGATAGTCAACTCCCATATCTAAGATGAGGAACTGCAGCGGTAAGAAGAACCAGCTGCAGAAAGACATTGCTGGACTCAAGACACCAGTAAGTACCTGATTTTTAAAACTCAGCAGCCAGAGGTAATTATAGCTCTATGGCAATTTCTTTAGTAGTTTTTTGCATTTTGGCACTGCATTCACTTAAATGTTTAGCTACGATATACAGTGCCTTGCGAAAGTATTAGGCCCCCTTGAACTTTGCGACCTTTTGCCACATTTCAGGCTTCAAACATAAAGATATAAAACTGTAATTTTTTGTGAAGAATCAACAAGTGGGACACAATCATGAAGTGGAACGAAATTTATTGGATATTTCAAACTTTGTTAACAAATAAAAAACGGAAAAATTGGGCGTGCAAAATTATTCAGCCCCCTTAAGTTAATACTTTGTAGCGCCACCTTTTGCTGCGATTACAGCTGTAAGTCGCTTGGGGTATGTCTCTATCAGTTTTGCACATCGAGAGACTGAAATTTTTGCCCATTCCTCCTTGCAAAACAGCTCGAGCTCAGTGAGGTTGGATGGAGAGCGTTTGTGAACAGCAGTTTTCAGTTAGCTGAAAATAGCTGCTAAGGGTATTAATCGATCTTTAAAGAGATAGAACAGTTGGCTGTTCATGGTTTAAGCTACACAAGTAGCATGCAGTAGTGACTGATCTCGGACAAGCCTCCACTTGTGTGCACATTGTACTTGTATAGTTAGTAGTTATAAAGTGCACAGAGTTGGAGGCTTGTCCGGGATCGGTCAATGCATACTATTTGTGTAGCTTGCCTAAGTCACTCCAAAACCAGTTGTTCGATCTTTTTAATGTTTTTCATATTGTAGGGGAAACCCCAAAACTCATGGGTTTCAGTAACATTTTGACTGTTGAAGCCAGATTGAAAAATATTTATTTTACAGAAATGTAGGTAGACAGACATGTTTGGAGAGCAATTCAGTCACATTACATTCTGTTGGTTTGAAAACAATTGCTCTATCTGCCTAAGGACTTGTATTACAATTTACATTCTGAAGTGGGTGGCACCTAGCTAACTAAATTCTTTTTGAAGTCCCATTTGAGTCTTTGGTGACATTCTTTGATATGCGGATGGTCATTCACATAGGTTTGTCACTTCCAAAGCTCATTAGCTGAACAGGTCTTCAAAGGCTGAGATAGCAAATGAAGGGCTGGGCAACTGGTGTGAAACTGGTGGTCTCAGACAGTAAACAAGAAATACAGGATGTTAGACAATCTGCTTCATTACAAATATATTTTATATAAAATATATTTTCTTTATAACTAAAAATGGCTGTTCCCTTTTCCCCTTCAATATTTACTCTTAGAGATTTATTGCTTGTGGTGTTTAGTGGTACAGTTAGGCTACTAAACATGTCCGGTGAAACCCTTAGCCTGAAACGGCCAGCAGAGGGAATCCTTGGAAGTACAAAAGTCACCATAGCCGAACAGTTGCTGTATACTTTGACAATCATTCCCTAATAAAATCTTTTGTAGAGAAAGCCCGCACTTAGATAAACAAGACTTCTGCTGGAAGTGGGGACTCGAGGACCTGCAGCCGTGGTAAATCACATTTGATTTGTACCAGGCTGTCCCTGCCAAAAATAAATGGTTATTTTTATTGGATGAGGCCAGATGGAAAGCTTTAAATTGTTTCTCATGTCGTGAAGCAAAAATATAGCACAGCAAGTGTCCGCAAGGGATGAAAAAAAAATGAAAAGGGTCGAGAAATAATCGTATTCGATATATAGGTTAGCTGAGCAGGTTTTCCTGGAGAAAAGGTTGTTTTCAGGGTGATAGAATTTTGGGGGGGGGGGGAGGGATGTAAAAGATTGTATTACCTGAATATGAAAGAGATACAAAGTTTATATTATAAATGCCGCTGCCAGACTAATCCACTTTACCAACCATTTAGTGTCCGCCACTCCTCTCTGCCCATCGCTCCACTGGCTTCCTATTGCCCAACGAATAAAATTCAAATACCACTAACAATACCATACAAAGCCATTTACATTTAACCCAGAGCTACATCACCAGGACTGCTGTTATAAATCACGGGGCCCTGTACAACCTCCCTGGCAGTCCCCCCCCCCCTGAATACCTGAATATATCAAGACAATATTTTCACTAAAATCATTATTAGCGGACACAAACATAACAGAGAACCTGTGTGAATTATCCTTTTTTAATTGTTTTTTAAATTAAAAAAATAAATAAATAATATATATATTTTTTTAAATTGAAAATGTAAAAAATCCGCGCTAATGGAAAATGGGGAGGGTGGCTGCAGCCTACCTTCAATAAAAGTATATGCCTCTAAAGGGGGCAATATACTAATAGTAGAAAATGGAAAAAGGGGAAGGTACTTGGCGCTGCCACAGTGGATAGGTGTAAATAAATAAATATAGATACGTGAATGTGTACAAAATACCAATGAAAGGTGGTGTATGTAAATGATAAGGTGCTAAAGGCAATAAACAAAATATGCAAATGGTAAAGTGCTAAAAGCAATAAAAGTAAAAGCGGGAAAAATGTACAATAAATGCACAATAAAAATCATATACAAATATATTGATAAATAAAGTGTAACAGATACCCCATAATTGGTAATATAGTAAAGTGCAACTGTGATAAGTGTAATCGCAAATAAAAGTGACTAAGTGCACTAATAAATAAAGGTGATAGTGCTCCTTTATAAAAAGGGGAGGAGGGGTTGGAAGTGTCCCCAGAGATGGCAAAAAAGACAAAGTGCCAGTGCTGAGAATAAATCACTTATATAAAAAAAACTCACATATTTTTTTTAAATGTTTACAATTATTTTATTTTACAATTTTCTTACATTATTTATTACAATGTTTAATTATTATTATTTTTTTAGAATTTGTTATTTTTTTACACGACAGGGAAGCCTGCAGTGCTCTGAGAGAGAAGGGGGGGGGGGATCAGAAGCAGGCAGAACAGGGAGTGGGATTGGTGTCGGAGAAGCAATGTACAGGAATGATGTCCTGTGTCTGTGTCTCTCCCTGCAGCAGCTGAAAGCTGGCAGGAGGGGGAGAAATTGACTTTCAGCTGCTTCAGAGAGTCGCACAGGGCTTCCTTCTGTAATTGTCCTCCCTGCCCAACCGCACCGATTCCCCATGCTGTTGGGGCCCCCCTGTGTGCTAGGGCCCCCTACAGGAGGACTGGTGGTCCCCCCTATCAGCGGACCTGTACAGTACCAATCTTATCTCCAAATATCACCCAAACCATCCTCTTTGCTCCTCCCAAGACCTCCTGCTCTTTAGCTCCCTTATCTCCTCCTTCCATGCTTCTCTCCAGAACTTCTCCAGAGGCTCTCCCATCCTCTGGAAGTCACTACCCCAATCTGTTTGGTTATCTTCTACTCTGTCCACATTTAGGCGATCCCTGAAAACTCATCTCTTCAGGAAGGCCTATCCTGCCTTCAGCTAACAACCAAATCTTCAAATTCTCTCATTAGTTAATCCCTCACAATTTATTACCTTTGGTTTCACCAGCCCCTCCCTCTTAGATTGTAAGCTCACAGGAGCAGGGCCCTCCTAACCCTATTGTATTGAATTGGATTGTTGCTGTATTGTCTCCCACCATATTGTAAAGTTCTGCGCAAACTGTTGGCACTATATAGATCCTGTATAATAATAAAAGTTTATATTTTAATAGTTTTGTGGCTTCAGTCCAGTCATGAGGCTCCATCTTTTACCATATGCTCATTAGTGTATTTCTTAACCACTTCTGGACCGGAAGGCCATTTTTTGTGATACGGCACTGCGTTACCTTAACGGACAATTGCGTGGTCGTGCGACGCTGTACCCAAATAAAATTGAGGTCCTTTTTTTTTTTTTTTTTCTTTTGGTGGCATTTGATCAACTCTGCGATTTTTATTTTTTTGCGCTCTATAAACCAAAAAAGAGCGACAATTCAGAAAAAAAAAAAAAAAACAATATTTTTCACTTTCTGCTATATAACATTCTCAATAAAAAAAAAATTAAAAATCTATTTTTTTCAACATTTTAAGCCAATTTGTATTCTGCGACATATTTTTGGTTAAAGAAAATCCCAATAAGTGTATTTTGATTGGTTTGCACAAAAGTTATCGCGTCTACTAACTAGGGGAAAGATTTATGTCATTTTTATTTTTAATTTTTTTACTAGTAATGGCGGTGATCAGCGATTTTTAGCGGGACTGCGACATTGCAGCGGACAGATCGAACACTTAACTGACATTTTGACACTTTTGGGGGACCAGTGACATTACTACAGTAATCAGTGCTAAAAAATATGCACTGTTACTGTACTAATGACACTAGCAGGGAAGGGCGATCAAAGGGTTAAAAAAAAAATTAAAGTCACTGAGTTGGAAAAAAGGATCACCTCCCTCCTAAAAAAGACTTGTAAACTCAGTCAGGTGTACCTTATCACATTCTCAATGGCACACAAAGCCATTTGACTTTCAAATGTGATCAGCAATGGTCATTTTGATTAGCTCAGCATGAAAAGAGCTTTCCTGGAGCATTTCAGTCCCTGGTAGTGCAGCTGGAGCGTGCAATCAACTATGGGTGGCAAGGCACTGTCACCGGGATCTCCGGGATGAAGTTGTGGACAGACACAAGGCAGGAGATGAATACAAAAAAATGTCAAAGGCTTTATCAATGCCTAGAAGCACAGTAAAGTCTATTATTAAGAAGTGGAAGGTATTTGGTACAAACCAGACTCTCCCTGGATCAGGACGCCGCTCCAAACTGGATGAAAGAGCCAGGAGGAAACTGACCAGAGAGGCTCCAAAGAGGCCTACAGCAACTCTGAAGCAATGTGCATGTGACAACAATATCACAAATTCTCTATAAATGTGGCTTGTATGGGAGGGGTGCAAGAAAAAAGCCACTCCTCAAGATAGGCCACATGCAGCCACCACTGAGCTTTGCCAAAATGCACCTTGAAGATTCTGAGGCCACATGGAAAAAGGTGTCATGGTCAGATGAGACTAAAATTGAATTATTTGGCCTCAACAACAAACGAGATGTCTGATCCAATACAGCTCACCATCCAAATAACACCATTACTACAATAAAGCATGGAGTTGTTAATATCCTTTTATGGGGGTGTTTCTCTGCAGCAGGGACTGGAGCACTTGTCAGGATAGAAGGAAAAATGGATGGGGAAAAATACTGTCAAATTCTTGAGGAAAATCTGCTGCCCTCTGCCAGAAAGTTGTCAATGGGAAGAAGGTTTACCTTCCAACAAGACAATGACCCAAAGTACACAGCAAAAAATGAGCCCACAGTGGTTGAAGGAGAAGGCAGTGAATGTCCTTGCATGGCCTAGTCAGAGCCCAGACTCAAATCCGATCGAAAATCTGTGGAATGACTTGAAGACTTCAGTCCACAAACGGTCACCATCAAATGTAACTGTAATTGAGCAAGTCTGCAAAGAAGAGTGGGCAAATATTGCAAAGTCTGGATGTGCAAAATAGTAGAGACATATCCCAACACACTAAAGGCTGGAATTAACCACTTAGCGACCGCACACCGCAGTTTTACTGCGGCAGGCAGCCGCTCCTGGGCAAAGCGACTTAGTACTACGTAGCTCGCTCAGGAAACTCTAGGGGACGAGCGCGCGCCACCGGCGGTGCACTACCGCCCTCGCTCATCAGCGAGCCAGTGCGTGTGACCGGCGGCTCCGATGGCTGCCGGCACTTGCAATCTCCCGCAGCTGACAGAGAAGGACGGACGGCTGATGTAAACACAGCCGTCTGTCATTCTCCCTTAGATCATCACAGAGGTTATGCGATCCTGCTATATAGGATTGCATGTCTCTGTGATGATCACACAAGTCATGCCCCTCTACAGTTATAATCACGCCCCTAGGGTCACATTTAAGCCCTTGATCACCAGTTCAGTTAACCCCTTCCCTGCCAGTGTCATTTTTACAGTAACAGTGCATATTTTTAGCACTGATTACTGTAGTTATGTCACTGGTACCCCCAAAAGTGTCAAAAATGTCAGTTAGGGGTCCAATCTATCCGCCACAATGTCGCAGTCCCGCTAAAAATCGCAGATCACCGCCATTACTAGTTAAAAGAAAAATAAATAAAAATTACATAAATCTTTCCCCTAGTTTGTAGACGCGATAATATTTGCACAAACCAATCAAAATACGCCTATTGCGATTTTTCTTACCAAAAAAAAAGTAGCAGAAAACAAATTGGCCTAAAAGGATGAAAAATATTGTTTTTTTTTTTTTTTTTTTCCAGAATTATCACTAATTTTTTGTTTATAGCACAAAAAATAAAAATTGCACAGGTGATCAAATACCACCATAAGAAATCTCTATTTGTGGGAAAAAGGACATCAATTTTGATTGGAAACAGTGTCGCACGGCTGTGCAATTGTCTGTTAAAATAACGCAGTGCCGAACCGCAAAAAATGGCCTGGTCATCAAGGGGGGAAGTCTTCCGGTCCACAAGTGGTTAAGAAATACACTAATGAGCATATGGTAAATGATGGAGCATCATGACTGGACTGAAACTACCAAATTATCAAAATATAAACTTAAATTATCAAAATATAAACTTTTATTATTATACAGGATTTATAAAGCGCCAACAGTCTGGGCACCCCTTTACAATATAATGGGAGACAATACAGCAACAATACAATTCAATACAAGAGGGTTAGGAGGGCCCTGCTCCTGTGAGCTTACAATCTAATGACATCAATTTTATTTCGGTACAGTGTCGCACGACCGCGCAATTGTCAGTTAAAGTAACACAGTGCCGAATTGCAAAAAACGGCCTGGTCATTAAGGGGGCAAATCCTTTAGGTCCAGTACTGGTTAATTAAAGTTCAGCATATATATATATATATATATATATATATATATATATATATATATATATATAAATAAAAAAACATATATATATATATATATATAAATAAAAAAAACAATCAAGTAATATATTCAATTCAACTAAAATCTATTCCGTAAAGATAATTATAAAATGGCGTACAGCATGGGAAATCAGAATAATGACAGAAGCAAAGATTAAAAAAAAAGTTAAATGTAAACGAATGAAAAAAAAATATAGCAGGCCGTGTTTTTATATTTGTAGAACAAGGCAGTACAAGCCGGGCTGCTGTCTGGGAACATGGATCATCGCAGAGAAAATGGTTTTCTAATATTTTATCCTTGTGTAATTAATTAAAAGTTGGCAGAGCCCCCTTGTTCCATGGGACAGGGAGAACGAAACGTAACAGCATTCCGAGGAATTTCTTTACTACCCGCTCCGTGCGCAATTCTCACCGATTGGTTCTCAGGGGCTCGGCTGTTGGGGGTGGGGGCCAGAGGTCCTAACCTCTGCTAAATAAAAGGCCATGGGGGGGGGGGGGGTCTTCTTATTTAAAGGGAAAATGTAGTCTTCTTTTTTTTTTTGGTATTTCATTTAGGAGAATTTAGATTTTATTATTAGTAGATGCTAATAATCTTTGAATCATTTTAATTATAGATATACATTGAAGCAGACATATTTGCTCATTACATGCACAGGATCTACTTCTTTCTCTGATATACATGTAGAAGACATCAGAATAATCATAGGTGTGCGCAGCCTATTGCATTAGGGTGTGCACCCCAAAGAGAAAACACAGATGCGTGTGCATGTGTGTATCTACTGACGGTGTCAGTAGAGCAGTGGACGGTGTCAGTAGAGCAGTGGACGGTGTCAGTAGAGCAGTGGATGGTGTCAGTAGAGCAATGGACAGTGTCAGTAGGGCAATGGACAGTGTCAGTAGAGCAGTGGATGGTGTCAGTAGGGCAGAGATTGGTGTCAGTAGAGCAATGGACGGTGTCAGTAGAGCAGTGGACGGTGTCAGTAGAGCAGTGGACGGTGTCAGTAGAGCAGTGGACAGTGTCAGTAGAGCAGTGGATGGTGTCAGTAGAGCAATGGACAATGTCAGTAGGGCAATGGACAGTGTCAGTAGAGCAGTGGATGGTGTCAGTAGGGCAGAGATTGGTGTCAGTAGGGCAATGGACAGTGTCAGTAGAGCAGTTGATGGTGTCAGTAGAGCAATGGACAGTGTCAGTAGAGCAGTGGATGGTGTCAGTAGAGCAATGGACTGTGTCAGTAGGGCAGTGGATGGTGTAGGTAGAGCAGTGGATGGTGTCAGTAGAGCAATGGACAATGTCAGTAGGGCAATGGACAGTGTCAGTAGAGCAGTGAATGGTGTCAGTAGGGCAGAGATTGGTGTCAGTAGGGCAATGGACAGTGTCAGTAGAGCAGTGGATGGTGTCAGTAGAGCAATGGACAGTGTCAGTAGAGCAGTGGATGGTGTCAGTAGGGCAGAGATTGGTGTCAGTAGGGCAATGGACGGTGTCAGTAGAGCAGTGGATGGTGTCAGTAGAGCAATGGACTGTGTCAGTAGGGCGGTGGACGGTGTAGGTAGAGCAGTGGATGGTGTCAGTAGAGCAATGGACAGTGTCAGTAGGGCAATGGATGGTGTCAGTAGGGCAGAGATTGGTGTCAGTAGGGCAGTGTCAGTCATTTTTTATTTTCATTATTTTTATTTTTTATTCTTTTTTACAATTTCATTTTTTTTTTTTTTTATTATTTTTTTAGCACTTTTTTTTTAGGAGCTTTGGTGAAATATCAGGAGTCTTAACAGGGGGAATATGCGCCACACGGGTGATTAGGGTGTGCCCAGACACATCTAGAACACCCTGTGCACACGCCTATGAGAATAATATTATCAATATGACCTAATAATCTTTTACCAAATCCCTGCTGCTGTGTCTAGTTTTAAAGAGGTTTATAAACCCACTCTTATAACTTGTACCTATAGGTAAGCCTTTAATAAGCCTTACCTATAGGTACTGTAAATATCTCCTAAACTTGCACCGTTTAGGAGATATTTACTTTTAATGCAGCCGATGATGTGATCGGCGCATGCGCTCTAAAGGAACGGCCACCCGTGCCGTTCCTTCAGAGCCCTGTGCCGTGAATGGCGGCTCTGGCACGCTCGTGCGGGAGTGATGTCATTGCGCCTTCGGCCAATCAGATGACCGGAGGACGCAAACCAGGAATCAGAATGGCCGAACATTTTGTCCATGTCTCTGCTGAGGGGGCGGCACTGCGGGAGCTTCGTTCTAAGGTAAGTATTTCATTATTTTTTTACTTTATTTTTTATAAGTATTTTCTTTTTTTTTTTTTTTGGGTTTACAACCTCTTTAATTATAGATGTACACGGGGGCAGCCATATTTGCTTATTACATGCTCAGGATCTACTTTGCTATCCCTGTAGAAGAGATGAGAATAATAATACCAGTATCAACTAAGAATATTATAAAATCCCTGTTGCTGTGAATAGTTTGAATCCCCTTCAGTCCCGTAAGGTTTTCCCCCTTAATGACCAGGCAATTATTTGCGTTTCGGCACTGCGTTACTTTAACTAAAAATTGCGCGGTTGCGCGACGCTGTACCCAAATAAAATTGATGTTCTTTTTTTCCCACAAACAG
Organism: Pelophylax lessonae; assembly: GCF_965119305.1. Lineage (NCBI taxonomy): Eukaryota > Metazoa > Chordata > Amphibia > Anura > Ranidae > Pelophylax > Pelophylax lessonae. The sequence continues at coordinate 542,798,394 of NC_138772.1, forward strand.
AGCTTTCTTTTGGTGGTATTTGATCACCTCTGCGGTTTTTATTTTTTGCGCTATAAACAAAAAAAGTAAAAAAAAATATTTCCTGACAGACTCCATGGCAGCACACGTATGGGTAGGCTCCGCCTCCTCTCCTACCCTATAGGACCCCACTCCCATAAATCTTTGCTCCATACCTGGAGCCGTGTTCCTTTTTTGTCCTCCTCCTGCAAGAAGGAAGTCTTACCTTATAGGACGTCTATCGGTTTCAGGCGAGCTGGTGGCGTGTGGACCTTACTGATGTCGGATGCCTCCTGTTTTATGTCCAGGAATCTCGATATTTATCGGGTGGACCCGGGCAATATTATTTTAAATGCTGAAGATGCCGTAAATCCTGAATGAGAGGTGGGCTGCATTGATGGCCAATATGTCCTTGCTATTGAGCGGATAGGCCCTGATGCACTGTCACACACGCATGAAATCATCCAGGCCTGAGACTGTTCGGTTATCGTCATGGTGGTAAAGTATAAAACTTTCTTTGGTTTCATTGCATTTCCTGTTTGTGCAGGGGAGCGCTCCTGCGTTCCAGATCGTCGCTTAGGCTCCTCCCCCTGCCTCGCTGGACCTTCAATTGGTTGTCCAGGATGAGGCTTGGCTCTGGTTTCGTCTGTGCATGCGCGCGCACCGCTCCCGATCTCCTATGACGCTATTGCGTCGTTTGGGGCGTGGCTTTGCGGCGCCCGAGAGATTTAAGCAGCTGTCATTCCTGTTTACAATGGGATGTCTGCGGGCGTTGCGGTGGCTTCCCCGTGCTGTTTCTCTGCTCCTCAGCGGTGAGTCATGCTTTGAACCAGGTGCCATTTGGGGTAAAAGGGATGGTGTGAAAACGAAAGTTAGTACATGTATGCTTACTTTCTTCCTGTGCAGGCTTTTGCTTCTATCTGCAAATGGATGCTTCACCACCCCCCAGTGGCCAGTCCCTGCGCAACAGGTAAGCTAGTTTTCTTAACCCTTACCTGCTTGCGTTGGCTGGTGGAATGGAGCCTAAGTGTGTCTTTCTTTCCCTATTCAGCCCTTTTAGGTCTGACCAACGCCCCATTTCTGGATCAAAGGATCGTTCTCCTTCAGCCCATCTGCATTCTTCATCTAAGTCTGGTCATAGGTCTAGCTCCAGATCTAAACAACATGAGCACACTTCCAGTTCAGTCGCACCGCGACAATCCCGCCATTCTGACCGCAGTTCAGGGAAATTATGCTGGGGCTGTCGAGCCCGTATCCCTGAGGATAGATCCCTATGTGATACCTGTTATTCCAGGGTTTTAAGGGAAAAGCAAGACACTGTACAACCAGTGGAGTCTATGGTCAGGCGGATTGTACAAAAATCCCTTAGAGATTGGGATCCCAGCAGGCTTTCGGGTCACTCTTCAGAGGCTCCTGGTTTTCTCCCAAGGGATGAAGTGGAGCCAGGTACTTCACAACCAAGTCGTCTGTCAGAAGATTCTACAGACAGTGAAGATGATTTGGCAGACCAGAATGTGGGTTTTGAACTTGCTATGATCCCACCGCTAGTTAAGGCGTTTAAGGAAGCATTAAAATGGGAAGATCCAGCTGAGTCCCCAGCCAAACAGAAGAAATACTTCTTCTTAAAAAAGAGCGTTCCCATTTTCCCCTCCTTGGGGAATTGGGAGAAATTATTACAGACGAGTGGCAGGGAGTTGAAAAGAGAGAAACTCTTTGTCATCTAAGGTCTCCAGAATGTATCCCTTTAAGGATAAGGTGAAACATCTAGATTCCGCTCCCACGGTGGATGCGGCCTTGATGAGGTTGGTGAAACACATGACCTTGCCATTGGAAGACTCAGTCTCATTCAAAGATGCTCTTGATAGGCGGATTGACACAGATCTTAAGAAGATTTATCTCTCCGCAGGTATGGCGTGTAAGCCGGCTCTGACTTTGGCAGCCACATCCAAGGCAATGGAAGCCTGGGTAGACAGCGTGGAGGCTACACTTCAGAGTGTCTCCGAAGAGGTGGCCAGGAGTTCAGCCATTCAGGAGTTGAGACTGGCAACGGCTTTCTTGGGTGAGGCATCCATTGATATCATCCGCTTGGCGGCGCGGGTCAAGCTGTCCTCTGTCACAGCCAAACGCGCCTTGTGGTTGCGTCCCTGGTTGGCCGACCCTGCCTCTAAACAGGCCTGGTGAAAAATTCCCTTTGAGGGTTCTTCCCTCTTTGGTAATAAACTGGACAGTGCTATTACCCGTGCCACTGGTGGTAAATCGGGATTCCTTCCCCAGGATCACCGGTTGATAGACCAGAGAAGACCTCAAAACAGACAAAATCCTGATCGTGCCAGAGAGGCCCGTTTTTACAGGCCCGGTCGTGAGTTCAGGAAGAACTGGAAGCGCCCTCAGTCTACAGGGCAGAAGTTCTCCAAAGGAAAATCTTCAGCAAGCCGAGAGGCGACGAAGTCTTTTTGATATCGAGCCTGTCCAGACGATGCGGGTAGGCGCACGCTTGCTTCAATTTGCGCACCTCTGGGCAGCCTCGGTCGAAGATCAATGGGCCGTCAGAACCGTATCACACAGGCATGTGTGGATTTTCGACAGAAGTCCCATTCTTCGCTTCATTCCTACGGCCTTACCCCGTTCAGAAGAAAAGAAGTCAACTCTACTTTCATATGTAGAATCCCTGGTTGCCCAGGGTGCGGCAGTGCCTGTCCCAACCGAGGAAAGGTTCCAAGGCATCTACTCTCCGCTCTTCATGGTCTTGAAGAAAAGCGGCTCTTGGAAGCCGGTTATAGACCTAACACATCTAAACACCTTCATCAAGAAAGAGAGGTTCAGGATGGAAACACTTTTTACAATTCGGCAAGTGGTACAGCCAGAGGATTGGATGATATCCATAGACTTGAAAGATGCCTACTTTCACGTCCCAGTCGCAGCAGAAATGCAGAAATTTCTTCGATTCGCAGTGGGTCAGGTGCATCTTCAATTTACCTGTCTCCCTTTCGGGCTTACCACATCACCTCAAATCTTTTCAAAGATCTTACTGGCTGTAGTAGCCCTGATCAGAGCAAAAGGGATTCGTCTTTACCATTACTTGGACGACTTGCTCCTTCTGTCAAAACATCAGGATCAAATTCTGCTTCACAGATCTCAAGTAATTTCCACCCTTCAAGAGTTCGGGTGGCTCCTGAATTTGGAAAAAAGCCATCTGGAACCCACAAAGTCGTTGGTCTTCCTAGGGGCTCTCTTCAACACTTCCAGAGGCACTATCTCCCTTCCATTAGAGAAGATTCCGACAATTCGCAACAGGATTCGTCCGGCATTATCAGCCTCTCATCTCCGGGCGTCCCAGTGCATGAAGATAATTGGGACCATGGTTTCCACGGCTCCCATGGTGAAGTGGGCACAGTGGAAGATGAGGCCCTTTCAGATGGGATTCCTCCAACAGTGGAGTTTCGAGAATCCAGAAGTCCTCATTCGGATAACAACGTCCATGAGGGAAAGCTTAACCTGGTGGCTTCAGCGAAAAAATCTATTAAACTGCCATTCAATCGTTCCAGCGTCCTGGTTGGTCGTGACCTCGGACGTCAGCAGGACGGGGTGGGGAGCGCACTGCCTGTCGGAGGTGGCCCAGGGCAGTTGGGACTTCCCTACATGCGGGGTGGTCTCGAATGTGCTGGAGCTTCGGGCAGCGTTCTGTGCTCTCCAGGCCTTTCAGCATCTGGCGACCGATGCCTCGGTCCTCCTAAGACTGGACAATACGACAGCTGTCGCCTACATCAAGAGACAAGGGGGCACCCGCATTTCTTCTCTTCTGAAAGAAGTGAAACCAATTATGGATTGGGCTCAAAGACATCTGTCCAACTTGTCAGCCGCCTATCTTCCAGGTGCCCAGAACGTCCAGGCAGACTTCCTTTCGAGGTCTGCTCTGGACAACAACGAGTGGTCACTCCATCCAGAGACCTTCAAATGGGTCATGTCTCTAGGTTACCGTCCAGAGGTAGATCTGTTCGCATCTCCAAGCAAAGCCAAACTGGAGAGATTCTACTCGAGGTGGCGTTATCCCCAGGCCCACGGGGTAGATGCCCTGACGGATCATTGGAATTTTCAAACAGCTTATGCGTTTCCTCCAGTGCCAGTCATATTCAAGTTTCTTCACAGACTCAGACAGAGAGAGTGCAGATCATAGCGATTCTTCCCTTCTGGCCAAAGAGACCGTGGTTTCCTCTGTTGCTCCAACTGAGCTGTCGGGACCCGATACCTCTGCCAGTCAGGCCGGACCTTCTGTCCCAAGGGCCTATTCTTCACCCCTGCCCAGCACAGCTTCATCTCATGGCATGGCTGTTGAGAGGGAAAGATTGAAAGCGCTCGGTTGTCCAAACGAGGCAATCGCTACAATGATGAGTGCCAGAAGACCCGGCACGAACAAGGTCTACGAAAAAATCTGGTCCAAGTTCAAGGATTATGTGGATAGCAGATCTGGCTCTGTCTCTGACCCAGGAATCCAGGATATTTTGGGCTTCCTCCAGTCCGGACTGGACCTGTCATTGGCAGTAAGCTCCCTCCGAGTCCAAATCTCAGCCATTTCGGCCTTCACTGGGACTGCATGGGCGAAACACTCCTTGGTTCGCCAGTTCTTCAGAGGCGCTACTAGGTTAAGACCTCCTAGAAAGCCCAGGTTCCCTAAGTGGGATCTTCCTACGGTCTTGGAGTTTCTTTCCTCAGTCACCTTGAATCAGAAGGATCCATTCTTCCTTAAAAATATCTCCATGAAAACAGCCTTCCTGGTGGCTATTACTTCGGCCAAACGGGTTTCTGAACTCGGTGCCTTGGGTTACAAGGAACCATTCCTTACGTTTTTCCCTGATGGGGTAGTATTGGTTCCGATGCTTGGTTCCAATCTGAAAGTAATGTCGGTATTCCATGTCAACCAGGAAATTGTCCTACCCACGTTCAAATCTCAAGATGAAAATTCTATCCATCCTTTGGACGTGGGGGAAACTCTTCGGCTATATCTGAAGACTACAGCTCCTTTCCGCCAGTCAGACCATCTTTTTGTCCTCATCTGTGGAAAAAACAGGGGCAAACAAGCTTCCTCAAGATCTATAGCGAGTTGGATAGTTCAGACCATCCAGTGGGCATATAAAGCCAAGGGACTGGCTCCTCCAGAGGTGGTGACAGCTCATTCCACTAGAGGGATCTCTACGTCGTGGGCAGCTTCTCTTCATGTAGCTCCTGACGTGATTTGCAGAGCGGCTTCTTGGTCATCAATTCATACCTTTATGTCGCATTACTGTGTTGAACCGGCTTCTTTATCTTCGGTCAATTTTGGTTTAAAAGTCTTGTCTGTTGACGGTGCAAATTAAACCTTTTTCTGTTAAACCAGCAGTTACCCACCCGGGTGTGTATGGCTAGTTATTTCCCATACGTGTGCTGCCATGGAGTCTGTCAGGAAAACTGAAAATTTATATCAATACTTACCGTAATTTTCCTTTCCTGATGGACTCCATGGCAGCAGGAGTCCCCTCCCATCTGCTGGAGTAGTTCTAGTTATGGAACACGGCTCCTCGTATGGAGCAAAGATTTATGGGAGTGGGGTCCTATAGGGTAGGAGAGGAGGCGGAGCCTACCCATACATGTGCTGCCATGGAGTCCATCAGGAAAGGAAAATTACAGTAAGTATTGATATAAATTTTCCATTATATATTTTTTACTTTGTGCCAACAAACATATCCAATAAAAAAAAAGTAAAAAATCGAATTTCTTCATCAGTTTAGCCCAATATATATTCTGCTACATATTTTTGGTAAAAAAAATCCCAATAAGCGTACATTGATTGGTTTGCGCAAAAGTTATACCGTCTACAGACTATAGGATAGATTTATGGAATTTTTATGATTAGTTATTTATTTTTTACTAGTAATGGCGGCGATCAGCGTTTTTTAGCGGGATTGCAACATGCGGCGGACAAATCTGAACTAAGCGACGCTTTTTAGGGCTCAGTGACATCAATTCAGTGATCAGTGCTAAAAAAAACTGCACTGTCACTGTACTAATGACACTGGCAGGAAAGGGGTTAACATTAGGGGCAATCAAAGGGTTAAGTGTGCTCCTAGGGCAGGGCTGACCAAACTATGGTCCTCCAGCTGTCCAGGAACCTGTAGTCCCTGAACAGCTGGAGTGCCATAGTGAAACAGGGGGCACACAGGGAGAGGGGGGGGGGGGGGTTCAGAAGCTCCTTTACCTATCCTGGACCGGTCCTGGTGGCAAAGAATGTGCTGCTATGGTAATCACATGAATGTTAAAAATGTAAACAATTTTTACAAATATTTTATTTTACATTTTTTAAAATTATTTATTACAATGTTACATGATTATAAAACAAATATTTTATTTTACAATTTTGTTTTATTTATTACAATGTTACTTGATTTTTTTTTTTTACAATTTTTTTTTTCTTTTTTACAGGACAGGGAAGCCTGCAGCGCTGTGGTGGGAGGGGCATCATAGTGAAACGAGGGGCACATGGGGGGGGATCAGAAGCAGGCAGAACAGGTAGGGGGATCGGTTTTGGAGAAGCAATTACAGGAATGACGCCCTGTGTCTGTGTCTCTCCCTGCAGCAGCTGAAAGCTGACAGGAAGGGGAGAAACTGGCTTTCAGCTGATGCAGAGAGTTGCACAGGGCTTCCTACTGTAATTGCCCCTCTTCCCAACCGCACAGATTCCCCGTGCTGTTGGGGCCCCCCTGTGTGCCCGGGCCCCCTACAGGAGGACTGGTGGTCCCCCCCTATCAGCGGCCCTAACTGGCGGACATCATGCCTGCCTGACCCACTGATTGGCTCCCACTGTGTCCAATCACAGTGGAAGCTGGGTGGCGCGTGCACGTGCCCCAGACCCAGAGTGGAAGTACAGGTATGTCGGTTCGTGCAGGATGACCACCCCGCCGCAGTATATCTGCGTAGGGCAGTTCTTAAATGGTTAATTATACAAGTACATGGGGTCAGCCATATTTGCTCATTACATATTCAGGCTCTGCTTCTCATTTTGCAGACATAAACATTGGTTGTGTTTTACTGCTCCCCCTAACAATGCAAGTCTTAAAACTTTGGGTTTAAGTACATTGGGTTATTAAAGCATAAATAAACTGTATTTGAGCACCACAAATAAAAAAGGGTATTTAATTAATTTTTAATATTCAAAGCAAACTCCCCCATCCATCCATTTCTTCATGCTTTATTTTGCAGAGATCACTTTGAAAAACAATCATAATTATATGATATAATACACAGAGTGCTGGGCACAAGACTACATAATACACAGAGCGCTGGGTACAGGACACCATAATACACAGAGCGCTGGGCACAGGACACCATAATACACAGAGCGCTGGGCACAGGACTGCATTATACACAGAGCACTGGGCACATGACTGCATAATACACAGAGCACTGGGTACAGGACTGCATAATGCACAGAGCGCTGGGTACAGGACACCATAATACACAGAGCGCTGGGCACAGGACTGCATAATAGACAGAGCGCTGGGCACAGGACTGCATAATACACAGAGCGCTGGGCACAGGACTGCATTATACACAGAGCACTGGGCACATGACTGCATAATACACAGAGCACTGGGTACAGGACTGCATAATGCACAGAGTGCTGGGTACAGGACACCATAATACACAGAGCGCTGGGCACAGGACTGCATAATACACAGAGCGCTGGGCACAGGACTGCATAATACACAGAGCGCTGGGCACAGGACTGCATAATACACAGAGCGCTGGGTACAGGACAACATAATACACAGATCACTGGGCACAGGACTGCATAATACACAGAGCGCTGGGCACCGGACTGCATAATACACAGAGCACTGTGCACATGGTTGCATAATACACAGAGCACTGGGCACAAGACTATATAATACACAGAGCGCTGGGTACAGGACACCATAATACACAGAGCGCTGAGCACAGGACTGCATAATACACAGAGCACTGGGCACATGACTGCATAATACACAGAGCACTGGGTACAGGACTGCATAATGCAGAAAGCGCTGGGTACAGGACAAAATAATACACAGATCACTGGGCACAGGACTGCATAATACACAGATCGCTGGGCACAGGACTACATAATACACAGAGTGCTGGGCACAAGACTACATAATACACAGAGCGCTGGGTACAGGACACCATAATACACAGAGCGCTGGGCACAGGACTGCATAATACACAGAGCGCTGGGCACAGGACTGCATAATACACAGAGCGCTGGGCACATGACTGCATAATACACAGAGCACTGGGCACAAGACTACATAATACACAGAGCGCTGGGTACAGGACAACATAATACACAGATCACTGGGCACAGGACTGCATAATACACAGAGCACTGGGCACAGGACTGCATGATACACAGAGCGCCTGGCACAGGACTGCATAATACACAGAGCACTGGGCACAGGACTGCATAATACACAGAGCGCCTGGCACAGGACTGCATAATACACAGAGTGCTGTGCACAGGACTATATAATACACAGAATGCTGGGCACAGGACTGCATAATACACAGAGTGCTGGGCACAGGACTACATAATACACAGAGCGCTGGGCACAGTAATGCATAATATACAGGAGGGTGTTAGGCATAGAGTGCAGGGTTCAGACGTTTGCTATGCACAGAGGACACTTCTGCCCCCACATCCATAGCTCACCCCTGCACCCTTCTCTCACAGATTATCTCTGCAGCCACCTCTTAGCCCTTCCCCCACAACAGCTAAACTCTCCATCTCTCCCTTCAGCTGCATCAGCTCTGACCCCCGCTTCCCCACTGCCCTCACCTATGTACAAACAGACCCCCCATCTACTGATCTCCCGTTCTCAGCCATCCACACGGTTCATTTTTGGCTCTGCCTCTCCTCCACTGAACAGCAGCAGGAGTGGCATTGAGATCGACCAGCAGGGGACGTCTGCATCTGAGCCATCAGGCTGTTTCTCAGCCAGCATGGGATGCCCTGTCTACATTAATCCGGCCCTGAATCAGGGGACAAAACCGGGGACAGACTTGGACTGGGGATAGTGACCTCAATCCAGGGACTGTCCCCGGAAACCAGGGACGTCTGGTCACCCTAACTTAAGAGTTCTGTTTATGCTAAAAAAAGGCTCAAGTGAGTAGAAATCAAATACAACTGCACACTCAGCGGCAACTGCTCCCCAGTCCTACACAAGAACCTGGTTCCAGGGCCTTGCTTTGTGCACTGGTGCGCAGTCATGTTGGAACAGGAAGGGCCAATACCAAACTGTTCCCACAAAGTTGGGAGCATGAAATTGTCCAACATGTCTTGGTTTGCTGACACCTTAAGAGTTCCCTTCACTGGAACTAAGGGGCCGAGCCCAACCCCTGAATAATGACCCCACACCATAATCCCCTCACTACCAAATGATTTGGACCAGTGCACAAAGCACGATCCATAAAGACATGGATGAGCGAATTTGGGGTGGAGGAACTTGACTGGCCTGCACAGAGTCCTGATCTCAACCCAACAGAATGTCTTTGGGATGAATTAGAGTAGAGACTGCCAAAATCAGTACCTGACCTCACAAATGCCCTTCTGGAAGAATGGTCAAACATTCCCATAGACACACTCCTAAACCTTGTGGACAGCCTTCCCAGAAGAGTTGAAGCTGTTAGAGCTGCAAAGGGTGGGCCAACTCAATATTGAACCCTACGGACTAAGACTGGGATGCCATTAAAGTTCATGTGTGTGTGTAAAGGCAGGCGTCCCAATACTTTTGACAATATAGTTGTTTTAGCAGCTTCCCTGGGCATCAGTACTGATCATCCAACCATTGTTGCCCTGTAAACCTAACTGGGAAGAAAATTGAAGGCTGCCACCTGCTTCCAAAATGGATTATGAAGAGAGGGAAATGTTAACAGGCTGGATCAAAAAGTTAAGTAAGATTTTACAAACAGTGGTCATTATAAGTTATTTTGACTGGAGTCTTAACTAATGTCCGTAGGCAATTTTCTGGTTTTAGAATATGGAGGTAGGTGGAGGGATGTCTACATAGGAGAACAAACTGCGGATGTGTCCAGAATACATGGTACTGTATATCATATAATTTAGCCTAAGAAGACTGTGGTCTCAGTCTTTAGGCTGAACATGTTCTACAGCTTAGTATGTTTTACGTTCAATACATAGGGACATCATGGAATTAAAAATGGCCCAAACTCATTCAAATAATTTAGCTTCCCCCCGCCTCCCCCCAAATGCCAGATCCATATTAAGCTCCATTCTCCCCTGGCGGTACTCCCAGGACGGTGAAATAATTTCTTTGCCAAATGAAACATAATGAAAATAATTGCAATATTTATCAGGCTTGTCAGATAGTTGTTGACATTTCAAGCAGAGAATCGCTTATTTATTTTGACCTTTGACTTGACGGCGTTTACTTGGATGCAGAATACTGTGTATTCAGATTCCACTCGCATAGCCACAGCTGTGGTTAATTGCGAGATCATAAGTTTACTGATAATTGTCGGACACATTTCATTCAGAGTGTGGTGTACGTGAAACAAATGAGAGGACTTTAATTGCTGAGAACATCGTGTTTTGTTATGTTTTTCTGTACATTTAATTCATTTTTCATTTAAAGCCTGGCCAACTATGTCTCAGCTCCTTAAATATCCATGGGTGGGCAATTTCTCTCAGTTGCTAGTCTGAGCCGCAGTGAGCCTGGTTACCCAATTTTATATCTAGCTGTAGAATGGACGTACTGGCACGCTTCTGATGACGAAACGCATAGAACGCCATTACGTCACTTCCGGCTCCGGTAACTCTGTCTATCGTGCCTGATTTATCATTATACTATGTGAGTACCGCTGTTACTTATTAACCTCCCTAGCGGTAACCCCGAGCGTAACCCGGGGTTTATTTTTCATACCAGGATCGGTAACCCCGAGTCACGCTCGGGGTGGATGTGCAGAGAGCGCAGCGGTGTTCTCTTACCTTCTCCTGGCGATCCAGCGATGATCTCTCATTGCTGTGACCGCCAGCCGAGATCCCCGCCGCTCTCCGTCGGTCTCCGTCGGTGTGATCACTTCCTAGTTCCGTTCCCTGCAGCAGCAATGCTGCAGGGGAGCGGAACTAGGGAGGGAAATTCAAAAAAAAAAACAAAAGTTGCACAAAACACAAACACATTACACATTTTATATTATATATATTATATGCATATATATGCATATATATATATATATATATATATATATATATGCATATATATATATATGCATATATATGCATATATATATATATATATATATATATATATATATATATATATGCATATATATATATATGTATATATATGCATATATGCATATATATATATATATATATATATATATATATATATATATATATATATATATATATATATATGTATATATGTGTATATATGTATATATATATGCACACACACACACACACATATATATATATACATACACATATATATATATATATATAATATATAACGCATGAATTATAATCTAATCAATAATATAATTTTATTATATATATTATATATTATATAATAAAATTATATTATTGATTAGATTATAATTCATGCGTTTGTGTTTCAAATTTATCACATCTGGGATGTCTACTAGAGTCTTGTTTTGGTCAGGTTTAAGTCAGTAATTACTAAGAATTGTAGGCCTATAATACATAACGCCAAATTTCCATGAAAAGAATTGTACCGCTTTTGGTATGTAATTCCTGACAGAATCATACCGCCAGGGAGGTTAATAAAATCTTTAATACGCATTTACACTATATGGTCTCTCCATTTTTGTGTCTACTTGGGGAGTTTACTACGTCCTGAGGACCCCTGGTTCGTATGATCTGGCCTGTATATAGAATATTTTATCCAAGGATCGAGGTGTCCCAGCCTTAGGAAGACCTAAGAAGGATCTATATTAAGGTGTGATACCCCTGTAGGGGTCACTCATTCTGGTGAGTGCATATTATAGCAAGAAGGAGCACGGGCTCCTTCTTCCTACTAGAGGAGTTTACTACGTCCTGAGGACCCCTGGCTCATATGATCTGGCCTGAATAAAGGATATTTTATCCAAGGATCGAGGTGTCCCAGCCTTAGGAAGACCTACGAAGGATCTATATTAAGGTGTGATACCCCTGTAGGGGTCACTCATTCTGGTGAGTGCATATTATAGCAAGAAGGAGCACGGGCACTTCTTTATCTCACCATCCTATCCAGCGCTGCCTGGTAACAATACCTAGACGGACTATGCACCTTATTGCACGGCTATATTTTAGCACTGACTTTTTATTTGATTTTTACTTGATTATCCCATATATTGTCACTTATTTCAGCACTGGTTTAGTTATATGATACATCATTGCTCATAGTTTTTGTTCACGTGACCATCACTGTGCACAGTACCACTTTAGCATTGTCACTTTATAAGTGATTTCCACACATCTATCAAGCTTGTGGTACATATTGGGTTCATATTACCACCACTTCATCCAATTTATCTTTTTGGCACATCACTTTGCACTGAGTCACTTTAGTAGTATCAATTCATGTATGTTATTTCACATATTTATTATTTATGGTGTAGATATTGATTCCCTTACCTATATAGGGACAGGTACCTTTATATTGTCATTTTGTGAGGGATTTCTTTCACTTATTTATTTATTTATTTATGACATCATCTGTATAGTCACAGTCACCTGTATATTGTCCTTTTGTGAGTGTCTTTTTTTTATTTATTTAGTATTTATTTGGTGTAGATCTCGCTTTATTATCTGCATAGTTGCATTCACCTGTGTAGCACCTTCCAAGGTAGGTGCTAGGTAAATGATAGTGGGGCCCTGCCTGCTTAACAGCAGGGCCATATTGTTCAGCTAGGCTGGCATGTGCTCCCAGGTGTGTCTGTTGTGCTGGGGAGTCTCCCCACTGTATCCCAATGAGGGCTTTCATTGGACAGTGGAGGAAACCTGGCCAATAGCACACCAGGGCTTGTATCCATCCTAGAACGGCAGATTCTGCCGCACAGCATTCTGGGAGGGGGTATAAGTCCGTGGGGCGCGCATGCCAGATTGTCTTTGGCGGGAAGCAGAGTCCCAGGAGGGAGGTGATGGCTGTCTCTCCTCCTGTCAGGAAGAATCGCGTGTCCCAGGCGGCTGAGCTGCAGAGAAGGATCCAGGTGTGCTGAGGACCAGCGGAGCATTGGGTTTGAGTTTCAGGAAAGCCTTTTGAGTTGTGAGTACTGCAAACTGCCCCTGGGGGGGTCTGCCTAGCAGAGGGGACCACTCCGGAGAAGGTCAGAGGGATCCAGGAGCTAGCTAGCTGGTACATGAATAAAGGAAAGGGGGTGCCAGAGATTACCCTGAAGAGTAAAGGGGGTGCCAGAGATTACCCTGAAGAGTAAAGGGGGGGTGCCAGAGATTACCCTGAAGAGTAAAGGGGGTGCCAGAGATTACCCTGAAGAGTAAAGGGGTGCCAGAGATTAACCTGAAGAGTAAAGGGGGTGCCAGCGGTTGGGCCCTGAAGTGTAAAGTGTTAAGTGTTGCAGCATCGTTGCTAGTGGCTACCTCAGTCAGAGAAGACTACAGCGAGCAGTGCAGAGGACTTTTGAGCTGTGAGGAAGCATCAGAAGTCAAGTTTCAGTTCACAGACAGCAAGTCAGGTTTACAAGTGCCAGTAAGCGTTCAGCCAACGCCAAGACAGCGCTAGGCGGCATTTTTGTCTCAAGTGTCCCATTTTGTACCTTGTTGAGCCAGAGGAGTATCCCACTCATTCCCTTCTCCCATCCATGTTCCTAAAATAAAACTAAAAACCAAAGATGCCAGACTGTTCATTGTCTCAGATCTCACACTTGGGCAACAAGCTTAAATGTGCTGTTGGTGGTAACGGTAACCATGGCAGACCCACATCAGGCCCAATGCCTGGAAATATTGCTACACCTGTATATTGTGTTTTTTTGTGAGTGACTATTTTTACATATTCATTTACTCTAAGTGGAGAGATTGATGTTACATGGCCATAGCCACAATTCTTTTACACCCATATTGATTTCAACAAACTTGGATTTATTTATACACCTGTTCAGCCAATCTTTTAGGCAGCGCCAATTCCCCCCCCCCCCCCCCTTTCACAGTGAGCCTTATGGCAAACAAAATTCTCCAAAACTTTAGAGTGACATTATTCACTCAAATGCTGTTAATAGTACTAACTATATCTAAGCTCTCTAGATAACCATGCGTGGGACCTCTCTGCAAAATGTATACTGAAATGCTATTTTTTAAAGTATCCAAGGAATTCTGAAATCTTGCAATTTCTCAGTCCTTTTTTTTTCTACCAGTACATAAAAAGTGTAAAATAGTAGCAACAAAAGTTAAACTACTGAGTGAGAAGCAGTGAAAAAATGCTGAATAAGTTCTTTCTTTTTGCTTGAAAATAATTCGTTTGCCTGATCAAGATTGGTGAAAAAAGTGTTTAAAGGATATATCTGTGTTAACTAATATCTTTGTGTTCTGTATATAGATAATAGGTGCAAAGGTGTGTATTGATTGCTTCACCTATGGTTATTTAGGAAGCTTAGACTTTATTGTGAGATTTCCATAAAATTACTTTTGCGTTTCCCAATGACACAATAAAAAACACAACATTGGATACAACAGACTACCAACAAAAGAGCCCCATAAAATATATGGGTCATCGGAAAATATAAGTGTGTGGTTTAGTCTAGCTTGTCAGAAATGTTTCACCTATGGGGATTTAAGAAGGTTATTCACTATAAGGAAATTTTCTTTAACTTTCTGTTGTGTCTTCCAGTGACAGTATAAGAAAAAAAAAAATAGATGCAACATAATACTGAGTCATATAAATATACGGGTTCTATAAAATATAGGTGTGTGTCTTAGTCTAGCTATGGCAAGAATGTTTCACCTATGGTTATTTAGGAAGCTTAGTTAACATTTTGAAATGTCTTTAACTTCCCATTTTGTCTTCCAAGGACAGCAAAAAAAAAAATTAGTGCTGAATAATAATAAACAATAAGTCATACATATATATTTATACAAATATAAATGTGTGTCTTAGTCTAGCTTTGGCAAGAATGTTTCACCTATGGTTATTTAGGAAGCTTAGTCATTTTTCAGAATTTTCTTCTAACTTCCTGTTGTGTCTTCCAATGACAGAAACATAAGGTTATTTAGGAAGCTTAGTCATTATTCAGAATTTTCTTCTAACTTCCTGTTGTGTCTTCCAATGACAGAAACATAAAATATATGCAAAATAATACTGAAAAATGAGTCCTATAAATCTATGGGTCCTATAAAATATAAATGTATGTCTTAGTCTAGCTTTGGCAAGAATGTTTCACCTATGGTTATTTAGGAAGCTTAGTCATTATTCAGAATTTTCTTCTAAGTTCCTGTTGTGTCTTCCAAAGACAGTAACAAAAAATTGGTGCAAAATAATACTGAAAAATTAGTCCTATAAATATATGTGTTCTATAAAATATAAATGTATGTCTTAGTCTAGCTTTGGCAATAATATTTTACCTATGGTTGTTTAGGAAGCTTAGTCACTATTGGGAGATTCCCTTTACCTTCCCATTGTGTCTCTAAATAAAATTTGAAAAAAAAAAAAAAAGAATTGGGTGCAACAGAATACTGACAAATGGGTCCTATAAAATATATGGCGCTGTGCCCTGATTGGCTGAGAAGTTGATTCATCCATTTTAGTAAGTAAGAAAATAAAATATGTGTAAAATAATACTGAAAAAAGTATTTCTATAAATATATGGGTCCTTTAAAATATAAATGTGTGTCTTAGTCTAGCTTTGGCAAGAATCTTTCACCCATGGTTATTTAGGAAGCTTATTCATTATTCTGAATTTTCTTCTAATTTCCTGTTGTGTCTTCCAATGACAGAAGCAAAAAATATGTGCAAAATAATACTGAAAAATGAGTCCTATAAATATATGGGTCCAATAAAATATAAATGTATGTCTTAGTCTAGCTTTGGCAAGAATGTTTCACCTATGGGTATTTAGGAAGCTTAGACATTTTGTGAAATTTCTTCTAACTTCCTGTTGTGTCTTTCAATGACAGTAAAAAAAAATAGGTGCAAAATAATGCGGAAAATAAGTCCTATAAATATATGGGTCCTATAAAATATAAATGTATGTCTTAGTCTAGCTTTAGAAAGAATGTTTCACCTATGGTTATTTAGAAAGTTTAGTCATTATTGGGAGATTTCCTCTACCCTCCTGTTTTGTCTCTAAATGACATTTGAAAACAAAAAAAAAAGCATTGGGTGCAATAGAATACTGACAAATGAGTCCTATAAAATATATGGCACTGTGCCCTTATTGGCTGAGAAGTTGATCCATCTATTTTAGTTAGGATAAGAAAATCAAATATGTGTAACATAATACTGAAAAAAGTAATTCTATAAATATATGGGTCCTATAAAATATTTGTGTGTGTGTCTTAGTCTATCTATGGCAAGAATGCTTCACCTATGGTTATTTAGGAAGCTTAGTTAATATTCAGAAATTTCTTCTAACTTCTTGTTGTGTCTTCCAATGACAGTAAAAAAAAAAAAAAGGTGCAACATAATACTGAAATATGAGTCCTACAAATATATGGGTGCTATAAACTATAAATACATGTCTTAGTCTAGCTATGGCAAGAATCTTTCACCCATGGTTATTTAGGAAGCTTAGACAATATTCTGACATTTCTTCTAACTTCCTGTTGTGTCTTTCAATGACAGTAAAAAAATAGGTGCAAAATAATACTGAATATTATGTCCTATGAATATATGGGTCCTATAAATTATAAATGTATGTCATAGTCTAGCTTTGGCAAAAATGTTTCACCTATGTTTGTTTAGGAAGCTTAGTCGTTATTCTGAAATTGCTTCTAACTTCCTGTTGTGTTTTCCAATGACAGTAACAAAAAATACTGTAGGTGCAACATAATACTGAAAAATAAGTTCTATAAATATATGGGTCCTATAAAATATAAATGTATGTCTTAGTCTAGCTTTAGGAAGAATGTTTCACCTATTGTTATTTAGAAAGCTAGGTCAATATTGGAAGATTTCCTCTACCTTCCTGTTGTGTCTTTAAATAAAATTAAAAAAAAAAACAGAATACTGACAAATGGATCCTATAAAATATATAGCATTGTGTCCTGATTGGCTGAGAAGTTGATCTATCCATTTCGGACAGTATAAGAACAAAAAAATAAAATAGGTGCAACTTAATACTGAAAAAATTAGTAATATAAATATATGGGTCCTATAAATATTTGGGTCCTATAAAATATAAATGTAGGTCTTAGTCTAGCTTTGGCAAGAATATTTCATCTATGGCTATTTAGGAAGCTTAGTCAATATTCTGAAATTTCTTTTAACTTCCTGTTATGTCTTCCAATAACAGTAAAAAAAAAAATAGGTGCAACATAATACTGAAATTTGAGTCCAATACATATATGGGTCCTATAAATGTGTGGGTCCTATAAAATATAAATGTATGTCTTAGTCTAGCTTTGGCAAAAGTGTTTCACCTATGGTTTTTTAGAAAGCTTAGTCAATATTCTGAAATGTCTTAACTTCCTGTTGTGTTTTCCAATAACAGTAAAAAAAATAAATAGGTGCAACATAATACTGAAATATGAGTCCTATAAATATATTGGTCCTATAGTCCTATAAAATATAAATATATGTCCTAGTCTAGCTTTGGCAACAATGTTTCACCTATGGGTATTTAGGAAGCTTAGACATTATTCTGAAATTTCTTCTAACTTCCTGTTGTGTCTTTCAATGACAGTAAAAAAAATAAAAAATAGGTGCAAAATAGTACTAAAAATAAGTCCTATAAATATATGGGTCCTATAAATATATGGGTCCTATAAAATATAAAGGTTATTAGAAAGCTTAGTCAATTTTTGGGAAATGTCCTCTAAAGTCCTGTTGTGTCTCTAAATAACATAAAAAAAAAAACAACAGAATACTGACAAATGAGTAAATGTATAAAATGTATGGCACTGTGTCCTTATGGGCTGAGAAGTTGATCCATCTATTTTAGACAGTATAAGAAAAAAAAAAAGTTGTAACTTTATCCGAAAAAATTAGTCATAAATATAAGCGTCCTATAAAATATAAGTGTGTGTCTTAGTCTAGCTATGGCAAGAATGTTTCACCTATGATTATTTAGGAAGCTTAGTCAATATTCTGAAATTGCTTCTAACTTCCTGTTGTGTTTTCCAATAACAGTAACAAAAAATACTGTAGGTGCAACATAATACTGAAAAATAAGTTCTATAAATATATGGGTCCTATAAAATATAAATGTATGTCTTAGTCTAGCTTTAGGAAGAATGTTTCACCTATTGTTATTTAGAAAGCTAGGTCAATATTGGAAGATTTCCTCTACCTTCCTGTTGTGTCTTTAAATAAAATTAAAAAAAAAACAGAATACTGACAAATGGATCCTATAAAATATATAGCATTGTGTCCTGATTGGCTGAGAAGTTGATCTATCCATTTCGGACAGTATAAGAACAAAAAAATAAAATAGGTGCAACTTAATACTGAAAAAATTAGTAATATAAATATATGGGTCCTATAAATATTTGGGTCCTATAAAATATAAATGTAGGTCTTAGTCTAGCTTTGGCAAGAATATTTCATCTATGGCTATTTAGGAAGCTTAGTCAATATTCTGAAATTTCTTTTAACTTCCTGTTATGTCTTCCAATAACAGTAAAAAAAAAAATAGGTGCAACATAATACTGAAATTTGAGTCCAATACATATATGGGTCCTATAAATGTGTGGGTCCTATAAAATATAAATGTATGTCTTAGTCTAGCTTTGGCAAAAGTGTTTCACCTATGGTTTTTTAGAAAGCTTAGTCAATATTCTGAAATGTCTTAACTTCCTGTTGTGTTTTCCAATAACAGTAAAAAAAATAAATAGGTGCAACATAATACTGAAATATGAGTCCTATAAATATATTGGTCCTATAGTCCTATAAAATATAAATATATGTCCTAGTCTAGCTTTGGCAACAATGTTTCACCTATGGGTATTTAGGAAGCTTAGACATTATTCTGAAATTTCTTCTAACTTCCTGTTGTGTCTTTCAATGACAGTAAAAAAAATAAAAAATAGGTGCAAAATAGTACTAAAAATAAGTCCTATAAATATATGGGTCCTATAAATATATGGGTCCTATAAAATATAAAGGTTATTAGAAAGCTTAGTCAATTTTTGGGAAATGTCCTCTAAAGTCCTGTTGTGTCTCTAAATAACATAAAAAAAAAACAACAGAATACTGACAAATGAGTAAATGTATAAAATGTATGGCACTGTGTCCTTATGGGCTGAGAAGTTGATCCATCTATTTTAGACAGTATAAGAAAAAAAAAAAGTTGTAACTTTATCCGAAAAAATTAGTCATAAATATAAGCGTCCTATAAAATATAAGTGTGTGTCTTAGTCTAGCTATGGCAAGAATGTTTCACCTATGATTATTTAGGAAGCTTAGTCAATATTCTGAAATGCATTTTAACTTCCTGTTGTGTCTTCCAATAACAGTAAAAAATATAAAAATAGGTGCAACATAATGCTGAAATATGAGTCCTAAAAAAAAAAATGGGTCCTATAAAATATAAATGTGTGTCTAAGTTTAGCTTTTGGAATTTCACCCATGGTTATTTAGGAAGCTTATTCATTTTTCAGAATTTTCTTCTAACTTACTGTTGTGTCGTCCAATGACAGTATCAAAAAAATAGGTGCAAAATAATACTGAAAAATGAGTCCTATAAATATATGGGTCCTTTAAAATATAAAGGAATGTTTTAGTCTAGCTTTGGAAAGAATGTTTTACCTGTGGGTATTTAGGAAGCTTAGTCACTATTGGGAGATTTCCTCTAACTTCCTGTTGTGTCTCTAAATAACATCAGAAAAAAAAAAGCATTGGGTGCAACATAATGCTGACAAATGAGTCCTATAAAATATATGGCAATGTACCCTGATTGGCTGAGAAGTTGATCCATCTCTTTTAGACAGTATAAGAAAAAAAAAAAAAATAGGTGCAACATAATACTGAAAAAATGAGTCCTATAATCATATAGGTCCTATAAAATATAAATGTGTGTCTTAGTCTAGCTTTGGCAAGAATGTTTCACCTATGGATATTTAGGAAGCTTAGTTAGTATTCAGAAATGTCTTCTAACTTTCTTTTTTTCTTCCAATGACAGTAAAAAAAAAAATAGGTGCAACATAAAACCTGACATATGAGTCCTATAAATAAATGAGTCCTACAAAATATAAATGCAAGTCTTAGTCTAGCTTTGGCAAGAATGTTTCACCAATGGTTATTTTGGAAGTTTAGCCATTATTCTGAAATTTTTTCTAACTTCTTGTTCGGTCTTTCAATGACAGAAAAAAAAAAAAGGTGCTAAATAGTACTGAAAAATAAGTCCTATAAATATATGGGTCCTATAAAATACAAAGGTATTTAGAAAGCTTAGTCATTATTGGGAAATGTCCTTTATGTCTTCTTCTAGCTTTGGTAAGAATGTTTCATTTATGGTTCTTTAGAAAGCTTAGTCATTATTGGGAGATTTCCTCTATGTCTTCTTCTAGCTTTGGTAAGAATGTTTCATTTATGGTTCTTTAGAAAGGTTAGTCATTATTGGGAGATTTCCTCTATGTCTTCTTCTAGCTTTGGCAAGAACGTTTCACCCATGGTTCTTTAGAAAGCTTAGTCATTATTGGGAGATTTCCTTTGACTTCCTGTTGCGTCTCTAAACAACATTAGAAAAAAAAGCATTGGGTGCAACTGAATACTGACAAATGAGTCCTTTAAAATATATGACACTGTACCCTGATTGGCTAAGAAGTTGATCCATCAAACATTTTAGCCGATAAGAAGTATTTGCTCAGCTAATTAGAAAACTTGAGAACGGGCCACAATTGTCATTCTGTTCCAGTGACACATGACCTGAAAATTAAGGGCAGGGGTGTCATCAAAATAGAAAGACACAGACAGCAATAAAAAACCTGAGATGAGAAAAGAAGAGATTCTAAGCCTTGCCCACTCCATCCAAGACCATAAAAACAATAATGGCGGTAGTAGCAGTGTCATCCCATTAAGGGTAAGAGGCATCCAGAAATGGATGTAAAGAATAAGAAAAAAATCACTAGTAGACCGGGGTTACTGAAACTACTTGAAAATTATTTTTTTATTTTTTTTTTTTTTTTAGACGGGGGTTCCCCTTTAAGGCCGGGAAGCACTGTGCTATGTATATATTTTCCAGTCAATGTCACGGGAAACTAGAGACTTCTCAAACCAATTCAGACTTTTTTTTTTTATTTTTACAGAGAAGCCAGCCCTTGTGAAGTTGTTTTGGACAAAAGCCATTAGATAAAATTCTCATCCGCCCCAAACATTGCCCGAGGAACACAGCTGCCCACAGGAAGGGTCGGGCACATCTGTCTTATCTGGCTCTCTGAAGTAAAAAAAAAAAAAACAGCCGTGCCAAATAACAAAGAAATGGACTTTCTCTCTCCTATGTGAGCGATAGTAAACAAAATCATCATTGTCCCCCTGTTTGTGTTCTGGCTTCCTGAGTGGGGATGGGCACAGCTATCATAACATCTATTTTTAACTGTCCCCTAGATTCCGCTTAGAGGAATGTTCCGCGTCTCGGTGGCACTTTCTGGGGAGGTCAGATCACTCTCTGTGTCCAGAGAAGGACAGAGAAAAGCGCAGACCTGCTTTTGTAGATGTTTGGGGTTTCTTGCAATGGTCAGCTATTGAATAGAGTGCGGTCGGTAAATCAAGAAAGCATGTTTTTTCCTTTCTCCTGCTGTCCCCAGGGAGCTTTAGCTATTTAACAGTTCAGCTTTATCAAAGAGATATCTGCAGGTGTAATTATTACAAATGGTGTCCCAAGATCCCCTCTAGAACAGCCATTCTCAACTAGGGTTGCCCTGGGGGTTGCTAAGGGTTCCTTGACCTCCGTTTGATGGTGCCTAAATCGTTCCAGTGCCAACACCTCTTGACAAAACCTGGCACCAATTATCTTTTTAGCTGTCTTTAACCACCTCCCGCCCGCTGTATTGACAAATGATAGCGGCAAGGTGGCTCTCTCGTTCTGGGACGATATCATATGACGTCGTCCCACTCTCGCCGCGGGGGCGTGCAGCACGGCGATCGGTGGTGCGCTGTGTCCCTGGGACACGTTGTATCACTGATTTCAGTAAAGAGCCAATGACGAAGCTCTTTATAAATGTGATCAGCTGTATCCAATCACAGCTGATCATCATGAAACAAGGATATTCCGGTTATCGGCTTTCCTCTCCTCACCCTGACAGCATGAGAGGAGAGCCGATCAGTGGCATTTCCTCTCAGGGGAGACCTGCACAGATAATTAGGGCACTGATCATTAGTGCAGCCCCAACAGTGCCCAGCAGTGATGCCAGTCAGTGCCCAGCAGTGATGCCAGTCAGTGCTGCCTTTTAGTGCCCATCATTGCCTGCTTATAAGTGCTGCCCATCAGTGCCGTCAATTAGTGCCCATTAGTGCCACCTATCCATGCAGACTATCAGTGCCCATAAGTGCCACCTATCAGTGTCCACCGGTGCCACCTATCAGTGCTCATCAGTCCTGCATATCAGTGCCAATCAGTGCTGCATATTAGTGCCACATCATCAGTGCCCTTCAGTGTTGGCTAATCAGTGCCCATCAGTGCAGCCTATTAGTGCCCATCAGTGCTGCATATTAGTGCCTCCTCATCAGTTCCCTTCAGTGTGGTCTGCCAGAGCCGATCAGTGGCATTTCCTCACAGGGGAGACCTGCACAGATAATTAGGGCACTGATCATTAGTGCAGCCCCAACAGTGCCCAGCGGTGATACCAGTCAGTGCCCAGCAGTGATGCCAGTCAGTGCTGCCTTTGAGTGCCCATGAGTGCCTGCTTATCAGTGCCATCAATTAGTGCCGCCTATCAATGCAGACTATCAGTGCCCATAAGTGACACCTATCAGTGCTCATCAGTGCTGCCTATCAGTGCCAATCAGTGCAGCACACATCAGTGACAGCTCATCAGCACACATCAGCGACACCTCATCAGCACACATCGGCGACACCTCATCAGCACACATCGGCGACACCTCATCAGCACACATCGGTGACAGCTCATCAGCACACATCGGTGACACCTCATCAGCACACATCGGTGACACCTCATCAGCACACATCGGTGACAGCTCATCAGCACACATCGGTGACACCTCATCAGCACACATCGGTGACAGCTCATCAGCACACATCGGTGACAGCTCATCAGCACACATCTGTGACACCTCATCAGCACACATCGGTGACAGCTCATCAGCACACATCGGTGACAGCTCATCAGCACACATCGGTGACACCTCATCAGCACACATCGGTGACAGCTCAGCAGCACACATCGGTGACACCTCATCAGCACACATCGGTGACACCTCATCAGCACACATCGGTGACAGCTCATCAGCACACATCGGTGACACCTCATCAGCACACATCGGTGACAGCTCATCAGCACACATCGGTGACAGCTCATCAGCACACATCGGTGACAGCTCATCAGCACACATCGGTGACACCTCATCAGCACACATCGGTGACACCTCATCAGCACACATCAATGACACCTCATCAGCACACATCAGTGAAGGAGAAAAATGACTTATTTTTAACATTTTCTAACAGAAACTAAGAAACATTTTTTTTTCAAAATTTTAATTTTTTTTTTAATTTTCTAAACAAAAAATAAAAAAACCCAGTGGTGATTAAATACCACCAAAACAAAGCTCTACCTGTCTCAAAAAAATTATAAAAATTTCACATTGATACAGTGTTGCATGACCGCCCAATTCTCATTCAAATTGCCTGGCATTGAAGTTGCTAGGAGGACATTCTGATGACCACTGTGA
The DNA here is from genome assembly GCF_965119305.1 of Pelophylax lessonae. Classification (NCBI taxonomy): domain Eukaryota; kingdom Metazoa; phylum Chordata; class Amphibia; order Anura; family Ranidae; genus Pelophylax; species Pelophylax lessonae. Next base: position 542,822,438 of record NC_138772.1, read on the forward strand.
AGGTGGCACTCTTCTTGCTGACCACCAATGTAAGAGGCACTTTTTCTACTGACCCCATATCGATTGCGGTTTCAGCAGGGGTTCCCCAAGACTGGAAATTTTTAGGGGTTTTCAGGGGCATAAAGGTTGAGAAAATATGCTGTAGATCTTAACCATAGCAATGCTTATCTCTAGAAGAGATGAGTAAGAAGTATGCACAGGGAAAGGGTTACCAGGCATGCTGACTTTCACCCATACCAATGGCAATCTACCTTCGCTTAGGGTTTCACTCTTTTTAACCACTTCACCTCCAGGAGGTTTTACCCCCTTCATGACTCGACCATTTTTTTTCTATTCAACACTGTACTACTTACAGCTTGCAGAGCGGCCCCATTTACGTGAAGCACCCACCAAAAGCAACAGGGGGTTTAATTCCTGTTGCGGCATGTATACACCTTTGACTGTCCCAGCAACTAAAGAGGGTAGGGATTGGGGGCGGTAAAATCGTGACTCAATCACAGGGTTTTACCACCCCTTTCCAAGTTTACCTAAGGGTCCTTTCACGTGGGTTTTCCGCCCTCTGGACTCCACTTTGCTCAGCGGGGGATCGATCCGCTGATCCCCACTGAACAGGTGCGTCTCAACTTACTTTGCAGAGACAGACCCGTTAGATCCCTGCTCTCTATGGGAAATCGGATGATAACGGACCGCCTGTCTGTTTTCATCTGATCCCATCTGATACGATCCTCCAGATGGATGGAAAAAAGGGTTTCAATCCGTCTGCATTTTACGGACAGGATCGGATCGGATAGCAGCGGGTGTCAGCGGACATGTCACCGCTGACATCCGCTACCCCTTAGGGGTGAATGGAGTATCCAATCGGGTCTGCCTGAGAAACTGACAGAGACCTGATCGGAAAGCCCATGTGAAAGGGGCCTGAGGGTGCTGCCATCGAATGCACCTAAGGACTCTTTCACAAGTGCAGCAGGCACTGCTGTCTCTCTGAAAAGAAATTTGAGTGCGTTTGTCAGGTGGTGAGAAGGCGCTGTGTTGCCTTCACACAACCTGATTTGAACCCATGATTGCTGTGCAATGCACGTGACTGCGACACAGAACAATTCGAGTTTTAAATCAGGTGTGAGGAGGTGACACTGTGCCCGGTGATCTTTGACTTCTCCCATGTTGTTCAGGTTGATCTCCACTTCTTTAGATTTGCCTACCCCAGGACCATGATATATACGGGGCTTTTTCTCAGCAGGAACGCAGAGGAACGCAGTTCCGGCAACTTCAAAATTGAATGTATGTATAGGCTAAGGGTGGTGGGGTGTGTTGGAGGTTCTATTATTGAGGGGGGATAAAAATGTTGAGAGAGGGGTCTATTGTTGCTTTCTGCTGGAGGGTCAATTGATGCTGGCTGGTGGTGGAACTATTGTTGCTGGAGGTCAATTGTAGCTGGGAAAGTGCTACTGTTGAAGGAAGGGTCAATTGTTGCTGGCTGCTGGAGATCTGTTGTTGCTGGAGGAGTATTTTGCTGTTTTTTGTTGTTAGGGTATCTATTTTACAATTTTTCTTGTGACCATTAACAAATTCCATAAAAATTGCTGAACACCACAAAATTTTACTTGGTTCTGTATTTTCTAAAAGAGGTGGTACTTGGGGGTGGGGAGGGAGGGGGAGCCTAAGGAACAGTGCTCAGAGGTGGGTAGAGGGTGGTGACAAGGGGTGACTTGGAAGAGGGGGAGTTTCTGCACCTATTTTCTGAGAAAAAAAGCCCTGGGTACATATACTGCAGGGGCGTAACTACAGGGGTTGCAATTGCAACCGGGCCCTATGCTCCAGGGGGCCCATGCAGCTCCCCATTACACCTTGATAGGAGGGGCGGAGAGGGCAGCATGTAGAGAAATCACGGTCCTCCTTTTTCCTCCTGTAGCTGCAGGAGGAAAATGGAAGAGATTGGTTCCTCTGTATACTGCCCCGCCACTCCTCCTATCCAGTTCCCTTGTGTTCTGCTGTCTCTTGGCCCCTGTGTGCTCCCCTGGTTCCCCCCTCCCCCCTGCTGTGCTACCGGCTTCCTCCCTCCCCTCTCCTGCCGGCTGCTGCAGGGGATGTGTCACAATAGAGAACCAGGAAGAGGTCGGTAAATATGTAATTTACCAGCTCCTTCCTTTTCTGAATGGACAGAGTCATAGTCAGTGACGTTGGAAAAAAATAAAATAAAATAAAATGATAAAAAATAATACAATTAAAATACCAAAAAATAAAAACTATTGACACCAGTGGGTGAACTTCCAGGATCGCAAAGGTCACACTTGCAACCGGGCCCTGGCATTCCACCACCATGGGGAGGACCGTAATAAAGGGCCCGCAACGAGAGTAAAGGGCCCCAGGATCAGTGGGAAGAGCCCCAGGCTTGAAGGAAAGAGCCTTGGCCAGGGGTCCGGGGGGCCCTTCAAGGTTTCTTGCATCGGGGCCCTGAAGGTTCTAGTTACGTCTCTGATATACTAAAATACTGGAAACGCAGCTATAGACCTAATAGTGTGGCAGGCAATCTGGTCCTAACAGACACTATCTGGGAGGGTCCCTAACTGACACTGACGTCGCTAGTGACACAAATACAACAATCAGTAATAATACTGACACTGTACTAATGACACTGGCAGGGAAGGGATTAACATCTAGAGACAATCAATGGGTTAATTGTGTGCCTATCATTGTGTAATATGTTCTGCTAACTTACTAATCTGCTTTCAGGGAGAAGAAACAGCCAGATCGCTGTTCCCCAGACACAGAGTCGCCCCTTGAGGCTTGGGAAGACAATTATTAAAAAGGGTTCTCTGAAAACATAGGCGAAAAGGTAGTCAGTAATATAAACCTCAGTATTATATTGTTTTCCAAGCACGATTACTGATACTGTACCTATCACTACAATCTGTGAACATAGGTGCTTAGAATCAGCTACTCCACAACTCCTGTATAAGTGTCGGTTCACACTAAGGCGATCCGACTTCGGGGGCGACCTGTGAAGTCGCGTGCACCGCGACTTCGGCGCGACTTGCACGGACTTCACATTATTGAAGTCATCGCAAGTCGCTCCGATGTCGCCCCGAAGTAGTACAGGAACTATTTTCTAAGTCGGAGCGACTTGAGTTGCTCCTATTAGAACGGTTCCTGTAGCACTGAATGGACCGCGACTTGTCAGGCTGACCAGTCGCCTGACAAGTCGTGGTAGTGTGAACCGGGACTTAGTGGGTTGACTTTTATGGATTGTTTACTCGCTGCTGTGTGTCAACTTTCCTGCCAGCGGAAAAGTAGCTTTTGAAAAAAAAAAAAAAAAGGTAGCAATGCTCGGTATCTGTCTACTAATATTTATAGCCTCTCTGCCTGGTAAAGCAAAACGTTACTTTCAGTGAAGTTGTACTTTAAGTAAAGGCTCGTACACACTATAGGAAAATCGGGCGAACATTTTAGTCCAAAGAATTTTCGTACGATTTTCGTATAGTGTGTACACAACTTTCTACAGCTGATTCTGAATTTTCGTACGCATTTTCGTGCATCGGTTCCAATTTGCTGTAAATCAATGAGGAAAATGGGACGATCGTTCACCCGATTTTCTTATAGTGTGTACCCCACTTAAGTCCGTCTCTCCCTTAGTGCAGGCAAATCAGATCAGATCAGATGAGGCATTGGCACATCCACCAAGTATAAAGGACATCTCCACATTGGCCAAAGTCCCTAAAGCATCTATTTCTATAAGGATTTGCATGAGCTATGCAAGCTGGGACCTGACACCATCATAATAAGACTTTATCAGCTGCCTTCAGGGTTGTTGTAATAAATGAGCATTTTGCAACGCTAGGCCAAGCTTTGTTCCACTCCACAGGGTCGATAGCTAAGTAGTCCTCCCAAAGAGACATGTAGGAGGAAGAGGATCGTCAGAGACTGGCCAAATTCAGTTAAAAGTAAATCGCTGAGATAGTACCTGAGGCCCGGAGGAGTGTAAACAGATATGCTCAAGGGCCATTTTTTGGAATTGGAAGGTAGAGGTGCATTGTAGAGAGGTCAACTAGTGGCGTAGCTGGAGGTATCAGAAAAGTCCTGAGGATGGTGCTTCATAGGTTTTTGAATGGATAGTTAAGATGGAAAGAACAGGATGTGAAGAAGTGGCGTTTCTGGGTGAACCCGTGCGAGGTCCACTAGGAAAACGCATCCAGTTGTTTGAGGCCTGGAGGTAAAAGAGGATTATTCAGAAGTGGGCGCAAGGGTAGGAAGGGGGAAATGAGGTTGCCTGAGTAGAGCACAAAGTCCTAGATTTGCAGAGACATCAGGGGGCTCAGGGGGGATGAGCGAGATCTATGTGGGAGCCAAAGCAAGGCTGATACTGGAGTTGCCTAGGCTTCTGCATTCTGAACACAGGAGGTGGGCCACTTGGCATTGACACCTTTCAGAGAATACTTTGCACTTTCTAAATTAATGCAAAGCATTCTCTTATTCAGAGTCACATAGTTACATAGTTTGTGAGGTTGAAAAAAGACATCAGTCCATCCAGTTCAACCTATGATGTGTGTGTGTGTTTGCTGTTAACCGTACATTGTATACCCCTGCATGTTGTACATTGTATACTCCTGTATGTTGTGGTCTTTAAGGTGCCCATCTAATAGTTTTTTGAAACTATCAATGCTCCCAGCTGATACGACTGTTTGCGGAAGCGAATTCCACATCCTTACTGCTCTGACAGTGAAAAACCCCTTACGTATTTTAAGGTTAAACCGTTTTTCCTCTAGTTTTAGTGAGTGGCCACGTGTCTTATTGTATTCCCTTTCTCTAAAAAGTTTGTTCCTTATGCTAGGGTCCTCACCAGTACAGTATTTGTACATTGATATCATATCCCCCCGCAAGCGTCTCTTCTCCAGAGAGAATAAGTTCAGTGCTTGTAGTCTTTCCTCATAGCCGATGTCCTTCATTCCCCTAATTATTTTTGTTGCCCTTCTCTGGACTTTCTCCAGTTCCAGCACATCCTTCCTGAGGAACGGTTCCCAGAACTGGACAGCATACTCCAGATGTGGCCGGACCAGAGTCTTGTAGAGTGGGAGAATTATCTCTTTATTTCTGGAGTGAATCCCCTTTTTTATACATCCCAGTATTCTGTTGGCTTTGTTTGCAGAGGCTTGGCATTGCATGCCACTGCCAAGCCTGTTGTCCACCAGTACCCCCAGGTGCTTTTCCATCCTAGACTCACCCAGAGGTTTCCCCCCTAGTGAGTAGCTTGCTTTCGCGTTTCCAACGCCCAAGTGCATTACTTTACATTTTTCAACATTAAACCTCATCTGCCATGTTGTTGCTCACCCCATTATTTTGTTCAGGTCCGCTTGTAAGGTTTCCACATCCTGCATGGAAGTTATTGGCATGCTTAGTTTAGTATCATCCGCAAATACTGAGATTTTACTAGATATCCCCTCCTCTAGATCATTTATGAATAAATTAAACAGGATTGGTCCTGGGACAGAACCTTGGGGGACCACACTTTCCACACCCGCCCAATCCGAGTACTCCCCATTAATCACCACCCTCTGGACTCTCCCCTGAGTCAGTTCTCTATCCAGGTACTCACCCTATGGTCCATACCTACCTTGCTTAGTTTGTACAGTAAGCGTTTGTGGGGAACGGTGTCAAAGGCCTTTGCAAAGTCCAGATACACCACATCCACAGGCTTACCTTTATCTAGGGGGCAGCTTACTTCATCGTAGAAGGTTAATAGATTTGTTTGGCAAGAACGATTTTTCATGAATCCATGCTGATTACTACTAATAATACCATTTTCATTAGTAAAGTCTTGTATGTGGTCCCTTAACATCCCCTCCAAAATCTTCCAGACTACTGATGTTAGGTTGACCGGCCTATAGTTACCCGGGATATATCTCGGCCCTTTTTTAAATATTGGTACCACGTTGGCTTTTTTCCAATCAGCTGGCACAATACCCGTCTGTAAACTATCCTTAAAGATCAGGAATAATGGTCTGGCAATCACATGGCTGAGCTCTTTAAGAACCCTCGGGTGCAAGCCATCCAGTCCCGACGATTTATTTATGTTAAGTTTCTCTAGTTTAGTTCTAAGTCTATCTTCTGTTAGCCATAGGGGTACTTCCTGGGGTGTATTATTTAGTTTAGCCTTACAAGCTGGGTTAGTGTAGCGAATGGTGCCCATGCCCAACGGCCGACTTCCTGTTTTCAGGGCAACCACTTGGCACTGGCAAGGAGATTACTGGAGTAGTGGTGTAGTAGCAGTGTAGTAGTGGTGTCTACCACAGTAATTTCCAGCTTCTAGAGGGATCCCACAGGTATGGAATATACAGTACATAGTTAAATTGGTTCAAGCTGGACTAATGTAACTATGTAAAAATATACCATACCTTGAAGGTTTTTTAAAGCTGAACTCTAGGCAGATACAAAATCATTCAAGATTTAAGAACGAATCAATAGAAGACACCAATTACGTTTTTTTGTAGGCTGGCGTGTGGCCGGTTTGGAACGTTGATTGACAATCTCTGCACTGACTTCTCCACAATGAAAAACTTTCCCCACAAGGAAATGGTGTTGACAATTAGTCAAGACCAAAAGCAGATAGGAATCTTCTGAAGTCCTTTCCTGCGGACCAAAGTTGGAGTTTTTCTCTGATCTAGCAAGCGTAGGATTTTTGTGTATTTTTCTTAAATTGCATCAACAATCAACTTCAGTTGTAGTTTATACAAGTTTAGCATGACTTATGTTCATTATACTGTAACACATACAGGAATACAACTGGGATATTATGCGGCTGCATATAAACAGATAAGGTCCTTCAACAAACAATGTGGACATAATTACACCGAATTTAGAAGCTGGTCAGACACTTCAAGGAGATTTGTTATCCAGACAGACATCACCGTCCTATCCCCAAAGGAAACTCCACAGGGAGCAAATGGGGACAGCATACTAGTTTGTTTTTAAACTAATGATCTTTAAGTGGCAACATTAAAAAATGATTCAGCTTTGATTTTTAAATTCCAGGTATGGAAACACCCACTGTTTGGTTCGCACCAGAACATCTTGAGTGTGGCTCGGGGTTAACGTTCAGTACCAAAAGCGGTAACCCCAGTGGTGTATTTTGGTTTTGTGCTGCCCTAGGCAAGACTAAAATTGGGCACCCCCTTCCCACTCCTATGTAAATTTGCCCCACTCTTTCCTTTTTAACGGATTTGACTCCCTCCAAAATTGAAGGACTCCAAGTCCCAGCATGCACCCCTGAGATCTCACGAGATTGGGGGTGCGAGGGGGTGGGAGAGAAAGAGGGGGGGGGTGAGAGAGAGGGAGGAGTGGGGGAGGGAGAGGGGGGGTGGAGGATGAGAGAGAGGGGGGATGGGAGAGAGGGGAGAGGGGGGTGAGAAAGAGGGGGTGAGAGAAAGGGTGATGAGAGAGGGGGTGGGAGAGGGGGGTGGGGGAGGGTGAGAGAGGGGGGATGAGAGAGGGGGGAGGGAGAGAGAGGGGGGATTAGATAGAGGAGAATGAGCGAGAGGGGGATGAAAGAGAGAGGGGGGATGAGAGAGAGAGAGAGAGAGGGGGAGATGAAAGGGAGAGAGAGAGAGGTGTGAGAGAGAGGGGGGATGAGAGAGAGAGAGAAAGAGAGGGGGTGAGATAGAGAGGGGGGAGGGGATGAGAGAGGAGGGGTTGTGAGAGAGGTGGGAGAAGCAGCTCTAGCAACCAGTGGCTCAGAGGGAGGGGCGGCTTTTTTGCTGCCCCCCTGCAAAGTGCCGCCCTAAGCCTGGGCCTTGTTGGCCTAGGCCAAAATACAGCACTGGGTAACCCCCGAGCCCCACTCGGGATTACCCCAGAAGCACACACCCCTTCCCTGCGATCCCCCGCCGTCCTCGCGCCGTCCTCACACTCTCTCCCCGCTCTGTGTTCAGCAGATGCCGGCACTTGCCTTCTGGTTCCTTTCCCTGGCACATCGCTCCGTTGGAAATTCTGAAGAATCATTTGATATACTTCCCAAATTCCACATCTATGTGCCAGAAAGAGACATCAGAATCGTCGCTGTCCTCACTTTCCGTACCTGATGACGAATTTTCCCATGAATCGCTATCGCTCAGTTCTTCAAGTAACTCCGTTTCGCTGTCGCTGTTTTCCAGTTTGTCTAAAAGCGCTTTTGTGCAAAAAGAACGCTTCTTGGACGCCATGGTCGTTCTCTATTTTCCAGGCGCAAAGAACTGGAAAAGCACAGGCAGGGCACTGGAAAAGTCACCAGGTGAAATCCTGTGGTGAAATGGGATGATACAGTGTAACCCGTTAGGATCACAGCTTTCTATCATCTCATTTGGTGTATTCACATTTTTTAAATTGCCGCCGGTTCCACCCCCCTGCGTCTCAACGCTCGCAGGGAAGGGAACAGGAAGGTAGGTGCCAGCATCGGCTGGGAGGACAGCGGGAGGATGGAGGGAGGACGGCGGGGGAGGACGGCAGGGGAGGACGGCGGGGGAGGATGGCGGGGGAGGACGGGCGGGGGATCGCAGGGGAAGGTGAGTTTTAAAATATAAAACAACAGATTTCAATGCAAAACAATGTAACGCTTTTAGCACAGAAATCCTGACATAATCAGACCGCCAGGGAGGTTAAAGTCTATGAGACACAAACGGGGGGGGGGGGGGGGCGAGCAAGCACCCCCCGCTCCTGAACCATACCTGGCCTCTTGCCCCCCAAAGCACATTGTCCCCATGTTGATGGAGACCAGGGCCTCTTCCCGACAACCCTGGGCTGTGGTTGTGTGGGTCTGCAGGTGGGGGTTTCCAGCCAATCACTAACTACGAGCACCATTTCTTGGTGGTTCAACCCCTTACCCACCTCCCAGTACTAACCCTTTTAAAGAATACAGAACCAAGTATAATTTTGTGGTGCTAAGTATTTTGCATGGAATTTGTTATTAACAGGAAAGGCAGAAAAATAGATCTAGCAACAATGGACATGACTGCAACAACAGATCCACCCCAGCAACTATGGACTCCCAACAGTCAGCATCAATAAATCCTCCAGCAGCCAGCAACATTAGACCCCTCAACAGTAGATCCCTCCCAGCAAGGATTGACCCCTGCAACATAAGACTAACCCCAGGAACAATATATCCCCCACCAGCAACAATAGACCCCCTGCAAAAATAGATCCCATCCAGCAACAATAAATTCCCCAGTAGCCAGCATCAATAGACCCTCCAGCAGCCAACAACAAAAACCCCTCCCTCAACATTACATTCATCCCAGCAACTGACCCCCCCAGCAACATAAGACCCACTCCAGCAACAATAGATCCCCCTCGAGCAACAGAAGACCTCCCCAGCAACAATTAGTGCCTTTAAGTGCCTTCTCATCAGTGCCGCCTGATCAGTGCTCATCAGCTCAGCCTATCAGGGTCCATCAGTTAAGGAAAAAATTTCCTTATTTACAAAATGTTTTTTTCTTTTCAAAATTTTGGGTCTTTTTCCGTTTTTTTAGCAAAAAAATAAAAAACCCAGTACTGATTAAATACAGCCAAAAGAAAGCTTTATCTGAGCTTTCTACAATACGTTTCTATAAAAAATTAATTTGGGTACAGCGTTGCATGACTGCGAAATTGTCGTTAAAAGTGTGACAGCACTGCAAGTTGGCCTGGGCAGGAAGGGGGTGAAAGAAGAGGTTAAACAACCCCAAAGGGCTCTGTACAGAGGAAACCTTCTCTCTGTTTCTTATCTCTGCAAGCAGCAAATAATACACACATTGCACATGGTTAGGCACACATTTAGCCCCGGTTCACACTACTGCGTGTGCGGGGTTCGCATGTCATGTCGGAGCGCACTGCCCCGACATGACATGCGATCAGCTGTGCGGTGCGAGTTTAGCCATACAGTTTGTATGGCTAAATTCGCATCGCACCCGCAGCAAAGACGCACAGGAGGCATTTTTGCTGCCGCATCAGGATCGGATCGCACAGCGGTTCACACTTGTGCGATCCGATCCTGTGCGAACTGCACGATCGCACTGCTATATGCGATCAAACTGGGGGTGTCGTTAAGATTACATTGACACCCCCAGCGGATCGCATATGGCAGTGTGAACTGCCGGGGGTGCGTGTGCGATGCGGGAACAGGCTGCGAGTTCGCAGCCTTCCCGCATCGCATCAGTGTGAACCGAGCCTTAACCCTCTGATATCCCCCAGATTTAACCCCTTCCCAGCCAGTGTCATTAATACAGGGATAGTATATAGTATTATCACCAGGGCAGCCATCATAAATGTTGGGGCTTCTTACACAGCTTTAGGCCTGGACCCCCCCCTGGGCCTGACCACCTGGCCACTGAATGCCTGCGGGAGGAAGAGGAGGAGAAGTAAGCATTTAGCGGCTGATTATTGGCAACACCGATATGCACTTTCCCCGATATATCTGTATCAGCGTTTGGATTTGCTGATATTGCTGATATTTAGGGAAAGTGCTGTACCGAAGTGATGCCTGCAACTAGAGGCATCACCCCAATACCGGCGTCCATAGCTGACGGTCGACTGGCTTGTAATGACAACCGATGCGGCTGAGAAGCCGCTCGGCTGTCATTACAAGGAGTGGGAGGGGACGCCCCACCCCTCCCACCGCCTTCCGCGGCTCGCCCGGGTCTCCCCAGTCCCACCGCGAGACCCGAGCATCCAACCTCCACCCCTGCCGAAGAGAAGACCCAGTTCTCCACGTAAAAAACCCTGAAGTGATGTCATGACATCACTTCCGGGTACTCTGCGCCGAATTAAAAAAACTGACAGCATTCAAAACAGCCAAACTTGGCGTTTTAAATGCTTTTCAGTGCCGAGGAGGGGTTTGGGGTCTATTAGACCCCCAGATCCCTCCACAAGGAGTACCTAAAAAAAAAAAATTTTAATGTCTGAAAATATCGGCAGATATTGACCGATACCGATATCCGATGACCAAAATATTGGTATCGGTTTCGGCATTAAAAAAACTATATCGGTCGATCACTAGTAAATGGAGTGATCGTATACCATATTGGGTGTAGCGCAATCAATATGAGTGCAATAAAATATTGAAAAAATAATAAAATGAACAAGGATAAACAAAGTCCCAATAGTTACAATCCACCGCTGTGTGATTCAAGTGACAGATCAAATTAGAAAATCCCAAAATAATGTGATCCAGTGAACTCGGTGACCATGACCTCTGCCTAAATTGCCTGCTCACCTCCAAATGATGACCCACACTACAGAGTCACATTCACCATAAAGATTGTCCCACAGGATGCCACCGGGGTACTCCTCCTCTAGGTGTCTGCAGGCTGCGCTCACCTCCTCTTAGGGTCTCAGTCAATCATATGCGGCCATAAAAATGATAAAAGAAAACCATAGTGCTCTCTGCTTCAAATATTTATTGTATAAAACACAACATAGGGATTAACAATACTCACAAAAGTGTATAAAATCCATGCATGTCATCAGCACATGTTGCTGATACAAAGGACATCCAAAGGGCAAATCTTTGCAACTTTCTATCCAAAAGTAACGGCTTATCCACCTGTACGCGTTACGCCCTCTACTGGGCTCTGCTGACTTGCTGAAGAAGCCCAGATGCTGGCCTGTGCCGGCACCAGGCCCCGCTCTCAACTGTGCATGCAAGGAGAATTCCCGCACAAGCGCATCGCCTAAACAAGAGGCCGCCACTGATATGGGCGGAAATCCCAAACAGAGCGGCCATACATCAAAACTAGAAGAAGTGGTGGGCGGCGAGCAGCGTGCGGCATGCCTACCCCACAGTGGTGGGACACCAGGGCCTCTGCTCCCGAGCTCCTCGGGACGCCTGGGCCCCCTATATGTGTATGATTATCACTGATCACTCTATTAGTGTCACTGGTGATGTCAGTCAGTTTCCCCAAGCTTCAGTTAGTGTCAGATTGCCTGCCGCACTATTGCTATATTGCCACACTATTGCACTATTGCCGCACTATTGCAGTCCAACTATACTGCAAACCAAACTATATCTGTAGCACACTCCTAGGTAGGTGCTAGTATACTTTTTGGCTCTGTCTGCCTATAGAGGAGCAGTAGGCAAATCTATATAGCTTTCTGCTTATTAGAGTGCAGGATCTGTTAGTGAGGTCTGCTCATTGTGCTCAGTATGCGATTCATTGAGTCTAGAGGAGTGTTTCACACTGGTCCAATAGGGAGGCATGTTGGACAGTGGAAGGATACCTGACAAATGGATGCATAGGGTTTGGTACAGTCCTGGTGATTGGCAGGGGCAGGTCGCCTCAATGCATTCTGGGATACTGTATAAAAGCCAGCAGCACATGTGCTGCGGGGTCTTTGGCTGGAGAGCAGAAACCCGGAGGGAGGGTGGTGGCTGCCTTCTCCTCTGTAACAGTGGCAAATGCCTCAGGAGGTCGTCTTGAGGGCCTGAGGAATGGAGCTGAACCCAGAGGTCCAGGAGAGCTGTCTCAGGGGGGAGACACTGGAGACCCTAGAAAAACATTATCTTGAGTACAGGGGGATTGTGTCAAAGGGCCTGACCTGAGGGAGGCCACCCCAGGAGTAGGATAGTCAGTGGATGGGTGTCAGCAGCCAAGAAAGAGGATACTGAGAAGAGTGTCCTGAAGATACATTTAGTTAATCAAGTCATCTGGAAAAGAGACTTACAGCTAAATTCACCTCAGTGGCAAGGTGGATCAACAGCCTTGCTGTACCAAGAGATAGAAGTCCTCAAAACTTGTGCATGGTTAATTCGGAGTATCCCACTATTCCCTGATTCCCTCCCTAATTTATCAATAAAACACAAAAACAACTACATACCCCTTGACTGTTTATTGAATGAGCCAAGAAGGAAAGAGAGAGACTATTTATGTCAAAGTTGCTATTGGTAACCCAGGGGGACCCGTAAGTGTGAAATCCAGCAGTCCTCAAGGGGGCAGTGCTACAAATAAAAAATAAAAAGAAACTACATGAAAAGGACCCTCACCTCGCCAACATCGAAATTATCATAAAGAAAAGAAAGAGAAAATCGAACCCTAATTTCTCAAAAACATGGCGGACTTTGTAGGCACAGCATGGGGCAATCAGTTTAAAATATAATATCCATCCTTATTCCAAAATTGTTAAAAAAAAGTTGCATAAAATCATTATAGAACTCTCTACATTCAGTAGGTCAACAAATAGCCAATCCCAAGCATGGAGATACAGATCCAGCCAGGCAGTATATATGGTATATAGAAGTCCGTCAATGGAAGTAGTGTATGTGATGTTGGCGTGGTAATTGGGAATCAAGTCCACAGTTCCTCCATACTTGTTAGTCAATGCGTTTCGCAGGATTTACTTGCTTCCTCAGGACTGATTGGGTGGGTGCTATTATTGAATTCAAAAATACAAAATATTACAATGAGTGTCATGTCTTATTGAAAGATATACTTTACGTGTATGTTACGTTTCTCATTTACTAACCACAGAGGTGAGAAAATACCACCAAAACAAAGCGCTATTTGTGGGAAGAAAGGACAGAAACCTACACAGTGATGTAGGTGGTAGCCACCTATCAGTTCCCATCAGTGCAGCCTCATCAGTGCCCATCAGTGACACCTATCAGTTCCCATCAGTGCAGCCTCATCAGTGCTCATCAGTGCCGCCTATCAGTGCCCATCAGTGCCACCTATCAGTTCCCATCAGTGCAGCCTCATCAGTTCCCATTAGTGCAGCCTCGTCAGTGCAGCCTATGAGTGCCCAGCAGGGCAGCCTATCAGTGCCCATCAGTGCCGCCTATCAGTTCCCATCAGTGCAGCCTCATCAGTGCTCATCAGTGCCGCCTATCAGTGCCCATCAGTGCCACCTATCAGTTCCCATCAGTGCAGCCTCATCAGTTCCCATTAGTGCAGCCTCGTCAGTGCAGCCTATGAGTGCCCAGCAGGGCAGCCTATCAGTGCCCATCAGTGCCGCCTATCAGTTCCCATCAGTGCAGCCTCATCAGTGCACATCAGTGACACCTATCAGTTCCCATCAGTGCAGCCTTATCATTCCCAGTGGCCATTAATAAACATCAAAAGAAAGCTCCATCTGTCTCAAAAAAATGATAAAAAAAATTGTTGTTTGGGTACAGTGTTGCATGACCGCGCAATTGTATCCAGTGAAGTCAATATATTTCCCCTCTCTCCCAGTTATCAGTCTGCAACATTGTAACTTTGTGCAAATCACTACAACGGCAGGGGCCGAGCTGCGTCAGACATTTGTGAATGCAGCCAAGAACAGCACAGGCAACACAATTCACACGATTGTGCCATTTCTGAGCCAGGATCTCAGTACAAGAAATAGATGATGATCTTGGATGATGCCAGAACAAAGATGGCGCTGTCCCTCTGGAAAAAAACGGCATATGAAGGCATTGTCAGGGGAAGCACTGTGATCTCTGTGAGGGGGGGGAGAAATACTGGCAAGTGTTACACTGACACAAATCTGAGCATGCATGCAATTATCATGGTAAAATACTATATATAAATTGTTAGGTCTTCTTTACCTGTAGTACCTGTCCACAACCTACAGATGGCAGGCTAGCTGTGATTAGAAGGCTTGCATTTTGTTTCACTGTGAAGCATTGGAAAGCATTGGAGCTCAATCCTACCAACAGCCTACAGCAGGGGGCTCCAAACTTATGAAACAAAGGGCCAATTTACGGTCCTTCAGACAATTGTTTTGGGAAAAAATAAATTTCACTGCATTTAAAAAAAACTAAACAGTAAAATTAGCCTAATTTTTTTTATAATGTGAAAGATAATGTTACGCCGAGTAAATAGATACCCAACATGTCATGCTTCGAAATTTTGCACGCTCGTGGAATGGCAACAAACATTGGTACTTAAAAATTCCCATAGGCGACGCTTTAAAAATGTCTACAGGTTACCAGTTTAGAGTAACAGAGGAGGTCTAGGGGTATAATTATTGCTCTCGCTCTAACGATCGCGGAGATACCTCACATGTGTGGTTTGAACACAGTTTACACATGTGGGCGCGACTTGCGTATGCGTTCGCTTCTGCGCGATTGATGATCCTCCCCCCACACAGTGCCCGGCAACACACATGGGGAGGTGCCCCTGCGCCCCTTGTGGACCGGCCACCACTGATGCATAGAATGCATAAAAACTTTTAGCTGCAATAGGCAAGGACTGCCAAATGTACATTTTTCGGGTCCCCCTGAGTTACTAACAGCAACCTTGACATGGACAGTTTCTCACTCTTTCTCCTTGGCTCGCTCCAATAACCAGTCCAGGGGTATTTGGTTGTTTTGTGTTTTATTATAAATTAGGGACAGGAGAAGGGAATAGTGGGATACTCCGAATTTACTACGCTCAATGTTGGAGGACTTCTATCTTCATGTACAGTCAGGCTGTTGGTTCACCCTGCCACTAAAGGTGAAACACACACACACATCATAGGTTGAACTGGATGGACTGATGTCTTTTTTCAACCTCACTAACTATGTAACTATGGGTTAAGCCTCTTTCCTAAGATGACTTGGTGACCTATAGGTTATCTTCAGGACACTCTCAACATCCTCTCTCTCTTGACCGCTGACTACTCTACTCCTGGGGTGCCCCCCCCCAGGTCAGGCCCCTTGACACAAGTCCCTGTACTCATGATACTGTTTTTCCAGGGTCTCCAGCAGTGGCGGCTGGTGCTCCATGTGCTGGGGGACGGCAGCCGGACCACACCATACCCCCTCTGGACCAAACCAGCTCCAGCCTGCACACCTAACTCCCCCCCCCCCCCGGTCGCCGGCTCACTCACCCTGGGCAGGCAGCGGCGGCGGCAGCTTCCCCCTCAGTCTCCTCCATGGGTTTCCCCTGCGTCTCCTCCCTCCGCCTCCTCCTTGGCCAATAGCATGACTTCTCCTTTCGGCCAATCGGAAAACAGGTCTCAGGACCCACTTCCTGATTGGTCAGCAGAAGAATCTGTGTGGCAATAGCGAATATTCATTCGCTATTGTCACACAGCTGGGTGGGCTCAGGGTGCAGTGCTCTGCACCCAGGGCCCACCCTTTTTTTAAGCCTATTAGAGCCTCTGGCTCTAATCACGTGCTTAAAAAAAAAAACCCATTGGAATCCATGCGCCTGGAGCCCTGCATGTAGATTAGGAAGCCTGACGCATGGATAGGGGGGGGGGGGGAGGGGCGGCGCCCCTGCGCCCCCAATGGACGGGCCGCCACTGGTCTCCAGTGTCTCCCCTTTAGTCAGCTCACCTGGACCTCTGGGTTCAGCTCCGTTCCTCTGGCCCTCAGGACGACCTCCTGTGACCACACGCCACTGCTACAGAGGAGGAGGCAGCCGCCCCCCTTCCTCCGGGACTCCGCTCTCCAGCCAAAGACCCCACAGCACATGTGCTCCTAGCTTTTATATAGTATCCCAGAATGCACTGAGGCAACCTGCCCCTGCCAATCACCAGGACTGTATCAAAGCCTATGCATTCATTTGTCCTCCCACTGTCCAACATGCCTCCCTATTGGACCAGTGTGAAACACTCTCTAGACACAATGAATCGCATACTGAGCACACTGAGCAAACCTCACTAACAGATCCTGGTCTCTGGTAGGCAAAGAGCAATATAGATTTGCCTGCAGCCCCTCTATTAAGTAGACAGAGCCAAAAACTATACTCTCTCACTAGCGCCTACCTAGGAGGGTGCTACATACTGTATATATGCTGCTAATGGCCGTAATCAGTAACTTAACCACTTAAGCCCCGGAAGATTTTACCCCCTTCCTGCCCAGGGACTATTTTGCGATTCGGCACTGCGTAACCTTAACGGACAGTTGTGTGCGACGCTGTACCTAAACAAATATGGCGTCCTTTTTTTCCCACAAACAGAGCTTTCTTTTGGTGGTATTTGATCACCTGTGCGATTTTTTGATCATGCGCTATAAACAAAAAAAGAGCGTCAATTTTGCATAAATAACAATATTTTTCACATTTTTTTATATGAAATTCCCCCCCCAAAAAAAATGTAAAAATCAAAATTTTTTAACATTTTAGGCCAATTTTTTTTTTTTACCATATGTTTGGTAAAAAAAATCGCAAAAAGCGTATTTTGATTGGTTTGCGCAAAAGTTATTGCGTTTACTAACTAAAGGAAAGATTTTTGTCATTTTCGTTGTTTTTTTTTAACGCGTAATGGCGGCGATCTGCCATTTTTTTTTTGCGGGGCTGAGACATTGCGTCGGACAGATCGGACCCTTGACTGACATTTTTGACACTTTTGGGGTTACCAGTGACATTACTACAGTAATCAGTGCTAAACATATGCACTGTTACTGTAAAAATGACACTGGCAGTAAAGGAGTTAACTGTATTGGAGAGGGAGGGGTTAAGTGTGTCCTAGGGGCGTGTTTCTAACTGTGATTGGCTGTGGCTTGATGTGTAAGAACAGAGATCAATGGTTCTACATAGTAGAACCGTTTGATCACGATTCTTACACAGGGAGAACTGACAGGCGGCTTGTTTACATCAGCCGCCTGCCTTTCTCCCGCTGTCACGGACGATCGCGAGTGCCCGGCCGACATCGGGTCCGCCAGGCACACGCGCTGGGAGGGTCCGTGACCGAGCGGGAGTGGGAGCGCGCATCTGGCGGCACGCGCTCGCTCCCAAAACCCTTACAGGCTAGCGACGTAGCCCTACGTTGCTCTGCCTGTGAAGGGCTGACTGCCGACGTAAATAGCCGTGCGGCAGTCGGCAAGTGGTTAAAGTAGGACTGCGAACGTGTGGCTGGAAATCTGACACTAACTGAAGCTTGGGGGAACTGATTGACACTTACATTAGCAGTGACACTAAAACAGTGATCAGTGCTAATCAGGGCCGCCATAAGGGGGGGGACAGCAATACACGTGTAGGGGGCCTAGGCATTCTGAGGGGCCCCGGAATGTGGCCCTGCTGTTCCACCACTGTGGGGGGCCATGCTGCACACTGCATTTGGCAATCCCACTGAACGCTAAACATTCAAGTCAATGGGGAAAAAATGTAGACGGAGAGGCGTCCCATCGCTTCCTCACTGCCTGTCAGTAGCCTATAGAGAGCAATCAGAATAAAGATTGGCAGGGCCGACTTTAACACAGGGCAAAAGGGGCAGCTGCCCTGGGCTCAGTTATTGTCGTGGGGCCCAAAACAGCTTCCCCTTGAGCCCGTGCTGCCTGCAAATAGTTGATAAGTGGATTTTGGAGGGAACAAGAAAATATTTGCCCAGGGTAAAATCAGTAATAAAGACAGCCCTGGGGATTGGGCTTCAGAGCCAAGGGAGAGAGCGGCACTTCTAAATTCTACCAATGCAACCTCCCTGTTCTAAAATTGGGGACTCCAGGTGTTGGATGAACACTGTGATGTGTGACCCCATTGGACAAATACAAGACAAGAACTGACAGCTAAAGGCACAGAATATTCTCATAGCCAAACTATCATCAGCAGAGAAGTTTGGGATTTAACCACTTCAGCCACGGAAGGTTTTACCCCCTTAATGACCAGGCCATTTTTAGCGATACGGCACTGCAGGATTTTAACTGACAATTGCGCGGCCATGCGATGCTGTACCCAAAAAAAATTGTTGGCCTTTCCCCCCCACAAATAGAGCTTTCTTTTGGTGGTATTTGATCACCTGTGCAATTTTTATTTTTTTGCAGTATAAACAAAAAAGCGCTACAATTTTGAAAAAAAAAAAAAAACAGTCTTTTTTACTTTCTCCTATAAAACTCAGGCAATAAAAAAAATTTAAAAAATATTTTTTTTTTCATCAGTTTAGATCAATATGTATTCTGCGACATATAAAAATTAAATCCCAAAAATCCCAATAGGCGTATATTGATTGGTTTAAAAAAATCCCAATAGGCGTATATTGATTGGTTTGCGCAAGCGTTATAGCGTCTACAAACGATGCAAAATTTTTATGGAATTTTTATTTTTAAATTCTTTTTACTAGTAATGATGGTGATCAGCGATTTTTATTGGGACTGCGACATTGCGGAGGACAAATCATACATCTAACTGACACTTTTGACACTTTTTGAGGACCAGTGACACTAATACGGTAATCAGTGCTAAAAAAAAATGCACTGTTACTGCACTAATGACACTGGCAAGGAAGAGGTTAACATCAGGGATGATCAAAGGGTTAAGTGCACCCCAAGGGGGTGCTTACTAACTGTGTGGGGGTTTACACTGACTGGGGAAAGACAGAGATCCTGGGGCTGCATGAGTGCTGCCGACACTGGGGAGCTACAGTTTATTGAGGCTACGTTCACATGTGGGTGTAGCGGATCGCGGGCAGAATCACCACGATTCTGCCCGCGATCCGGAAGTCATTGCAAATCGCGGGACGCCTGTGCGATGCCCATGTTTTGCAATGGCACCCCAAACGCTGTGCGATGTTGCCGCGATTTCCGCCTGCCGAATCGCGGTAACATTGCGCAAACAGAATCGCGGGACGCATGACGCCCAAAAGAAGCTCTTGTACCTTTTTTGGGCGTCATGCGTCCCGCGATTCTGTTTGGGCGATGTTACCACGATTCGGGAGGTGGAAATTGTGGCAACATTGCACAGCGTTTGGGGTGCCATTGCAAATCACGGGCATCGCACAGGCGTCCCGCAATTTGCAATGATTTCCGGATCGCGGGCGGAATCGCAGTGATTCTGCCTGCGATCCGCTACGCCCACATGTGAACGTAGCCTGAGGGAACAATGAATGCCAACATGTACTGTGACATACTGAAGCAGAGCATGATCCCCTCCCTCCGGAGACTGGGCCGCAGGGCAGTATTCCAACATGATAACGACCCCAAACACACCTCCAAGACAACCACTGCCTTGCTAAAGAAGCTGAGGGTAAAGGTGATGGACTGGCCAAGCATGTCTCCAGACCTAAACCCTATTGAGCATCTGTGGGGCATCCTCAAATGGAAGGTGAGGGGGGGGGGGCAAGGTCTCTAACATCCACCAGCTCCGTGATGTCGTCATGGAGGAGTGGAAGAGAACTCCAGTGGCAACCTGTAAAGCTCTGGTGAACTCCATGCCCAAGAGGGTTAAGGCAGTGCTGGAAAATAATGGTGGCCACACAAAATATTGACATTTTGGGCCCAATTTGGACATTTTCACTTAGGGGTGTACTCACTTTTGTTGCCAGCAGTTTAGACATTAATGGCTGTGTGTTGAGTTATTTTGAGGGGACAGCAAATTTACATGTGGTGCTGAGCCACCACAATCGAAAGAACTGAAACTTAATAAATATCCACTTAAGCCCCGAAGGATTTGGCTGCTCAAAGACCAGGCCCTATTTTGTGATTCGGCACTGCGTGACTTTAACAGACGATTGCGCGGTCATGCGACACTGTACCCAAATAAAATTGACGTCCTTTTTTTCCCCACAAACAGAACTTTCTTTTGGTGGTATTTGATCACCTGTGCGATTTTTACTTTTTGTGCTATAAACAAAAAAAGAGCGACAATTTTGAAAAAATAACAATATTTTTCACATTTTTATACATGAAATTCCCCCAAAAAAATGTAAAAATCAGAATTTTTTAACATTTTAGGCCAATTTGTTTTCTGCTACATATGTTTGGTAAAAAAAACGCAATAAGCGTATTTTGATTGGTTTGCGCAAAAGTTATTGCGTTTACTAACTAAGGGAAAGATTTTTGTCATTTTTATTGTTTTTTTTTTAACTAGTAATGGCGGCGATCTGCGATTTTTTTTTTTTGCGGGACTGCGACATTTCGGCGGACAGATCGGACACTTGACTGACATTTTTGACACTTTTGGGGGTACCAGTGACATTACTACAGTAATCAGTGCTATACATATGCACTGTTACTGTAAAAATGACACTGGCAGGGAAGGGGTTAACTTTATTAGTGATCAAGGGATTAAGTGTGTCCCTAGGGGCGTGCTTCTAACTGTAAAGGGGCGTGGCTAGTGATGTAACCACAGAGAGATAGGATCCTACATAGCAGGATCGTATGATCTCTGCAGTTACACCAGGGAGAATGACAGGCAGCTTTGTTTACATCAGCCGCCTGCCTTTCACCCTCTCCACCGGGAGATCGCGGGTGGCCGGCGGACATCGAAGCCGCCGGTCACTCGCGCGGACATGTCAGGGAACGAGCGGGGGCGGGAGCACGCTTCTGGCGGAGCGCGCTCGCCCCTAGAGGCTTGTAGGCGAGCAACATAGTACTACGTCACTTTGCCTGTACGGGGCTGACTGCCGCCGTAAATAGTCGTGCGGCGGTCAGCAAGTGGATAAAAGGAGTAGGCCAGGGATAATGTTGGGCATCCTCCAGCCAGGAAATGAGGCTTCCCCGGACTTGTTGCAGCTTCTAATGCACATTGTGAGACGCTCAAAGTGTGCAGGAAAATCAGAAAAAGATGAAAACCTCACAATTAAAAGAATTATATTGAACTTTTCCATCCTTGGAAGTCTGACCGCGCTCCTTGCACACACATGTGTCATGATGAAAGTGGAATCCTGCGATTCCCCGGCATGACTCTGTGTAGACATGCTGGAGGGATATGGAGCGATCTGGGCGACTTTTCTGTTTTTTGTTCACATAAATATTTTGTTCTGTAATCCTAACATGTAAAGTCTGTATACAAATCACGTCTTGTCACTTCTTTCATCGGCTTGAAAACGCGCCACAAGTTTATTTTTCTTGTTACAGTGTAAGAACGCTTTCATCTCGCGCAGCTATTCATTAACACTGGCGATGGCTACAATTCTATCACTTCTAGTGCAGAAATATATACAATGTATCATGTCAAGTGTCAGGGGGCACCGAATGTAAATGATATCTATATCTATATATACAGTATGTTCTATGTATATATTGGACAAGCTGTGGCCTTGGGTTTCCCTGGCTGGATTACACTCTGCTCACCATTGTGACACGCCACGCTCATAGTACTGTAAGGCAGTGTTTCCCAACCTGTGTCAGCGGAGATGTCTCAGCTGATATCCGCTGCCCCATAGGGATGCATAGAGAATCCAATCAGGTCTGCCTGAAAAACTGATCTGATCGGACCGTATGTGTGAAAGGGGCCTAAATCTGTGTTAGTGAGCACTTCTCCTTTGCCAAGATAATTCATCCACCTCACAGGTGTGACATATCAAGATGCTGATTGGACAGCATGATTATTGCACAGGTGTGCCTTAGGCTGGCCACAATAAAAGGCTACTCTTAGGCCCCTTTCACACTTGCGGACCGTTCAGATCCGCCTGTCAGTTTTTCAGGCGGATCTGAATGGATGCCCCATGCATCTCTATGGGGCATCGGATGTCAGCAGAGACATGTCCACTGACATCCGATCCTGTCCATCAAATCTGGACGGAAGGAAACCTTATTTTCCATCCGTTCAGCGGATCGGATGGGATCGGATTACAACGGACAGGAGGTCCGTTCTCGTCCGATTCCCCTATAGAGAACAGCGGGGACCTGACAGCTCTGTCTCCACACACAGCGCAGAGACAGAGCTGCCATCCGCCTGCTAAGCGGGGGATCGGCGGATCGATCCCCCGCTGAGAAAAACTGAGTCCGCCGTGGGATTCCAAGCGTGAAAGGGGCCTAAAATGTGCAGTTTTATCACACAGCACAATGCCACAGATGTCGCAAGTGTTGAGGGAACGTGCAATTGGCATGCTGACTGCAGGAATGTCCACCAGAGCTGTTGCCCGTGAATTGTATGTTCATTTCTCTACCATAAGCCGTCTCCACAGGCGTTTCAGAAAATTTGGCAGCACATCCAACCGGCCTCACAACTGCAGACCACGTGTAAGCACACCAGCCCAGGACCTTTACATCCAGCATCCTCACCTCCAAGATGGTCTGAGACCAACCACCCGGACAGCTGCTGCAATAATCAGTTTGCATAGCCAAAGAATTTCTGCACAAACTGTCAGAAACTGTCTCAGGGAAGCTCATCTGCATGCTCGTCGTCCTCATCGGGGTCTCCACCTGACTGCAGTACCTCGTCGTAACCGACTTGAGTGGGCAAATGCTCACATTCGATGGCATCTGGCACTTTGGAAAGGTGTTCTCTTCACGGATGAATCCCGGTTTTCTTAGATCTTTTGAGTTCAACTCATGAAAAATGGGGGCAAAAACAAGTGTTGTGTTTATAATTTTGTGCAGTATAGTTGGCTAAGTACCTGCTAGACCAGTGGTTGTCCACTTACAAGGTATAGGGGGCTTCAGATGTGACCCCTGATACCTCCAAAGGGCCGTAATACTTTATAAATGAAATGTTACAGAAAATGGTCATAGACTGAGGAATTATTGGAGGAAATGGTCAGAGACTATTTTACGTGAGTGGTAGGAGACTGAGGTCTTGCTTTTTCAACCAGGGTGCCCAGGCACCCTGGGGTGCCTTGAGGTTTCTTCAGGAGTGCCTTGCCAAAATGCCTACAAATTGCCCAAAAATGTATACAAGCCAGCAGGTGAATCAAGACTGCATTTTAGTTACACAAAGCCACAGATGCACCATTTCAACCTTTCAGCCATCGGCATCCTAGCAACCAGTGATGTTATCAATGTTGATAAGAAGGGTGTTGATGGCCTACATAGCATCCTTGTTTTCCCCCATCCTTCCCCTCTACCCCAACACTGCAATCACATTAGCTGAGAGATTAACCACTTAAGCCCCGGAAGATTTTACCCCCTTCCTGACCAGGGCCTATTTTGCGATTCGGCACTGCGTGATTTTAACGGACAATTGCGCGGTCGTGCGACGCTGCACCTAAACAAATTTGACGTCCTTTTTTCCCACAAACAGAGCTTTCTTTTGGTGGTATTTGATCACCTGTGCGATTTTTTGATCATGCGCTTTAAACAAAAAAAGAGCGTCAATTTTGCAAAAATAACAATATTTTTCACATTTTTTTATATGAAATTCCCCCCCAAAAAAAATGTAAAAATCTAAATTTTTTAACATTTTAGGCCAATTTGTTTTATGCTACATATGTTTGGTAAAAAAAAAATCGCAAAAAGCGTATTTTGATTGGTTTGCGCAAAAGTTATTGCGTTTACTAACAAAGGGAAAGATTTTTGTAATTTTTGTTGTTTTTTTTTTAACGCATAATGGCGGCGATCTGCGATTTTTTTTGCGGTACTGCGACATTGCGGCGGACAGATCGGACCCTTGACTGACATTTTGACACTTTTGGGGTTACCAGTGACATTACTGCAGTAATCAGTGCTATATATATGCACTGTTACTGTAAAATTACACTGGCAGTGAAGGGGTTAACTTTTTTTGAGAGGGAGGGGCTATGTGTGTCCCTAGGGGCGTGATTCTAACTGTGATTGGCTGTGGCTTGAGGTGTAGGAACAGTGATCAACAGTCCTACATAGTAGAACCGTATGATCACTATTCATACACAGGGGAGAATGACAGGCAGCTTGTTTACATCAGCCGCCTGCCTTTCTCCCTCTGCACCGACGATCGCCGAGTGACCGGCGGACATCGGGTCCGCCGGTCACACGCGCGGGGGGGGGTCCGTGACCACGCGCGAGTGGGAGCACGCCTCCGGGGGCGCTCGCTCCCTAGACCCTCACAGGCTAGCGACGTAGATCTACGTCACTCTGCCTGTGAGGGGCTGACTGCCGACATATATAGTCGTGCGGCAGTTGGCAAGTGGTTAAGAGAAAGAGAGGAGAAACACTGGAATACTAGTCGGTACTAGTGTGCAAAAGCGCATTTGCTTTGTAAGAATAAATCACCTGTAATGTTGGATGTCCTACGTGTGTCAGTGCTGCCGCATGATGTAAAACTATTAGAATAGTTTTTTACATTTTAGAATGGGGCGCCTTGAGACTGTCTAATTTTAGAGGGTGCCTTGACTAAAAAAAAGGTTGAGAAACACTGCTGTAGGAGACAGTCAGAGACTGGGGACATGTTACATGAGACTGCTAGAGAATATTGTTGCTTGGGCTCAGTACACACTAGGGCGACTCCAAAGTTGCACAACTTCAAGGGCAACTTTTATGCGATTTTCATGCGACTTTGCACTAGGGTTGCCAACTCATGCCTTTAAACTAGGACACACAATAATTACACAGGTTCTGTGGTGGATAAAGGTGGTAATTAAACTCATTTAGTGCCTTATGTGCATTATATTAGCCTCAGAACCTGTGTAATTAATATGTGTCCTGATTTAAAGGGATGAGGTGGCAACCCTACTTTGCACTCTCTGGCGCTCAAGTCGCAAGTAAGTCACATAAAAGTAATGCAGAAACCTTTTTAAAGTCGCTGCAACTTTAAGCCGCATAGATTGGAACAGGTGTCATTGGAATCAATGGGCTGCAATTTGTCATTTATGGGGAAGATTTACTAAAACTGGAGCGCTCAGAATCTGGTCCAGCTGTGCATGGTAGCCAATCAGCTTCTAACTTTAGTTTGTTCAATTAAGCTTTGAGAATACAATCTGGAATCTGATTGGTGTCTATTCAGAGCTGCACCAGAAATTGCACTCTCCAGTTTTAAAAAATCAACCCCTATGTGTCTGAAGTTGCATGACAAGTCGCACTAGTGTCAACATTAAGGCTCAAATTAACACTCCCAATACTAAATGCAGGGGCCTGAGGGCCACTTCACCACTTCCTTTTACGCTCTGACACTAGGTTGCTCCAGGTATTTTGTTGGTAGCTATGACAACCATCAATTTTTGGATTTTTGTTTTGGACTTTCTCAACGGTCACCAGACATATAGACAGGGAGAATCTTTCTAGTGCACCTTACATTGGTGGTCAGGGGGTAGAATGCTGATTACATTGGTGGTCAGTGAGTAGAATGCTCCTTACATTGGAGATCTGTGGGAAGAATGCTCCTTACATTGGTGGTCAGTGGAAGGAATGCTGATTATATTGGAGGTCAGTGGGAAGAATGCTCCTTACATTGGTGATCAGTGGGAAGAATGCTCCTTACATTGGTGATCAGTGGGAAGAATGCTCCTTACATTGGTGAATGATCAGTGGGAAGAATGCTCCTTACATTGGTGGTCAGTGGGAAGAATGCTCCTTACATTGGAGGCCAGTGGGAAGAATGCTCCTTACATTGGTGATCAGTGGGAAGAATGCCCCTTACATTGGTGGTCAGTGGGAAGAATGCTCCTTACATTGGTGATCAGTGGGAAGAATGCCCCTTACATTGGTGATCAGTGGGAAGAATGTTCCTTACATTGGTGATCAGTGGGAAGAATGCCCCTTACATTGGTGATCAGTGGGAAGAATGTTCCTTACATTGGTGATCAGTGGGAAGAATGTTCCTTACATTGGTGATCAGTGGGAAGAATGTTCCTTACATTGGTGATCAGTGGGAAGAAGGAGGAGGACACACCCAAGGAGCTCTCTGTGAGAACCAGCCCTTTTCAAGCCTGGGCCTTGCCTGCTAGCTTGGCCCAGGAACAATGCCTGATCCTGGGGGAGGCCCTGGGAGGGATCCCCCTGATGACACGGGCCTAGTGAGGAGGAGGTGGAGGACCTGTCTGTGGGTCCAGGCCCCGATGAGAATGCAGATGTCTTCAGCCAGAAGGTTATCAATCGTTTTAGTCCGATTGGGAGAGCGGAAGAAAAACTTAAAGTTTTGAAGGCTGAACACAAATCCTTCAAAACCAAGTATTTCCAGGCCTGGAGTAAAAATCGCACAGCCATGAAGCCTGAGTTACAGGAATTGGAAGAAAAGGTAAAGGAACAATCTTTATTATTGGAAAGGCTGAAAGACAGAAGTGGAGCATTTAAAGAAAAGTTTGACAATGAGAGGAGATTTACCAGCCAGACATCAGCAAACTCTGTGGATCAGCAGCCTCGGTTAATGGATGACCCGGCTCCATCTGCCTCTGCACCTCTCCCTCCATGCCAGAACTGGGAATCACTAGCGGCAACCAGCCAGGGGGTTGAGAGTGGACATGGATCCCTGACATTCATCCAGGAGATGGAGTCACCCCTGAAAGCAGATAAGTTTGTCTTTTCTGATGATCCATCAGAAATCCCTGAGGACGGGCAGAGGAGATACAAGCCAGCAAAGCCAGTACTGGTGGAGAAATCCCAGTACACCATGCTGCCTTCCAGCATGTCTGCCCCACCTGCTGTAGTGGATGGTGTCCCAGGTGAGAATGAACTGCATATTGGAGTTATTGCTGAGGAGAAATCCGGTGCAGACATGCAGGGTAAATCCCTGACCGACCAGATTGTGAAAGAAAGGTGGATGGACCTGCATCTAACACCCCAGGCATAGATTTTTCTGCTCCTGCTGAGACCAGTAGTCCCTCTACAAGCAAAATGGCTGCAAACTCCATAGAATTTGCTTCAGCTGAGTTTCCCAGTGTTCCAGGGCTGATTGACCAGCTGATTGCTGGTGAGGGAGGGGATCAACATGGTGCTGCGAGTGGAATGGAAGTAGCAATGGAAATATCCTGCAATGCTTTACCTGCTGCTGTGTTAAAACAGGATTCTATTTCTACAACTGAAAACTCTGTCCCAGTGGAAGAGAAGATGATCACTGAAACTCTTACCAGTGCAGCAGCAACTATGGATTCTGCTGTGAAGACAACAGCAATAATAAATATCCCAGCAAGTATAAAAAATGACATTAATGTTAAAGCAATGAATGTGGTGGGTGGTGGTGAAAGGGTTAGTAATGCTGGGAAAAATAAAAATGACATTTCTCCTCCTGCTCAGCAGAGGAAAGATTCGATTGCACAGATCAATCCCGAATCTGTGCAATCGTTATCTGCTAAGTGTGTGTCAGATAATTTAAAAAAAACTGATGGATTTTCTGCTGGGAGGAATGTTGGAAGCTATGCTTCAGCTTTGGGGAGTCACACCAGGGTGGGTGGTGGGAATTCTGTTATTAGTCAAATTTTAGGGAGGTGAGGTGGGTATAGGAGGAGGAATGTGGTACAGTTGAGGTGGGTGGGGGATGGAACTCCACCAGTAAGGGGGAGGGTGGCTGAGTTGATTTTGGAAATTGGGTTTAAGGCTTGTGATATTTTTGCTTTAATTTGCCCGGTGGGGAGTTATGAATTTGATTTGTCGTTTGTAAAACCTGAAAGTTTGGATCTCTTCTGGGAGAGATTTAGGAGGTGCAAGGGCCTTCAGCAGTGGAGTGGTTTGGTGCCAAAGGTGATCTCAAGGCAGCCTCTGATAAAATCAGTGACCATTTTGGTGCGTAACGAATCCATACAAGAGGCTGATTTATTAGTATGGCTACGCCGATATGGCGAGGTCCTCACTCCACTGCGGAAGGTCCTTGATGAGCATGGGATATGGACAGGGGCCTGGACAGTGTCACTAAAATTGGGGGTGCTGGGCGATGTAGTTCAGCACCTTCCCTGCTCAGCCTTTCTGGGTAGGGATAGGCTGACCATTTTCTACCAAGGTCAGCCTAAGGTGTGTAATAAATGTGGTGATAAAGGCCACTTTGCATCGTCCTGCACCCACAAGAAGTGCTCACTGTGCCAGGATTTAGGCCATTTGGCCAGAGAATGCACCCAGATTCGGTGCAATTTGTGCCAGCAGCTGGGTCATCCATATAGCCAGTGCCCAGAGGCACTGCATAACTTGCCAGGATTGGAGACTGAGCTGCAGAGGCTTGATAAAGAAGATGAAGCAGCTGAAGTTAGAGAGGAAATTGTTGCTGCCCCTCCTGTGTCTGTTGTGTCAGATTCTGTTTTCCCTAGTGAGGTGGACCCTGAGTCTGCCCCTCCTGTGTCTGTTGTGTCAGATTCTGTTTCCCCTAGTGAGGTGGTCCCTGAGTCTGTCCTTCCTGTGTCTGTTGTGTCAGATTTTGTTTCCCCTGGTGATGTGGTCCCTGAGTCTGTCCCTCCTGTGGTTGTTCCTACATCTACTGTGCGTAGATCCTCCAGACTAGCGGAAGCTGCTGGGGGGGCGGGTATAGTGGATCTTCCCCCTCGGCCTACTCCACCTCCAGTCCCTGTCTCTCGACACCGCAAACGCGGCCAAGAGGGTGCAGGGGTGCTGGATGGTGGTGGGGTCGATGGGGTTGAGGGAGGGGTGTCCATGTCCCATGTCTCGCCCTCTGTTGTGGAGGATTTGGATGAGGAGGGGTGGGAGAGGACAAGGAGGAAGAAAAAGAAGAAGAGGAAGACCAGTAAAGCGGTCGTTTCCTCCTTACAGTTAGAGCCAGGAGGGGTTCCTCTTGGCAACACATTTTCGGTTTTATCAGGGGAGGAGTTAGTATCCGATTTATCCATTTCTTTATCATCTATGGATGAGGGGGAGTCACATAGTGTAAAGAGAGCTGTTTCGGGTGATGAGAGTGTGGTGGAGGTTAAGAAACGACTACCCCAATCATCCTGATGGCAGTGCCCGCTCTGATAAAGGTGGCGACCATTAATGTCGCCAGCGTGAAATCTGCAAGAGCTTGTGATATTGCCTTATTTTTGCTCAGTGAGTTTGATGCTGAGATTTTATTTTTGCAAGAGACCTGGCTCAATACTTTGGCCGATGTCCATCTAGCAAAAAGGGAGTGGAGATGCGGTCCCTCCTTTTGGTCTCTTGCGGCTGAGCCTTGCAGCGGAGTTGCGGTTCTTTTTAAAACCGATATGGTAACGTGCCGGCGGATAATTGAGGTAGAAATGGGGAGATGCATGGTCTTAGACGTCTCTGTTAGGGGGCAGAACCTGCGCCTGATCAATATCTATGGACCGCAGTCAAAATGGGACAGAAAATGCCTCTTCACAAAGATCAAGCCCTTCCTTTTTACATCCCAGCAGGTTGTCTTTGGAGGTGACTTTAACACCATAATTAGGCCTGAAGACAGGAGGGTCTCCATAGACAGGCTGGGTTATGATAGCGTTTTTCTTAGAGATATGGTTAGACAAGCAGGCCTGGTAGATGTGCACATTAAGCACTGCCCTGGCAGCACGGGATTCACGTTTCAGAGAGGGAATAGTCAGAGTAGGATAGATAGGTTTTTTTTTAAAGGAGAACTCTGCTTTCTCGGCTCCGGAGTTGGGGGCGGTGGAGTTCTCTGACCACTGTATGCTGTCTGTGACTCTGAATGCCTCGGACACTCCACCCAGGGGAAGGGGTACCTGGAAACTGAATTCGGCTCTCCTGGAAGATGTAGAGGTAAGACAATCCTTTGAGGATTTTTTTCAGGCACAGGTTTCTATTCTGGACTTTTGCAACAGTAAGTCAGAGTGGTGGGAGCTTGTGAAACAAAGGGCAATTGGACTTTTCAAGGCCATAAGTAAGAAGAAGCAGCTTGGTATGTATATTGCCTACCAGCATTTGCGGAGGAAGCTTGATCGTCTTGTCTCGTATGGAGGAGATCCAGGGGAGATCTCGGAGGTAAAGCTTCTTCTTAGGAAGTGTCAATACGACCGGCATGCCTCCTTGGTTCTGGAGAGAGATTATGGGAAATATCACTCGCCTGATCCTTACCAGAATTGTAAGCAAGGCATAGCAGTTAAGACGGTCATAGGTCTGAGGGATAGTACGGATTCCCTGGTGAAGTCCAGATCAGGGATCCTGGAGATCTTCAGGTCATATTACGCAGACCTTCTGGGAAGAAAGGACCTTAGTCGGGACAGGATGGAAAGCTTTCTGGATTCTACTCCAGGATTGGGAAATGATACATTGCCTTTGATGGATTTGACAGAACCAATTTCAGCGGATGAGGTAGTTCGTGCTATAGAGAAGCTGGCTACCAAAAAGTCGCCTGGGCCAGATGGGTTGACAGCTGAAGTGTTTTAAGTCCATTCTGGCTCCCTTTTTAGCGGAGGTTTATAACAGCTGTTTAGAAGAGGGTTCTCTCCCTCCCTCCATGAGGCAATCCGCTGTGATTCTTCTGTCAAAAGGTAAAGACCCCTCAATAATTGAGAACTGGCGCCCCATCAGTCTTCTCAATGTTGATAGAAAGATCTTGGCGAAGATTCTTTTTTGGCGCTTGTCGTCAGTAGCAGGCGATTTGTTGTCCAATCATCAGCACTGCTCGGTCCAGGGCAGAAGTACCTTTTCAGCAATTTTAGCTGTCCGGGAGGCTTTGGAGCGATGCAGGGCTGCTGGATGGAGAAAGTACTTGCTGGCATTGGATCAGGCGAAGGCTTTTGATCGAGTCAATCATGAGTACCTGTATTTGCTACTTGGTAGATACGGCCTGCAGGGGAGGTTTATTGATTGGCTGAAAACATTATATAAAGGGGCTGAGAGCTTCCCACTTGTTAATGGTTGGGTTGGACGGCCTTTTGAGGTTGGCTCTGGGGTGCGCCAGGGGTGTCCTTTGAGCCCCCTGCTATATGTATTCGCAATTGACCCCTTCATAAGAAGGTTAGAGAGTGGATCGTTGTGTGGGGTGCCTTTGGGCATTGCTGGTGTGCCGCCTTTGAAGGTCGTGGCCTATGCCGATGATGTGTCTGTTATTATCTCTGGGATGGAGGAGGCGCAGGAGGTGGTCTCTGTGATAGAGCAGTACACTGAGGCTTCTGGCTCTAAAATCAATCATGAAAAGAGTGAAGTTTTCTGGATGGGTGAGGAGGGTGAAAGCTTCGAACTTCCGGATGCCTTCCCAGAGCCCCAGCAGGAAATTAAAGTGTTGGGCATCAAATTTGGTCCTGGTGACTATGGTCATCGAAATTGGGAAAGCAGGTTGTTGAATGCCAATGCCAAGGTGGCAAGCTGGAAGAAATGGAAACTTTCCTTGAGGGAAAGGGTTGACGTGATTAAAACTTACCTGATCCCAATCTTTTTATATGTCAGCTTTGTCTGTATCTTGCCGGAATCTCTCTATGCAAGGGTGTACAGCTGCTTTTTCCAACTGTTATGGGGAAATAGGCTGAACCTGATCAAACGCAATGTAACTTACCTGTCCAGGCGGGAGGGTGGTCTAGGAATGGTCAACCCTATAGTTTTCTTTTCTCTGCTCTTTTTAAAGTATAATCTTGGTAATATGTTAGCAGAGACCCCGCCGGGATGGGTGGGTATTTTTCAATCTTGGTTTAGGCCTTTTCTGCGATGCTGGGAAGATGGCGGGCCAGTGAAAAGTCTGAGAGTCCGACATGGCAAGCTTCCGGCTTATGTTGCCCCGTGTCTGAAAATACTTAGGCAGTGGCAGGTGACAGTGGGGGATATCAAGTCCCTCCCCAGAAAGCTTCTGGAGAAGAGGATTTTGGGCTCTGCTTTCAGTGTGTCGCTGACCTTAAGGGATTGCCCAGGCACCGTAATGAGGGAAGGGTTGCGTTTAATTAACTTAGGAAGAATCCCTTTGAAGTTTAGGGATCAAGCCTGGCTCGCTTTCCATGGAAGGCTCTATGTGAGAGGGAACCTGAAGCATCGCCCTGTGGATGATCGGGATTGTCCTAGAGCGGAGTGTGTTGGTAAAGTGGAGTCTATGGACCACTTTTTGCTCCAGTGTCCCTTTAACATAGAGGTGTATAAAAGGGTGGGGAGGGCTCTAGGCATCCCCTTTCTCTATCGCATGAGTTATGCGGAGTGGGTGTACGGGGCATTCCCGACTCGCTGGGATTTTGATTTGGATACACTTTTTCTAGTTAGTATAGTTGTCCGTTACTTCACGTGGAATGCACGGTGCCAGATTACCCTGCGGAAGAAAGTCCTTCCTGTCGAGGTGGTGGTGTACGATATTCTGGGTGAGGTTGGGAAGATTCGGGGTCTTGAGAAGGGCAGGGAGCCTCGAGCGGTCTGGATAAGGGCGTGGAGGAATATCAGACCTGCTTTTGGTGAACTGTCCATCTCTGGGTGAAAAGCTTTTTTCCTATGATATTTCTTTCACGCCCTTAGCTTTTGTTGGTTAATATCTTCTTTTTTGAAGAAGGGCTGCATGCATAATGGGGGTGGTTTTGTTTCTTGACCTCGTAGGTTTGATGTCTGGTGTGGTGGTGTGAGTCTTACTAAGATTATTTTCCCCCCTAATGATATGTTTCATGATGTGAGTTTTGTTTTTGCTGTAAAGGCAGTCTTTATTTGAGAGCAGAATTTGCTATGTATTTTTTTTCCCCTTTTCATGTAAATATGTATATATTTATTTATGTATATTGATTTTATGCTTATTGATTGCAAGACTTTTAATAAACAAAATTGGGAAGAATGCTCCTTACATTGGAGGTCAGTGGGGAGAATGCTCCTTACATTGGAGGTCAGTGGGAAGAAGGAGGAGGACACACCCAAAGAGCTCTCTGTGAGAACCAGCCCTTTTCAAGCCTGGGCCTTGCTTGCTAGCTTGGCCCAGGAACAATGCCTGATCCTGGGGGAGGCCCTGGGAGGGATCCCCCTGATGACACGGGGCCTAGTGAGGAGGAGGTGGAGGACCTGTCTGTGGGTCCAGGCCCTGGTGAGAATGCGGATGTCTTCAGCCAGAAGATTATCAATCGTTTTAGGGCGATTGGGAGAGCGGAAGAAAAACTTAAAGTTTTGAAGGCTGAACACAAATCCTTCAAAACCAAGTATTTCCAGGCCTGGAGTAAAAATCGCACAGCCATGAAGCCTGAGTTACAGGAATTGGAAGAAAGGGTAAAGGAACAAACTTTATTATTGGAAAGGCTGAAAGACAGAAGTGGAGCATTTAAAGAAAAATTTGACAATGAGAGGCGATTTACCAGCCAAGCATCAGCAAGTTCTGTGGATCAGCAGCCTCAGTTAATGGATGACCAGGCTCCATCTGCCTCTGCACCTCTCCCCCCATGCCAGAACTGGGAATCACCAGCGGCAACCAGCCAGGGGGTTGAGAGTGGACATGGATCCCTGACATTCATCCAGCAGATGGAGTCACCCCTGAAAGCAGACAGGTTTGTATTTTCTGATGATCCATCAGAAATCCCTGAGGATGGGCAGAGGAGATACAGGCCAGCAAAGCCAGTAATGGTGGAGAAATCCCAGTACACCATGCTGCCATCCAACATGTCTGCCCCATCTGCTGTAGTGGATGGTGTCCCAGGTGAGAAAGAGCTCTGCATACAGCTACCTATTGGAGTTACCGCTGTGGAGAAACCGAGTGCAGACATGCAAGCCCCGGACCATCAGACGAATGTGGATGGACCTGCATTAAACACCCCAGGCATGGATTTTGCTGGTCTGGCTGAGACCAGTAGTCCCACGGCAAGCAAAATGGCTGCCAGCTCCAAAGAGCCTGCTTCATGTTCACCTGAGCCTCCCAGTCTTCCAGTGCTGATTGCTGATGGGGGAGGGGATCAACATAGTTCTGGAAGTGGAATGGAAGTAGCAATGGAAATATCCTGCAATGCTTTACCTGCTGCTGTGTTAAAACAGAATGCTATTTCCACAGCTGAAAACCCTGTCCTAGTGGAAGAGAAGATGACAGCTGGAGTTCTTACCAGTGCAGCACCAACTATGGATTCTGCTGTGAAGACAACAGCAATAATAAATATCCCAGCAAGTATAAAAAATGACATTAATGTTAAAGCAATGAATGTGGTGGGTGGTGGTGAAGGGGTTAGTAATGCTGGGAAAAATAAAAATGACATTTCTCCTCCTGCTCAGCAGAGGAAAGATTCGATTGCACAGATCAATCCCGAATCTGTGCAATCGTTATCTGCTAAGTGTGTGTCAGATAATTTAAAAAAAACTGATGGATTTTCTGCTGGGAGGAATGTTGGAAGCTATGCTTCAGCTTTGGGGAGTCACACCAGGGTGGGTGGTGGGAATTCTGTTATTAGTCAAAATTCAGGGAGGTTTGGTGGGTATAGGAGGAGGAATGTGGTACAGTTGAGATGGGTGGGGGATGGAACTCCGCCAGTAAGGGGGAGGGTGGCTGAGTTGATTTTGGAAATGGGGTTTAAAGCTTGTGATATTTTTGCTTTAATTTGCCCGGTGGGGAGTTATGAATTTGATTTGTCGTTTGTAAAACCTGAAAGTTTGGATCTCTTCTGGGAGAGATTTAGGAGGTGCAAGGGCCTTCAGCAGTGGAGTGGTTTGGTGCCAAAAGTGATTTCAAGGCAGCCTCTGATAAAATCAGTGACCATTTTGGTGCGTAACGAATCCATACCAGAGGCTGATTTATTAGTATGGCTACGCCGATATGGCGAGGTCCTCACTCCACTGCGGAAGGTCCTTGATGAGCATGGGATATGGACAGGGGCCTGGACAGTGTCACTAAAATTGGGGGTGCTGGGCGATGTAGTTCAGCACCTTCCCTGCTCAGCCTTTCTGGGTAGGGATAGGCTGACCATTTTCTACCAAGGTCAGCCTAAGGTGTGCAATAAATGTGGTGATAAAGGCCACTTTGCATCGTCCTGCACCCACAAGAAGTGCTCACTGTGCCAGGATTTAGGCCATTTGGCCAGAGAATGCACCCAGATTCGGTGCAATTTGTGCCAGCAGCTGGGTCATCCATATAGCCAGTGCCCAGAGGCACTGCATAACTTGCCAGGATTGGAGACTGAGCTGCAGAGGCTTGATAAAGAAGATGAAGCAGCTGAAGTTAGAGAGGAAATTGTTGTTGCCCCTCCTGTGTCTGTTGTGTCAGATTCTGTTTCCCCTAGTGATGTGGTCCCTGAGTCTGTGTCTGTTGTGTCAGATTCTGTTTCCCCTAGTGATGTGGTCCCTGAGTCTGTCCCTCCTGTTGTTCCTACATCTACTATGCGTAGATCCTCCAGACTAGCGGAAGCTGCTGGGGGGGCGGGTATAGTGGATCTTCCCCCTCGGCCTACTCCACCTCCAGTCCCTGTCTCTCGACACCGCAAACGCGGCCAAGAGGGTGCAGGGGTGCTGGATGGTGGTGGGGTCGATGGGGTTGAGGGAGGGGTGTCCATGTCCCATGTCTCACCCTCTGTTGTGGAGGATTCGGATGATGAGGGGTGGGAGAGGACAAAGAGGAAGAAAAAGAAGAAGAGGAAGACCAGTAAAGCGGTCACTTCTTCCTTACAGTTAGAGCCAGGAGGGGTTCCTCTTGGCAACACATTTTCGGTTTTATCAGGGGAGGAGTTAGTATCCGATTTATCTACTTTATCATCTATGGATGAGGGGGAGTCACATAGTGTAAAGAGAGCTGTTTCGGGTGATGAGAGTGTGGTGGAGGTTAAGAAACGACTACCCCAATCATCCTGATGGCAGTGCCCGCTCTGATAAAGGTGGCGACCATTAATGTCGCCAGCGTGAAATCTGCAAGAGCTCGTGATATTGCCTTATTTTTGCTCAGTGAGTTTGATGCTGAGATTTTATTTTTGCAAGAGACCTGGCTCAATACTTTGGCCGATGTCCATCTAGCAAAAAGGGAGTGGAGATGCGGTCCCTCCTTTTGGTCTCTTGCGGCTGAGCCTTGCAGCGGAGTTGCGGTTCTTTTTAAAACCGATATGGTAACGTGCCGGCGGATAATTGAGGTAGAAATGGGGAGATGCATGGTCTTAGACGTCTCTGTTAGGGGGCAGGACCTGCGCCTGATCAATATCTATGGACCGCAGTCAAAATGGGACAGGAAATGCCTCTTCACAAAGATCAAGCCCTTCCTTTTTACATCCCAGCAGGTTGTCTTTGGAGGTGACTTTAACACCATAATTAGGCCTGAAGACAGGAGGGTCTCCATAGACAGGCTGGGTTATGATAGCGTTTTTCTTAGAGATATGGTTAGACAAGCAGGCCTGGTAGATGTGCACATTAAGCACTGCCCTGGCAGCACGGGATTCACGTTTCAGAGAGGGAATAGTCAGAGTAGGATAGATAGGTTTTTTTTAAAGGAGAACTCTGCTTTCTCGGCTCCTGAGTTGAGGGCGGTGGAGTTCTCTGACCACTGTATGCTGTCTGTGACTCTGAATGCCTCGGACACTCCACCCAGGGGAAGGGGTACCTGGAAACTGAATTCGGCTCTCCTGGAAGATGAAGAGGTAAGACAATCCTTTGAGGATTTTTTTCAGGCACAGGTTTCTATTCTGGACTTTTGCAGCAGTAAGTCAGAGTGGTGGGAGCTTGTGAAACAAAGGGCGATTGGACTTTTCAAGGCCATAAGTAAGAAGAAGCAGCTTGGTATGTATATTGCCTACCAGCATTTGCGGAGGAAGCTTGATCGTCTTGTCTCGTATGGAGGAGATCCAGGGGAGATCTCGGAGGTAAAGCTTCTTCTTAGGAAGTGTCAATACGACCGGCATGCCTCCTTGGTTCTGGAGAGAGATTATGGGAAATATCACTCGCCTGATCCTTACCAGAACTGTAAGCAAGGCATAGCAGTTAAGACGGTCATAGGTCTGAGGGATAGTACGGGTTCCCTGGTGAAGTCCAGATCAGGGATCCTGGAGATCTTCAGGTCATATTACGCAGACCTTCTGGGAAGAAAGGACCTTAGTCGGGACAGGATGGAAAGCTTTCTGGATTCTACTCCAGGATTGGGAAATGATACATTGCCTTTGATGGATTTGACAGAACCAATTTCAGCGGATGAGGTAGTTCGTGCTATAGAGAAGCTGGCTACCAAAAAGTCGCCTGGGCCAGATGGGTTGACAGCTGAATTTTACAAGTGTTTTAAGTCCATTCTGGCTCCCTTTTTAACGGAGGTTTATAACAGCTGTTTAGATGAGGGTTCTCTCCCTCCCTCCATGAGGCAATCCGCTGTGATTCTTCTGTCAAAAGGTAAAGACCCCTCAATAATTGAGAACTGGCGCCCCATCAGTCTTCTCAATGTTGATAGAAAGATCTTGGCGAAGATTCTTTTTTGGCGCTTGTCGTCAGTAGCAGGCGATTTGTTGTCCAATCATCAGCACTGCTCGGTCCAGGGCAGAAGTACCTTTTCAGCAATTTTAGCTGTCCGGGAGGCTTTGGAGCGATGCAGGGCTGCTGGATGGAGAAAGTACTTGCTGGCATTGGATCAGGCGAAGGCTTTTGATCGAGTCAATCATGAGTACCTGTATTTGCTACTTGGTAGATACGGCCTGCAGGGGAGGTTTATTGATTGGCTGAAAACATTATATAAAGGGGCTGAGAGCTTCCCACTTGTTAATGGTTGGGTTGGACGGCCTTTTGAGGTTGGCTCTGGGGTGCGCCAGGGGTGTCCTTTGAGCCCCCTGCTATATGTATTCGCAATCGATCCCTTCATAAGAAGGTTAGAGAGTGGATCGTTGTGTGGGGTGCCTTTGGGCATTGCTGGTGTGCCGCCTTTGAAGGTCGTGGCCTATGCCGATGATGTGTCTGTTATTATCTCTGGGATGGAGGAGGCGCAGGAGGTGGTCTCTGTGATAGAGCAGTACACTGAGGCTTCTGGCTCTAAAATCAATCATGAAAAGAGTGAAGTTTTCTGGATGGGTGAGGAGGGTGAAAGCTTCGAACTTCCGGATGCCTTCCCAGAGCCCCAGCAGGAAATTAAAGTGTTGGGCATCAAATTTGGTCCTGGTGACTATGGTCATCGAAATTGGGAAAGCAGGTTGTTGAATGCCAATGCCAAGGTGGCAAGCTGGAAGAAATGGAAACTTTCCTTGAGGGAAAGGGTTGACTTGATTAAAACTTACCTGATCCCAATCTTTTTATATGTCAGCTTTGTCTGTATCTTGCCGGAATCTCTCTATGCAAGGGTGTACAGCTGCTTTTTCCAACTGTTATGGGGAAATAGGCTGAACCTGATCAAACGCAATGTAACTTACCTGTCCAGGCGGGAGGGTGGTCTAGGAATGGTCAACCCTATAGTTTTCTTTTCTCTGCTTTTTTTAAAGTATAATCTTGGTAATATGTTAGCAGAGACCCCGCCGGGATGGGTGGGTATTTTTCAATCTTGGTTTAGGCCTTTTCTGCGATGCTGGGAAGATGGCGGGCCAGTGAAAAGTCTGAGAGTCCGACATGGCAAGCTTCCGGCTTATGTTGCCCCGTGTCTGAAAATACTTAGGCAGTGGCAGGTGACAGTGGGGGATATCAAGTCCCTCCCCAGAAAGCTTCTGGAGAAGAGGATTTTGGGCTCTGCTTTCAGTGTGTCGCTGACCTTAAGGGATTGCCCAGGCCCCGTAATGAGGGAGGGGTTGCGTTTAATTAACTTAGGAAGAATCCCTTTGAAGTTTAGGGATCAAGCCTGGCTCGCTTTCCATGGAAGGCTCTATGTGAGAGGGAACCTGAAGCATCGCCCTGTGGATGATCGGGATTGTCCTAGAGCGGAGTGTGTTGGTAAAGTGGAGTCTATGGACCACTTTTTGCTCCAG
Source organism: Pelophylax lessonae (assembly GCF_965119305.1). Lineage (NCBI taxonomy): Eukaryota > Metazoa > Chordata > Amphibia > Anura > Ranidae > Pelophylax > Pelophylax lessonae. The sequence goes on from NC_138772.1 coordinate 542,861,573, forward strand.
TGTCCCTTTAACATAGAGGTGTATAAAAGGGTGGGGAGGGCTCTAGGCATCCCCTTTCTCTATCGCATGAGTTATGCGGAGTGGGTGTACGGGGCATTCCCGACTCTCTGGGATTTTGATTTGGATACACTTTTTCTAGTTAGTATAGTTGTCCGTTACTTCACGTGGAATGCACGGTGCCAGATTACCCTGCGGAAGAAAGTCCTCCCTGTCGAGGTGGTGGTGTACGATATTCTGGGTGAGGTTGGGAAGATTCGGGATCTTGAGAAGGGCAGGGAGCCTCGAGCGGTCTGGATAAGGGCGTGGAGGAATATCAGACCTGCTTTTGGTGAACTGTCCATCTCTGGGTGAAAAGCTTTTTTCCTATGCTATTTCTTTCACGCCCTTAGCTTTTGTTAGTTAATATCTTCATTTTTGAAGAAGGGCTGCATGCATAATGGGAGTGGTTTTTGTTTCTTGACCTCGCAGGTTTGATGTCTGGTGTGGTGGTGTGAGTCTTATTAAGATTATTTTTCCCGGTAATGATGTGTTTCATGATGTGAGTTTTGTTTTTGCTGTAAAGCCATTCTTTATTTGAGAGCAGAACTTGCTATGTATTTTTTTTCCCTTTTCATGTAAATATGTATATATTTATTTATGTATATTGATTTTATGATTATTGATTGCAAGACTTTTAATAAACAAAAATTGGGAAGAATGCCCCTTACATTGGTGGTCAGTGGGAAGAATGTACCTTACATTGGTGGTCAGTGAGAAGAATGCTCCTTACATTGGAAGTCAGTGGGAAGAATGCTCCTTACATTGGTGGTCAGTGGGAAGAATGTTCCTTACATTGGTGGTCAGTGGGAAGAATATTCCTTACATTGGTGGTCAGTGGGAAGAATGCTCCTTACATTGGAAGTCAGTGGGAAGAATGTTCCTTACATTGGTGGTCAGTGGGAAGAATGCTCCTTACATTGGAAGTCAGTGGGAAGAATGCTCCTTACATTGGAAGTCAGTGGGAAGAATGCCCCTTACATTGGTGGTCAGTGGGAAGAATGCTCCTTACATTGGTGGTCAGTGGGAAGAATGCCCCTTACATTGGTGGTCAGTGAGAAGAATGCTCCTTACATTGGTGGTCAGTGGGAAGAATGCTCCTTACATTGGTGGTCAGTGGGAAGAATGCTCCTTACATTGGTGGTCAGTGGGAAGAATGCTCCTTACATTGGTGGTCAGTGGGAAGAATGTTCCTTACATTGGTGGTCAGTGAGAAGAATGCTCCTTACATTGGAAGTCAGTGAGAAGAATGTACCTTACATTGGTGGTCAGTGGGAAGAATGTTCCTTACATTGGTGGTCAGTGGGAAGAATGCTCCTTACATTGGAAGTCAGTGGGAAGAATGTACCTTACATTGGTGGTCAGTGGGGAGAATGCTCCTTACATTGGAAGTCAGTGGGAAGAATGCCCCTTACATTGGTGGTCAGTGGGAAGAAGGAGGAGGACACACCCAAGGAGCTCTCTGTGAGATCCAGCCTTTTTTCAAGCCTGGGCCTTGCTTGCTAGCTTGGCCCAGGAACAATGCCTGATCCTGGGGGAGGCCCTGGGAGGGATCCCCCTGATGACACAGGGCCTAGTGAGGAGGAGGTGGAGGACCTGTCTGTGGGTCCAGGCCCTGGTGAGAATGCGGATGTCTTCAGCCAGAAGGTTATCAATCGTTTTAGGGCGATTGGGAGAGCGGAAGAAAAACTTAAAGTTTTGAAGGCTGAACACAAATCCTTCAAAACCAAGTATTTCCAGGCCTGGAGTAAAAATCGCACAGCCATGAAGCCTGAGTTACAGGAATTGGAAGAAAAGGTAAAGGAACAATCTTTATTATTGGAAAGGCTGAAAGATAGAAGTGGAGCATTTAAAGAAAAGTTTGACAATGAGAGGCGTTTTACCAGCCAAGCATCAGCAAGTTCTGTGGATCAGCAGGCTCAGTTAATGGATGACCAGGCTCCATCTGCCTCTGCACCTCTCCCCCCATGCCAGAACTGGGAATCACCAGCGGCAACCAGCCAGGGGGTTGAGAGTGGACATGGATCCCTGACATTCATCCAGCAGATGGAGTCACCCCTGAAAGCAGACAAGTTTGTCTTTTCTGATGATCCATCAGAAATCCCTGAGGATGGGCAGAGGAGATACAGGCCAGCAAAGCCAGTAATGGTGGAGAAATCCCAGTACACCATGCTGCCATCCAACATGTCTGCCCCATCTGCTGTAGTGGATGGTGTCCCAGGTGAGAAGGAGCTCTGCATACAGCTACCTATGGGAGTTACCGCTGTGGAGAAACCGACAGACATGCAAGGAAAATCCCTGACCGTGGAATCCCCGGACCATCAGATGAATGTGGATGGACCTGCATTAAACACCCCAGGCATGGATTTTGCTGGTCTGGCTGAGACCAGTAGTCCCACGGCAAGCAAAATGGCTGCCAGCTCCAAAGAGCCTGCTTCATGTTCACCTGAGCCTCCCAGTCTTCCAGTGCTGATTGACCAGCTGAGTGCTGATGGGGGAGGGGATCAACATGGTTCTGGAAGTGGAATTGAAGTAGCAATGGAAATATCCTGCAATGCTTTACCTGCTGCTGTGTTAAAACAGAATGCTATTTCCACAGCTGAAAACCCTGTCCTAGTGGAAGAGGAGATGACAGCTGGAGTTTTTACCAGTGCAGCAGCTATGGATTCTGCTGTGAAGACAACAACAATAATAAATATCCCAGCAAGTATAAAAAATGACATTAATGTTAAAGCAATGAATGTGGTGGGTGGTGGTGAAGGGGTTAGTAATGCTGGGAAAAATAAAAATGACATTTCTCCTCCTGCTCATCAGAGGAAAGATTCGATTGCACAGATCAATCCCGAATCTGTGCAATCGTTATCTGCTAAGTGTGTGTCAGATAATTTAAAAAAAACTGATGGATTTTCTGCTGGGAGGAATGTTGGAAGCTATGCTTCAGCTTTGGGGAGTCACACCAGGGTGGGTGGTGGGAATTCTGTTATTGGTCAAAATTCAGGGAGGTTTGGTGGGTATAGGAGGAGGAATGTGGTACAGTTGAGGTGGGTGGGGGATGGAACTCCACCAGTAAGGGGGAGGGTGGCTGAGTTGATTTTGGAAATGGGGTTTAAAGTCTGTGATATTTTTGCTTTAATTTGCCCGGTGGGGAGTTATGAATTTGATTTGTCTTTTGTAAAACCTGAAAGTTTGGATCTCTTCTGGGAGAGATTTAGGAGGTGCAAGGGCCTTCAGCAGTGGAGTGGTTTGGTGCCAAAAGTGATTTCAAGACAGCCTCTGATAAAATCAGTGACCATTTTGGTGCGTAACGAATCCATACCAGAGGCTGATTTATTAGTATGGCTACGCCGATATGGCGAGGTCCTCACTCCACTGCGGAAGGTCCTTGATGAGCATGGGATATGGACAGGGGCCTGGACAGTGTCACTAAAATTGGGGGTGCTGGGCGATGTAGTTCAGCACCTTCCCTGCTCAGCCTTTCTGGGTAGGGATAGGCTGACCATTTTCTACCAAGGTCAGCCTAAGGTGTGCAATAAATGTGGTGATAAAGGCCACTTTGCATCGTCCTGCACCCACAAGAAGTGCTCACTGTGCCAGGATTTAGGCCATTTGGCCAGAGAATGCACCCAGATTCGGTGCAATTTGTGCCAGCAGCTGGGTCATCCATATAGCCAGTGCCCAGAGGCACTGCATAACTTGCCAGGATTGGAGACTGAGCTGCAGAGGCTTGATAAAGAAGATGAAGCAGCTGAAGTTAGAGAGGAAATTGTTGCAGCCCCTCCTGTGTCTGTTGTGTCAGATTCTGTTTCCCCTGGTGATGTGGTCCCTGAGTCTGTCCTTCCTGTGTCTGTTGTGTCAGATTTTGTTTCCCCTGGTGATGTGGTCCCTGAGTCTGTCCCTCCTGTGGTTGTTCCTACATCTACTGTGCGTAGATCCTCCAGACTAGCGGAAGCTGCTGGGGGGGCGGGTATAGTGGATCTTCCCCCTCGGCCTACTCCACCTCCAGTCCCTGTCTCTCGACACCGCAAACGCGGCCAAGAGGGTGCAGGGGTGCTGGATGGTGGTGGGGTCGATGGGGTTGAGGGAGGGGTGTCCATGTCCCATGTCTCACCCTCTGTTGTGGAGGATTCGGATGAGGAGGGGTGGGAGAGGACAAAGAGGAAGAAAAAGAAGAAGAGGAAGACCAGTAAAGTGGTCGTTTCTTCCTTACAGTTAGAGCCAGGAGGGGTTCCTCTTGGCAACACATTTTCGGTTTTATCAGGGGAGGAGTTGGTGTCGGATTTATCTATTTGTTTATCATCTATGGATGAGGGGGAGTCACATAGTGTAAAGAGAGCTGTCTCGGGTGATGAGAGTGTGGTGGAGGTTAAGAAACGACTACCCCAATCATCCTGATGGCAGTGCCCGCTCTGATAAAGGTGGCGACCATTAATGTCGCCAGCGTGAAATCTGCAAGAGCTCGTGATATTGCCTTATTTTTGCTCAGTGAGTTTGATGCTGAGATTTTATTTTTGCAAGAGACCTGGCTCAATACTTTGGCCGATGTCCATCTAGCAAAAAGGGAGTGGAGATGCGGTCCCTCCTTTTGGTCTCTTGCGGCTGAGCCTTGCAGCGGAGTAGCGGTTCTTTTTAAAACCGATATGGTAACGTGCCGGCGGATAATTGAGGTAGAAATGGGGAGATGCATGGTCTTAGACGTCTCTGTTAGGGGGCAGGACCTGCGCCTGATCAATATCTATGGACCGCAGTCAAAATGGGACAGGAAATGCCTCCTCACAAAGATCAAGCCCTTCCTTTTTACATCCCAGCAGGTTGTCTTTGGAGGTGACTTTAACACCATAATTAGGCCTGAAGACAGGAGGGTCTCCATAGACAGGCTGGGTTATGATAGCGTTTTTCTTAGAGATATGGTTAGACAAGCAGGCCTGGTAGATGTGCACATTAAGCACTGCCCTGGCAGCACGGGATTCACATTTCAGAGAGGGAATAGTCAGAGTAGGATAGATAGGTTTTTTTTAAAGGAGAACTCTGCTTTCTCGGCTCCTGAGTTGAGGGCGGTGGAGTTCTCTGACCACTGTATGCCGTCTGTGACTCTGAATGCCTCGGACACTCCACCCAGGGGAAGGGGTACCTGGAAACTGAATTCGGCTCTCCTGGAAGATGTAGAGGTAAGACAATCCTTTGAGGATTTTTTTCAGGCACAGGTTTCTATTCTGGACTTTTGCAGCAGTAAGTCAGAGTGGTGGGAGCTTGTGAAACAAAGGGCGATTGGACTTTTCAAGGCCATAAGTAAGAAGAAGCAGCTTGGTATGTATATTGCCTACCAGCATTTGCGGAGGAAGCTTGATCGTCTTGTCTCGTATGGAGGAGATCCAGGGGAGATCTCGGAGGTAAAGCTTCTTCTTAGGAAGTGTCAATACGACCGGCATGCCTCTTTGGTTCTGGAGAGAGATTATGGGAAATATCACTCGCCTGATCCTTACCAGAACTGTAAGCAAGGCATAGCAGTTAAGACGGTCATAGGTCTGAGGGATAGTACGGGTTCCCTGGTGAAGTCCAGATCAGGGATCCTGGAGATCTTCAGGTCATATTACGCAGACCTTCTGGGAAGAAAGGACCTTAGTCGGGACAGGATGGAAAGCTTTCTGGATTCTACTCCAGGATTGGGAAATGATACATTGCCTTTGATGGATTTGACGGAACCAATTTCAGCGGATGAGGTAGTTCGTGCTATAGAGAAGCTGGCTACCAAAAAGTCGCCTGGGCCAGATGGGTTGACAGCTGAGTTTTACAAGTGTTTTAAGTCCATTCTGGCTCCCTTTTTAGCGGAGGTTTATAACAGCTGTTTAGAAGAGGGTTCTCTCCCTCCCTCCATGAGGCAATCCGCTGTGATTCTTCTGTCAAAAGGTAAAGACCCCTCAATAATTGAGAACTGGCGCCCCATCAGTCTTCTCAATGTTGATAGAAAGATCTTGGCGAAGATTCTTTTTTGGCGCTTGTCGTCAGTAGCAGGCGATTTGTTGTCCAATCATCAGCACTGCTCGGTCCAGGGCAGAAGTACCTTTTCAGCAATTTTAGCTGTCCGGGAGGCTTTGGAGCGATGCAGGGCTGCTGGATGGAGAAAGTACTTGCTGGCATTGGATCAGGCGAAGGCTTTTGATCGAGTCAATCATGAGTACCTATATTTGCTACTTGGTAGATACGGCCTGCAGGGGAGGTTTATTGATTGGCTGAAAACATTATATAAAGGGGCTGAGAGCTTCCCACTTGTTAATGGTTGGGTTGGACGGCCTTTTGAGGTTGGCTCTGGTGTGCGCCAGGGGTGTCCTTTGAGCCCCCTGCTATATGTATTCGCAATCGATCCCTTCATAAGAAGGTTAGAGAGTGGATCGTTGTGTGGGGTGCCTTTGGCCATTGCTGGTGTGCCGCCTTTGAAGGTCGTGGCCTATGCCGATGATGTGTCTGTTATTATCTCTGGGATGGAGGAGGCGCAGGAGGTGGTCTCTGTGATAGAGCAGTACACTGAGGCTTCTGGCTCTAAAATCAATCATGAAAAGAGTGAAGTTTTCTGGATGGGTGAGGAGGGTGAAAGCTTCGAACTTCCGGATGCCTTCCCAGAGCCCCAACAGGAGATTAAAGTGTTGGGCGTCAAATTTGGTCCTGGTGACTATGGTCATCGAAATTGGGAAAGCAGGTTGTTGAATGCCAATACCAAGGTGGCAAGCTGGAAGAAATGGAAACTTTCCTTGAGGGAAAGGGTTGACTTGATTAAAACTTACCTGATCCCAATCTTTTTATATGTCAGCTTTGTCTGTATCTTGCCGGAATCTCTCTATGCAAGGGTGTACAGCTGCTTTTTCCAACTGTTATGGGGAAATAGGCTGAACCTGATCAAACGCAATGTAACTTACCTGTCCAGGCGGGAGGGTGGTCTAGGAATGGTCAACCCTATAGTTTTCTTTTCTCTGCTTTTTTTAAAGTATAATCTTGGTAATATGTTAGCAGAGACCCCGCCGGGATGGGTGGGTATTTTTCAATCTTGGTTTAGGCCTTTTCTGCGATGCTGGGAAGATGGCGGGCCAGTGAAAAGTCTGAGAGTCCGACATGGCAAGCTTCCGGCTTATGTTGCCCCGTGTCTGAAAATACTTAGGCAGTGGCAGGTGACAGTGGAGGATATCAAGTCCCTTCCCAGAAAGCTTCTGGAGAAGAGGATTTTGGGCTCTGCTTTCAGTGTGTCGCTGACCTTAAGGGATTGCCCAGTCCCCGTAATGAGGGAGGGGTTGCGTTTAATTAACTTAGGAAGAATCCCTTTGAAGTTTAGGGATCAAGCCTGGCTCGCTTTCCATGGAAGGCTCTATGTGAGAGGGAACCTGAAGCATCGCCCTGTGGATGATCGGGATTGTCCTAGAGCGGAGTGTGTTGGTAAAGTGGAGTCTATGGACCACTTTTTGCTCCAGTGTCCCTTTAACATAGAGGTGTATAAAAGGGTGGGGAGGGCTCTAGGCATCCCCTTTCTCTATCGCATGAGTTATGCGGAGTGGGTGTACGGGGCATTCCCGACTCGCTGGGATTTTGATTTGGATACACTTTTTCTAGTTAGTATAGTTGTCCGTTACTTCACGTGGAATGCACGGTGCCAGATTACCCTGCGGAAGAAAGTCCTCCCTGTCGAGGTGGTGGTGTACGATATTCTGGGTGAGGTTGGGAAGATTCGGGGTCTTGAGAAGGGCAGGGAGCCTCGAGCGGTCTGGATAAGGGCGTGGAGGAATATCAGACCTGCTTTTGGTGAACTGTCCATCTCTGGGTGAAAAGCTTTTTTCCTATGCTATTTCTTTCACGCCCTTAGCTTTTGTTAGTTAATATCTTCATTTTTGAAGAAGGGCTGCATGCATAATGGGAGTGGTTTTGTTTCTTGACCTCGCAGGTTTGATGTCTGGTGTGGTGGTGTGAGTCTTATTAAGATTATTTTCCCGGTAATGATGTGTTTCATGATGTGAGTTTTGTTTTTGCTGTAAAGGCAGTCTTTATTTGAGAGCAGAATTTGCTATGTATTTTTTTTCCCCCCTTTTCATGTAAATATGTATATATTTATTTATGTATATTGATTTTATGCTTATTGATTGCAAGACTTTTAATAAACAAAATTGGGAAGAATGCTCCTTACATTGGTGGTCAGTGAGAAGAATGCTCCTTACATTGGAAGTCAGTGAGAAGAATGTACCTTACATTGGTGGTCAGTGGGAAGAATGTTCCTTACATTGGTGGTCAGTGGGAAGAATGCTCCTTACATTGGAAGTCAGTGGGAAGAATGTACCTTACATTGGTGGTCAGTGGGAAGAATGTTCCTTACATTGGTGGTCAGTGGGAAGAATGCTCCTTACATTGGAAGTGAGTGGGAAGAATGTACCTTACATTGGTGGTCAGTGGGAAGAATGTTCCTTACATTGGTGGTCAGTGGGAAGAATGCTCCTTACATTGGTGGTCAGTGGGAAGAATGCTCCTTACATTGGTGGTCAGTGAGAAGAATGTTCCTTACATTGGTGGTCAGTGGGAAGAAGGAGGAGGACACACCCAAAGAGCTCTCTCAGAGAACCAGCCCTTTTCAAGCCTGGGCCTTGCTTGCTAGCTTGGCCCAGGAACAATGCCTGATCCTGGGGGAGGCCCTGGGAGGGATCCCCCTGATGACACGGGGCCTAGTGAGGAGGAGGTGGAGGACCTGTCTGTGGGTCCAGGCCCTGGTGAGAATGCGGATGTCTTCAGCCAGAAGGTTATCAATCGTTTTAGGGCGATTGGGAGAGCTGAAGAAAAACTTAAAGTTTTGAAGGCTGAACATAAATCCTTCAGAGCCAAATACTGCCAGGCCTGGAGTAAAAATCGCACAGCCATGAAGCCTGAGCTACAGGAATTGGAAGATAAGGTAAAGAAACAATCTTTATTACTGGAAAAGTTGAAAGATAGAAGCGGAGTGTTTAAAGAAAAATTTGATAATGAGAGGAGATTTGCCAGCCAAGCATCAGCAAGTTCTGTGGATCAGCAGCCTCAGTTAATGGATGACCAGGCTCCATCTGCCTCTGCACCTCTCCCCCCATGCCAGAACTGGGAATCGCCAGCGGCAACCAGCCAGGGGGTTGAGAGTGGGCATGGATCCCTGACATTTATCCAGGAGATGGAGTCCCCCCTGAGAGCAGATAAGTTTGCATTCACTGATGATCCATCAGAAATCCCTGTGGATGGGCAGAGGAGATACAAACCAGCAAAGCCAGTACTGGTGGAGAAATCCCAGTATACCATGCTGCCATCCAACATGTCTGCCCCACCTGCTGTAGTGGATGGTGTCCCAGGTGAGAAGGAGCTTTGCCTACAGCTACCTATTGGAGATTCTGCTGTGAACACAACCAGTACAGACATGCAGGGAAAATCCCTGACCGTGAAATCCCCGGACCATCAGGTGAATGTGGATGGACCTGCATCTGACACCCCAGACATGGATTTTGCTGGTCTGGCTGAGACCAGTAGTCCCTCTGAAAGCAAAATGGCTGCCAGCTCCAAGGAGTCTGTTTCACTTTCACCAGAGCTTCCCAGTGTTTCAGGGCTGATTGCTGGTGGGGGAGGGGATCAGCATGCTGCTGTTTTTGGAATGGAAGCAGCCATGGAAGTTACCTGCAGTGTTTTACCTGCTGCTGTGCTAGAACTGAATTCCATTTCCACAGCTGAAAACCCTGTCCCAGTGGAAGAGAAGATGACAGCTGAAACTCTTACCAGTGCAGCACCAACTATGGATTCTGCTGTGAAGACAACAAATATCCCAGCAAGTATTAAAAATGACAATAATCATAAAGCAATGAATGTGGTGGGTGGTGGTGAAGGGGATAATATTGCTGGGAAAAATAGAAATGACATTTCTCCCCCTGCTCAGCAGAGGAAAGATTTATCGATTGTACAGATCAATCCCGGATCTGTACAATCGTTATCTGTTATGTCTGTGTCGGATGTTTCAAAACAAACTGATGGATTTTCTGCTGGGAGGAATGTTGGAAGCTATGCTTCAGCTTTGGGGAGTCGCACCAGGGTGGGTGGTGGGGATTTGGTTAGTAATCGCAATTCAAGGAGGTTTGTTGGGGGGTTGGTTAGTGGGTATAGGAGGAGGAATGTGGTTCAGTTGCGGTGGGAGGGCGATGGAACGCCGCCAGTAAGGGGGAGAGTGGCCGAGTTGGTCTTGGAAATGGGGTTTAAAGCCTGTGACATTTTTGCTTTGATTTGCCCGGTGGGAAGTTATGAATTTGATTTGTCGTTTGTGAAACCTGAGAGTTTGGATCTCTTTTGGGAGAGATTTAGGAGGTGCAAGGGCCTTCAGCAGTGGAGTGGTTTGGTGCCAAAGGTGATTTCAAGACAGCCTCTGATAAAGTCGGTGACCATCTTGGTGCGTAACGAATCCATACCAGAGGCTGATTTATTAGTATGGCTACGCCGATATGGCGAGGTCCTCACTCCACTGCGGAAGGTCCTTGATGAGCATGGGATATGGACAGGGGCCTGGACAGTGTCACTAAAATTGGGGGTGCTGGGCAATGTAGTTCAGCACCTTCCCTGCTCAGCCTTTCTGGGTAGGGATAGGCTGACCATTTTCTACCAAGGTCAGCCTAAGGTATGTAATAAATGTGGTGATAAAGGCCACTTTGCATCGTCCTGCACCCACAAGAAGTGCTCACTGTGCCAGGATTTAGGCCATTTGGCCAGAGAATGCACCCAGATTCGGTGCAATTTGTGCCAGCAGCTGGGTCATCCATATAGCCAGTGCCCAGAGGCACTGCATAACCTGCCAGGATTGGAGACTGAGCTGCAGAGGCTTGATAAAGAAGATGAAGCAGCTGAAGTTAGAGAGGAAATTGTTGTTGCCCCTCCTGTGTCTGTTGTGTCAGATTCTGTTTCCCCTAGTGAGGTGGTCCCTGAGTCTGTCCTTCCTGTGTCTGTTGTGTCAGATTTTGTTTCCCCTAGTGATGTGGTCCCTGAGTCTGTCCCTCCTGTTGTTCCTACATCTACTGTGCGTAGATCCTCCAGACTAGCGGAAGCTGCTGGGGGGGCGGGTATAGTGGATCTTCCCCCTCGGCCTACTCCACCTCCAGTCCCTGTCTCTCGACACCGCAAACGCGGCCAAGAGGGTGCAGGGGTGCTGGATGGTGGTGGGGTCGATGGGGTTGAGGGAGGGGTGTCCATGTCCCATGTCTCACCCTCTGTTGTGGAGGATTCGGATGAGGAGGGGTGGGAGAGGACAAGGAGGAAGAAAAAGAAAAAGAGGAAAACCAGTAAAGCGGTCGTTTCCTCCTTACAGTTAGAGCCAGGAGGGGTTCCTCTTGGCAACACATTTTCGGTTTTATCAGGGGAGGAGTTAGTATCCGATTTATCCACTTCTTTATCATCTATGGATGAGGGGGAGTCACATAGTGTAAAGAGGGCTGTTTCGGGTGATGAGAGTGTGGTGGAGGTTAAGAAACGACTACCCCAATCATCCTGATGGCAGTGCCCGCTCTGATAAAGGTGGCGACCATTAATGTCGCCAGCGTGAAATCTGCAAGAGCTCGTGATATTGCCTTATTTTTGCTCAGTGAGTTTGATGCTGAGATTTTATTTTTGCAAGAGACCTGGCTCAATACTTTGGCCGATGTCCATCTAGCAAAAAGGGAGTGGAGATGTGGTCCCTCCTTTTGGTCTCTTGCGGCTGAGCCTTGCAGCGGAGTTGCGGTTTTTTTTAAAACCGATATGGTAACGTGCCGGCGGATAATTGAGGTAGAAATGGGGAGATGCATGGTCTTAGACGTCTCTGTTAGGGGGCAGGACCTGCGCCTCATCAATATCTATGGACCGCAGTCAAAATGGGACAGGAAATGCCTCTTCACAAAGATCAAGCCCTTCCTTTTTACATCCCAGCAGGTTGTCTTTGGAGGTGACTTTAACACCATAATTAGGCCTGAAGACAGGGGGGTCTCCATAGACAGGCTGGGTTATGATAGCGTTTTTCTTAGAGATATGGTTAGACAAGCAGGCCTGGTAGATGTGCACATTAAGCACTGCCCTGGCAGCACGGGATTCACGTTTCAGAGAGGGAATAGTCAGAGTAGGATAGACAGGTTTTTTTTAAAGGAGAACTCTGCTTTCTCGGCTCCTGAGTTGAGGGCGGTGGAGTTCTCTGACCACTGTATGCTGTCTGTGACTCTGAATGCCTCGGACACTCCACCCAGGGGAAGGGGTACCTGGAAACTGAATTCGGCTCTCCTGGAAGATGTAGAGGTAAGACAATCCTTTGAGGATTTTTTTCAGGCACAGGTTTCTATTCTGGACTTTTGCAGCAGTAAGTCAGAGTGGTGGGAGCTTGTGAAACAAAGGGCGATTGGACTTTTCAAGGCCATAAGTAAGAAGAAGCAGCTTGGTATGTATATTGCCTACCAGCATTTGCGGAGGAAGCTTGATCGTCTTGTCTCGTATGGAGGAGATCCAGGGGAGATCTCGGAGGTAAAGCTTCTTCTTAGGAAGTGTCAATACGACCGGCATGCCTCCTTGGTTCTGGAGAGAGATTATGGGAAATATCACTCGCCTGATCCTTACCAGAACTGTAAGCAAGGCATAGCAGTTAAGACGGTCATAGGTCTGAGGGATAGTACGGGTTCCCTGGTGAAGTCCAGATCAGGGATCCTGGAGATCTTCAGGTCATATTACGCAGACCTTCTGGGAAGAAAGGACCTTAGTCGGGACAGGATGGAAAGCTTTCTGGATTCTACTCCAGGATTGGGAAATGATACATTGCCTTTGATGGATTTGACAGAACCAATTTCAGCGGATGAGGTAGTTCGTGCTATAGAGAAGCTGGCTACCAAAAAGTCGCCTGGGCCAGATGGGTTGACAGCTGAATTTTACAAGTGTTTTAAGTCCATTCTGGCTCCCTTTTTAGCGGAGGTTTATAACAGCTGTTTAGAAGAGGGTTCTCTCCCTCCCTCCATGAGGCAATCCGCTGTGATTCTTCTGTCAAAAGGTAAAGACCCCTCAATAATTGAGAACTGGCGCCCCATCAGTCTTCTCAATGTTGATAGAAAGATCTTGGCGAAGATTCTTTTTTGGCGCTTGTCGTCAGTAGCAGGCGATTTGTTGTCCAATCATCAGCACTGCTCGGTCCAGGGCAGAAGTACCTTTTCAGCAATTTTAGCTGTCCGGGAGGCTTTGGAGCGATGCAGGGCTGCTGGATGGAGAAAGTACTTGCTGGCATTGGATCAGGCGAAGGCTTTTGATCGAGTCAATCATGAGTACCTGTATTTGCTACTTGGTAGATACGGCCTGCAGGGGAGGTTTATTGATTGGCTGAAAACATTATATAAAGGGGCTGAGAGCTTCCCACTTGTTAATGGTTGGGTTGGACGGCCTTTTGAGGTTGGCTCTGGTGTGCGCCAGGGGTGTCCTTTGAGCCCCCTGCTATATGTATTCGCAATCGACCCCTTCATAAGAAGGTTAGAGAGTGGATCGTTGTGTGGGGTGCCTTTGGGCATTGCTGGTGTGCCGCCTTTGAAGGTCGTGGCCTATGCCGATGATGTGTCTGTTATTATCTCTGGGATGGAGGAGGCGCAGGAGGTGGTCTCTGTGATAGAGCAGTACACTGAGGCTTCTGGCTCTAAAATCAATCATGAAAAGAGTGAAGTTTTCTGGATGGGTGAGGAGGGTGAAAGCTTCAAACTTCCGGATGCCTTCCCAGAGCCCCAGCAGGAAATTAAAGTGTTGGGCATCAAATTTGGTCCTGGTGACTATGGTCATCGAAATTGGGAAAGCAGGTTGTTGAATGCCAATGCCAAGGTGGCAAGCTGGAAGAAATGGAAACTTTCCTTGAGGGAAAGGGTTGACTTGATTAAAACTTACCTGATCCCAATCTTTTTATATGTCAGCTTTGTCTGTATCTTGCCGGAATCTCTCTATGCAAGGGTGTACAGCTGCTTTTTCCAACTGTTATGGGGAAATAGGCTGAACCTGATCAAACGCAATGTAACTTACCTGTCCAGGCGGGAGGGTGGTCTAGGAATGGTCAACCCTATAGTTTTCTTTTCTCTGCTTTTTTTAAAGTATAATCTTGGTAATATGTTAGCAGAGACCCCGCCGGGATGGGTGGGTATTTTTCAATCTTGGTTTAGGCCTTTTCTGCGATGCTGGGAAGATGGCGGGCCAGTGAAAAGTCTGAGAGTCCGACATGGCAAGCTTCCGGCTTATGTTGCCCCGTGTCTGAAAATACTTAGGCAGTGGCAGGTGACAGTGGGGGATATCAAGTCCCTCCCCAGAAAGCTTCTGGAGAAGAGGATTTTGGGCTCTGCTTTCAGTGTGTCGCTGACCTTAAGGGATTGCCCAGGCCCCGTAATGAGGGAGGGGTTGCGTTTAATTAACTTAGGAAGAATCCCTTTGAAGTTTAGGGATCAAGCCTGGCTCGCTTTCCATGGAAGGCTCTATGTGAGAGGGAACCTGAAGCATCGCCCTGTGGATGATCGGGATTGTCCTAGAGCGGAGTGTGTTGGTAAAGTGGAGTCTATGGACCACTTTTTGCTCCAGTGTCCCTTTAACATAGAGGTGTATAAAAGGGTGGGGAGGGCTCTAGGCATCCCCTTTCTCTATCGCATGAGTTATGCGGAGTGGGTGTACGGGGCATTCCCGACTCGCTGGGATTTTGATTTGGATACACTTTTTCTAGTTAGTATAGTTGTCCGTTACTTCACGTGGAATGCACGGTGCCAGATTACCCTGCGGAAGAAAGTCCTCCCTGTCGAGGTGGTGGTGTACGATATTCTGGGTGAGGTTGGGAAGATTCGGGGTCTTGAGAAGGGCAGGGAGCCTCGAGCGGTCTGGATAAGGGCGTGGAGGAATATCAGACCTGCTTTTGGTGAACTGTCCATCTCTGGGTGAAAAGCTTTTTTCCTATGCTATTTCTTTCACGCCCTTAGCTTTTGTTAGTTAATATCTTCATTTTTGAAGAAGGGCTGCATGCATAATGGGAGTGGTTTTGTTTCTTGACCTCGCAGGTTTGATGTCTGGTGTGGTGGTGTGAGTCTTATTAAGATAATTTTTTCCGGTTATGATGTGTTTCATGATGTGAGTTTTGTTTTTGCTGTAAAGGCAGTCTTTATTTGAGAGCAGAATTTGCTATGTATTTTTTTCCCCCCTTTTCATGTAAATATGTATATATTTATTTATGTATATTGATTTTATGCTTATTGATTGCAAGACTTTTAATAAACAAAATTGGGAAGAATGCTCCTTACATTGGTAATCAGTGGTAGGAATGCTTGTTACCTTGGTGATATATGGGAAGAATGCTTCTTATATTGGTGGCCATAATGCCACCCTTACAGGCAGTTTAAAAAATCATTGGTATCATCTATCTTGCTCTGTCAAGTTGTGCTGTGGAGGTCAATCAGCCATAGCCCAAGGATGCCCTAACAACCTCTGGAAGAACCCTGGCTAAGAACTGACGCTCTATGCAAAACAAAAAAAAATGCCTTGACTTTTGATTCACTTTAAAGCCCAACCTAAGCTGTCACCAAAATCAGGGACCACACAGGGTCATTGGGAGCATACAACTTAAAGCCCTTGTGTAACTTTCCTGCATCACTGGCCACCCAAAAACTTCTAATGAAAGTTTAAACTTAATTGGTGGCTGTGAGAGACATCTTAGTAATGCCTTTCTTTTTTTTCTGACAGAATCCCCTGTCCATTCTGTATGTCAGAGACGTCAATGAGCCTGCAATGGGCATGTATGGGATTCTTCTACTGCGTTACAACCAGTTGTTCTCAGATCACCAACAGGAGAAAGTGGAGTAAACTGGGGCACCAAACGAATGTCTAGATTGAAAACTGCACTACAGATCAGGTAGATGATGGTAGATTTGCTCCCTGAATGCATCAGATGGCTTTATCTGTGCAATTTGTTGGAGCGGACCTTTAACAACTGAGCTGCAAAGCACTGAGATCAAGTAGGCAAGATCTAATGGTCCTTGTGATGTGAAAGCACTCCACCAGCCTCTCATGGAGGCATTCATGTCAGAGAAGAGGGTTGAGGGGAGGAGGCAGATAAACAATGTTGGTGCTGCTAATGCTGCGGGACAGGTTTAACCACTTAAGCCCCGGAGGATTTTCCTGCTCAAAGACCAGGGCCTATTTTGTAATTCGGCACTGCGTGATTTTAACGGACAATTGCGCTGTCGTGCGACGCTGTACCCAAATGAAATCGATGTCCTTTTTTTGCCACAAACAGAGCTTTCTTTTGGTGGTATTTGATCACCTGTGCGACTTTTTACTTTTTGCGCTATAAACAAAAAAAGAGCGACAATTTTGAAAAAATAACAATATTTTTCACATTTTTTTATATGAAATTCCCCCCCCCAAAAAAAATGTAAAAATCTAAATTTTTTAACATTTTAGGGCAATTTGTTTTCTGCTACATATGTTTGGTAAAAAAAATCGCAATAAGCGTATTTTGATTGGTTTGCGCAAAAGTTATTGTGTTTACTAACTAAGGGAAAGATTTTTGTCATTTAAATTTTTTTTTTTAACTAGTAATGGCAGCGATCTGCGTTTTTTTTTTTTTTTTGCGGGACTGCGACATTGCGGCGGACAGACCCCTGACTAACATTTTTGACACTTTTGGGGATATCAGTGACATTACTACAGTAATCAGTGCTATACATATGCACTGTTACTGTAAAAATGACACTGGCAGGGAAGGGGTTAACTTTATTAGTGCTCAAGGGGTTAAGTGTGTCCCTAGCGGCGTGATTCTAACTGTCAAGGGGCGTGGCTAGTGATGTAACCACAGAGACATACGATCCTACATAGCAGGATCGTATGATCTCTGCAGTTAGATCAGGGAGAATGACAGGCGGCTTTGTTTACATCAGCCGCCTGCCTTTCTCCCTCTCCACCGGGAGATCGCGAGTGACCGGCGGACATCGGAGCCACCGGTCACTCGCGCGGGCATGTCAGGATAAGAGCGGGGGCGGGAGTGCGCCTCTGGCGGCGCCCTCGCCCTCTAGAGGCTCGTAGGCGAGCGACGTAGCCCTACGTCGTTTTGCCTGTACGGGGCTGACTGCCGCAGTAAATAGTCGTGCGGCGGTCGTCAAGCAGTTAATAATCTACCAAATCAATGGCAGTAAAGGCATGTACATACGATGAGAATATCAGACAAAAAAAACACTTTCGGAGAGATCATCCAAAAATCTGATCGTTAGTACACAGCTTTCGAGAGCTGAACACGACAGTTCAATGCGAAAATATCTGAAGTGACAAGCACAAAAAATTTTCTCGTAAGACACCAGAACAAACAATTTTTGTGGAATTTGTATAATATTTGCAGAGACCTATAGTAACTAAGTAGACTAAGTAGAACTACTTCACTACTGTACTTAAGTACCGAAAGGCGGTATCTGTACTTTCCTAGAGTAGAATTTTTTTTCTCCTACTTCCACTTTTACTTCACTACATTTTTTCAATGATTTCAATACTTCTACTCCAATATTTTTTTTTTTGTGCTGCATAGTTACTCGTTACAATTATAAAAATTATCACTGCCAGAACAGTAGATAGCAGGTTTCATGAAGCTCAAAACATGTGTATTATCAGCGCATACGAAAATAAAAGCTACTGTATGTATAAATAAAAGCTGCATTTGAAATAATAAAAAACAATATGATGTTCAAACTTTTGACTTCTTTCTTTAATAACTACATAACACAGTACTTGTACTTTTACTTTCAGTACTTGAGTAGCAAAATTTTGAAAAAAAACTACTTGCAATAATTAAAGTGGAGTTCCACCCATTTTAGTCACTTTAGATGTATGTAATCCCCTTTAAAACAACTTTTACCAATGGAAAGTTTTTTTTTTTTTTTGTTGCTAGTAAATACCTGATTTTCTGCTTTATTTATCCTCTTCTCACTTCTGGGTCCGGTCGGCGATTACGTCATTCGGCGATTCGCAGTGTGTGCTGGGATGTATTTCAGGGCATGACATCTCGCATTATTACACAGGAGATGAGCTGTACTGCGTGTTCTGCCCTGCCTCCGCCCGCCTCCTCTCAGTGAGCGAGGACTGAAAGCATTATATCCTCACTGAGCTCACTGAGAGGAAGCGGGGAGGAGGCGGGGCGGAGCACGGCCTCAATACACCACATACATACAGCTCACTGAGAGGAGGCGGGGCGGAGCACGGCCTCAATACACCACATACATACAGCTCACTGAGAGGAGGCGGGGCGGAGCACGGCCTCAATACACCACATACATACAGCTCACTGAGAGGAGGCGGGGTGGAGGCGGGGCAGAGCATGCAGTGCAGCTCATCTCCTGTGTAATAATGCGAGATTTCATGCCCTGATATACATCCCAGCACACACTGCAAATCGCCGAATGACGTAATCGCCGACCGGACCCGGAAGTGAGAAGAGGATAAATAAAGCAGAAAATAAGGTATTTACTAGCAACAAAAAAAAAAAAAAAAACTTTCCATTGGTAAAAGTCGTTTTAAAGGGGATTACATACATCTATGTAATCCAATTTATTAAAAATGGGTGGAACTCCACTTTAAGCACAAAAAATGTTGAATACTTTAGTACTTTTACTCAAGTCACTTTTTGATCAAGCACTTCCACTTCTACTCAAGTCACTTTTTGATCGAGCACTTGTACTTTTACTCAAGTATGGGTTTCGAATATTTTATACAACTCTGAATATTTGTACAAAAAAAATGGTATGACCAAGACCACATATGCTCAGAAATGAAGGAATACATTATAATACAATACAATACATTTGTATCACTTCCGAAGTTGTATTCTGTCTTATGTGATTTTTTGTAACTTTAGTAACCTATTGGTTTTCCATATAAGCCCAGCATGCTGAAAAAAAAGGAGTGATCTTTTGTCCAATATTCTCATTGTATGTAGGAGGCTTAATGCATAGACTTACAAAAAATCACTGTCTTATCTGTCCATTCATCTCATTTACATGATTTCCTTAAAACTCCTGGGCAGTTTATGGTTCTTGATGCAAGATTGTTGCCAGATTTTAAAAGACTTCCACCGAGATAGTGGACAACCGAGCTTTACAACTATCTATATCGCCAGAGGTATGTTGATGCCCTTCCAAACTGAGATGAGGTCAGGAATTTCCAGTAAGGGGTACTTTTAATGCTACATCATACAAAGACATTTTAGATAGTTGTACGCTTCCACACTTCTGGTAACCGTTTTGGTGAAGACCCTTTTCTGTTCCAGAATGACTATGCCCCTATATACAAAGCCAGCTCTATAAAGACAAGGTTGACTTCAACCCTACTGAACACCTTTGGAATGAATTGTTACACCAATTGTGAACCAAATCTTCTCATCCAACATCAGTACCTGACTTCACAAATTTTCACTAATTCCCACAGACACCCCAACATTTTATGGAAAGTGTTCACAGAAAAGGGGAGAATATTAGAACCCAGTGGCTTTTCTTGCCTTTATTTACCCCTTGGGACACTATTCCTCCCACTGATACAATGTATTATTCCTCCCACTGACAACAACAATGGGGCACTATTCCTCCCCCTGACACCAATGATGGGGCACTATTCCTCCCACTGGCACCAATAATGGGGCACTATTCCTCCCACTGACACCAATGATGGGGCACTATTCCTCCCCCTGACATCAATGATGGGGCACTATTCCTCCCACTGACAAAAACGATGGGGCACTATTCACTTCACTGACACCAACAATGAGGCATATTCTCTCCCACTAATACCAAGGAAGGGGCACTATTCCTCCCACTGACACCAATGATGGCGCACTATTCCTCCCCCTGACACCAATGATGGGGCACTATTCCTCCCACTGGCACCAATGATGGTGCACTATTCCTCCCCCTGACACCAATGAAAGGGCACTATTCCTCCCACTGACACCAATGATGGGGCACTATTCCTCCCACTGATACCAATGATGGGGCACTATTCCTCCCCCTGACACCAATGATGGGGCATTGTTCACTTCACTGACACCAACAATGGGGCATAATCTCTTCCACTAATACCAAGGAAGGGGCACTATTCCTCCCACTGACACCAATGATATGGCGCTATTCCTCCCACTGATACCAACATGAGGGCACTATTCCTCCCACTGATACCAATGATGGGGCACTATTCCTCCCACTGACACAAATGATATGGCGCTATTCCTCCCACTGATACCAATGATGAGCAGGGGCAGACTGGCAACTTTCAGCCTAGGGGGCAAGTACAAACCAGAGGCCCATGGTGCAGCGACTGGGCCTGCTTCCACTCTCCCTCATCCTGTCCTCCTCCTGACCCCCATACCAGGCTGAAACTCTGCTCCAGGTACTCTCTACTCACCGGCTGAATTCGGGTTCCCAACCTGGCCAGCAGGGGGCTGTTGGGGGGAGCTGGGACAGCTTCTTTGGGGCTGGGCGGGGGGAGGAGAGTCTTCAGTGGGGCATTAAACCAGCCTCTGCTCAGACCTAGTTTACACCATCCATGCTGGGGGGAGTGGAAGGCCTGCACTCTGTCCTTGTCTTCAACGAGCACTCAGTAGGTCAGCGGCAGAGACTTTTTACTTCTCTTCACCGGGAATTCTTTAAGCATGTCTGTGGCCTGTGGCAGTAGCGATGCAGCCTTCTTACAGGGCATCAGAGCAGCCCGGGGGGCAATCGCCCCCCTGCCCCCTGGCCCAGTCCTCCCCTGATGATGAGGCACTATTCCTCCCACTGACACCAATGATGGGGCACTATTCCTCCCACTAATCCAAATGACAAGGCATGGTTTACTCCCACTGGTCACAGTCCACCTGCCTCAAAGTCTAAAGGACAATAAACTGTCCCTTTGTGTAGAATGTTTAGAGACCCCTATTACAGCCAAAGAAATGGGGGCTAACTCGATATTCATGTCCATGGGTTTGGAATGTCCAACAAACCCTTTTGATGGTCAGGTGGATCATACACTGTATATAAGGAATATCAATAATCCATGTATAATCCATAATGTATGTAGAATTACAAACAACAGAAGGTAGTCCACCACAATGCGTTAAACATCAGTTGTTTTGTAGAAAAATATTAAAAGCTGATGACATGAACATGAATACCTAAGAAAATGTTACATTATTCAGAATCCTTAATACTCTCATCCCAAACCTTTGTTCCCTGGTGACTCTTATTGCCGGTGTCCTGCCGAAAACTCCAGCTTGCCGAGAACTCCAATCACGTCACTTCCGGTGACTGTACACCATGAATAATTGGAGAATTCGACAACTTGGTGTTTTCACAGAATAGACGGCAGCGTATACACTCCTGTAATTACTATAATGAATTGACATTTTTAGTCCGCATGCTACTACCCAACAACATGGCCACCTCCAAGGCCACAACAACTGGTGGATTACCAATGTCCACGCATTATAGCATGCACTGGCTGTACCAGTATGTAAAGGCTGCTGATGTTCTGTGAAAATACCAAGTGGTCGAAATCACCATTTATTCCCGGTGTATACTCACCGAAAGTAACGTGGTTGGAGTTCTTGGCAGGTTGGAGTTTTCGGCAGAACCCTGGTACAATTCATCTCTTTTTGGGGAGATCCCAATTTCTGGGCTCCTCACATATTGTATTGTAAATTGTAACATTAAATATTATTAATATAGAAACAACAACGAAACAATTACATAAATGTACTGTAGATAGATAGATAGATAGATAGATAGATAGATAGATAGATAGATAGATAGATAGATAGATAGATAGATAGATAGATAGACACACATTGTTGGATGGACGGATGGATAGATGGATAGATGAATCGTTGGAAAGATAGATAGATAGATAGATAGATAGATAGATAGATAGATAGATAGATAGATAGATAGATAGATAGATAGATAGATAGATAGATAGATGACACATGGTTGGATGGATGGATGGATGAATCCATAGATAGATAGATGGATGGATGGATGGATGAACACTGGTACAATTCATCTCTTTTTAGGGAGATCCCAATTTCTGGGCTCCTCAGGTATTGTATTGTAAATTGTAACATTAAATATTATTAATATAGAAACAACAGCGGTCATGGTGCATGTGGGCACTAATGACAAAGTTAAAGGTAGGTGGAGGATCCTTAAGAACGATTTCAGGGACTTAGGTAATAGATTGAGGAAAAGGACCTCCAAGGTGGTTTTCTCTGAAATACTGCCTGTACCTCGAGCCACACAGGAGAGGCAGAAGGAGCTTAGGGAAGTTAACAAGTGGCTGAGGAATTGGTGTAGGAAGGAGGGGTTTGGGTTCCTGGAGAACTGGGCTGACTTCTCAGTCGGCTACCGGCTCTTTAGTAAGGATGGGCTGCACCTTAATGGGGACGGTACAGCTCTTTTGGGGAGAAAGATGGCCACCGAGTTGGAGGGGCTTTTAAACTAGGAGACGGGGGGGAGAGCTCAGAAGTAGAATCAGTCAGGAGGGAGCAGAGGACTGAAGGCAGTTGTAGGGTCAACAGCGACAGTAGGTCAACAACATTAATTGGCGGGTCTGTGCGGGAGAACAGCAGACCAAACAGAAATAAACAAAACCGCCAATCACGTTTAACTTCCGTAAAACTAAGAGGGGTATATGCTAATGCCAGGAGCCTAGCTAATAAGATGGATGAGTTGGACATGTTAGTACATGAGGAAGACATAGACCTTGTGGGAATAGCGGAGACTTGGTTCGACCCCTCACATGACTGGCTGGCCAATATCCAAGGGTATTCGGTGTACCGGAAGGACAGGGTTGGTAAAAGAGGGGGAGGGGTATGTCTCTATGTCAAGAACAATATAAAGGTGCTAGAAAGGAGTGACATTACGGATGGGATGAGCATGGATTTAGAATCTGTGTGGGTTGAACTCGATAGGGAAGAAGATAAGGGAAAAGTAGTTGTGGGGGTTTGCTATAGGCCACCTAACCAAGGGGAGGAGGTAGAGCTGGAATTTTTAGCACTAATAGGTAAAGCGGCAAAACTAGGATCAGTCATCATATTGGGGGACTTCAATTATCCCGACATTGACTGGGAAGAGGGGACTGCACACTCGCATAAGGCCCGGCTATTCACGGAAACCTTACAGGATAACTACATGTCGCAGTTGGTGGATTCCCCTACTAGAGAGAATGCTATCCTGGATCTATTGATCACTAATGACCCAGACATAATCTCGGAGGTAGGAGTCCAGGACAACCTGGGCTCTAGCGATCACAGGATGATCACATTTAGTATAAATAACAATATAAAAAGGCAAGTGGGGAACATAAGAACCCTAAACTTCAGAAGGGCAGACTTTCCAAAATTGTACTCATTGATGGAAAGGGTAAACTGGGACCAAACCCTGGGATCACTGACCACAGAGGAAAAATGGGAATGCTTTAGAACAATATTAAGCAAAGGCATCTTGCAGTGCATTCCTATGGGGAATAAATTTAGAAGAGACAAAGCCAAACCTGGCTGGCTAAACCGTAGCGTTAAAAAACTTATTAGGGGAAAAAAATTGGCCTTCAAGAAATATAAATCAGAGGGCACAGTATCGGCCTTCCAGCAATACAAGGAGGAAAATAAGAAGTGTAAACACGAAATCAAGATGGCTAAAATCAACTTTGAGAGACAAATAGCGGAGGATAGTAAAAAAAACCCAAAGAAATTCTTTAAATATATCAACAGCAAAAAAACTAGGGCAGTGCATATTGCACACATAATTAACGATGATGGGAGGATGGTTACAGAGGACACTGAAAAAGCAACCGTGCTGAATTCTTTTTTCTCGTCAGTTTTTACGCAGGAAAAGGAAGGGTACACTGACCATGACTGTATGGTTAGTAGTAATACACAGGACTTGCCACTATGGCTAACAGAGGGGGAAATCAGGGAAAGACTGGATAAACTTAACACAAACAAATCACCAGGCCCGGATGGCGTACATCCGAGAGTGCTCAAGGAACTCAGTATGGTTATATCTAGACCACTGTTCCTGATCTTTGCTGACAGTATTAGGACAGGAGATGTACCAGGGGATTGGAGGAAGGCTAACGTGATTCCGATATTCAAAAAGGGCCAGAGACATATCCCGGGAAATTATAGGCCTGTCAGTCTGACATCAATAATATGTAAACTTTTGGAGGGGATGATAAGGGACTATATCGTAGAGTATGCTAAAGACAACAACATCATCAGTAGTAACCAGCACGGGTTTACAAATGGGCGTTCTTGTCAAACCAATCTCTTAGCATTCTACGAGGAAGTGAGCTGTGAGCTAGATAGGGGGAGACCAGTGGATGTGGTGTACTTGGATTTCGCTAAGGCGTTTGATACAGTTCCCCACAAGCGCTTAATTTATAAAATAAGGTCTGCAGGTATCGACAGCAGGGTTTGCTCTTGGATACGGAATTGGCTAAAAGGCCGTGTCCAAAGGGTAGTAATAAACAGCGCATACTCAGACTGGTCTGAGGTAGTAAGCGGGGTGCCCCAGGGCTCAGTCCTGGGACCAACCTTGTTCAATTTATTCATAAACAGCATTGAGGAAGGGATCAGTAGTTCGTTATCAGTTTTTGCAGATGACACAAAATTGGCCAGGGCGATAACTGCACAGCATGAAGCAGATATCCTACAGAATGACCTGGACAAAATTACGGAGTGGGCAACGACATGGCAAATGAGGTTTAATGTGGAGAAGTGTAAGGTTTTGCACTTGGGGACCAAAAACATAAAAGCACAATACACGTTAGGAGGGGAACCCTTGGGGGAATCAAAAATGGAGAAAGATTTGGGAGTCTTAGTTGATGATAGATTAGGCAACAGCATGCAATGCCAAGCGGCAGCTTCCAAAGCCAACAGAATATTAGCATGCATAAAGAAAGGGATGTATTCCAGAGATAAGACTATAATCCTTCCACTTTATAAAACTCTGGTCCGACCGCATCTGGAGTATTCTGTCCAGTTCTGGTCGCCAGTCCTCAGGAGGGATGTGTTGGAGCTGGAGAAAGTCCAGAGAAGGGCAACTAAACTGATTAGGGGGTTGGAGGACCTTACCTATGAAGAGCGGCTGCAATCGCTCGATTTATTTTCCCTGGAGAAAAGACGTCTGAGAGGGGACATGATAGCAATTTATAAATATCTTAATGGGGATCTCAGCTTAGAAGAAAAGCTGTTCATTCGAAGGAATTGCATGAGGACTCGAGGACATACAATGCGATTAGAGGAGAAGCGTTTTAACCTCAGGCAACGTGGGGGGTTCTTTACTGTTAGGGCTACAAGATTGTGGAATTGTCTACCACAAGAGGTGGTTTCTGCGGGTAGTATGGTGACTTTCAAAAGACTCTTAGACTTACATCTCAAGGATCAGGAGATTGAGGGCTATGTTAGATGATTACAGTCACACACACCTACACAGGTTGAACTGGATGGACTATTGTCTTTATTCAACCTCGCCTACTATGTAACTATGTAACTATGTAACAACGAAGCAATCACATAAAAATATACATTGTTTGCAGACATAGAGCAGCTCAGAGCTCACATCTATCATGTATGGCATAAAAATATATATGTATAAGGAGAGGGGGAAGGGGTAGCACCCTTGGGTGGCGTGTTGCACCCCTGATTTCCAGTATTCCCTGCCAGTCTGCTGGGCCTGTCATATTTTTTATTTTTAGAAATGAAAGATAATGTCCTTTAAATTGTTGTCAATTTTCTATTCTTTTAACAAATCTGGTACCAGACCCGGTTATTTTATTGGTTAGGGGACAGCCCTGTCATCGACTGTAAATGACAGAAAATGCTGGGATTTGTAGTTCCTTAGCAGCTATATGTTTGCCTGTTGTCTGAGGACAATGAAACTGTAACAAAAAGCCTTCAAACCGATTATCAGCAATAATAAAATTTTCTGATTACCGATACCCGGAGTTTCCGCACAGAATTCTCCAATATTAGATTTACCAAACATTTGTACAAAATAAACAATAACAATGATAAAAGATATCTTTTCGAAATTATTTTACAATATCACTGTTGGTGTGAAAGAAGAAGTGCCTTGATTATATTATATGTGGAAAGACAAAGAAATGTGACACTTGTTCTAGAGATTGATAGACAGACAAACTCCCTTCATAAAAAGACGAAAAGGACCGACTCTGCAGACAGTGCCAGCCTCATAGATGGATAGAAGACACATTGTTGGATGGATGGATGGATGGATAGATAAGGAACACATAGATAGATAGATAGATAGATAGATAGATAGATAGATAGATAGATAGATAGATAGATAGATAGATAGATAGATAGATAGATAGATAGATAGATAGATAGATAGATAGATAGATAGATAGATAGATAGATAGATCGGTGGATGGATGGATGAATCCATAGATAGATAGATAGATAGATAGATGACACATTGTTGGATGGATGGATAGATGAATCGTTGGATGGATGGATAGATAGATAGATAGATAGATAGATAGATAGATAGATAGATAGATAGATAGATAGATAGATAGATAGCACATTGTTGGATGGATGGATGAATCGTTGGATGGATAGATAGATAGACAGACAGACACATTGTTGATTGGATGGGTGGATAGATAGATAGATAGATAGATAGATAGATAGATAGATAGATAGATAGATAGATAGATAGATAGATAGATAGATAGATAGATAGATAGATAGATAGATAGATAGATAGATAGATAGATAGATAGATAGATAACACATTGTTGGATGGATGGATGGATGAATCGTTGGATGGATAGATAGATAGATAGATAGATAGATAGATAGATAGATAGATAGATAGATAGATAACACATTGTTGGATGGATGGATGGATGAATCGTTGGATGGATAGATAGATAGGTAGATAGATAGATAGCACATTGTTGGATTGATAGATGGATGGATGAATCGGTGGAAAGATCGATGAATCACTAGATAGATAGATAGATAGACGGACACATGGTTGGTTGGATGGATGGATAGATGAATGGATGAAGAGTAGCATGGCTGGATGAATCGTTAGATAGATAGGTAGATAGATAGTTAACACATTGTTGGATAGATAGATAGATAGATAGATAGATAGATAGATAGATAGATAGATAGATAGATAGATAGATAGATAGATAGATAGATAGATAGATAGATAGATAGATGAATCGGTGGATGGATGGATGAATCGATAGATAGATAGATAGATAGATAGATAGATAGATAGATAGATAGATAGATAGATAGATAGATAGATAGATAGATAGATAGATAGATAACACATTGTTGGATGGATGGATATATGGATGAATCGTTGGATGGATAGATAGATAGGTAGATAGATTGATAGCACATTGTTGGATTGATAGATGGATGGATGAATCGGTGGAAAGATCGATGAATCACTAGATAGATAGATAGATAGATAGATAGATAGATAGATAGATAGATAGATAGATAGATAGATAGATAGACAGACACATGGTTGGTAAATGGATGGATGGATGGATGAGAGATACAATGAGACTACAGATAAGGATTGTATCAGACACTTGTCCTGCTATTTCAGCTCCCTGTACAGCTCTGTATAGAAATCAATCATCTCATATAAAACAAAGAGTTCTAATTTCAATATTAATCTGATTTCCCTTGAGGACAATTTTTGATTGGTTGAACCCTCCTCTCCCCAGATTCCCAGCATGCCATGTACAGCAGAGCTCAGGGTCAGAGTGGTACTTACAGAGGGTGAGGATGGGGTCTCTGCACAGAAGTCCCAGTATGCGGAGTGACGGGACGCTCTCCAGGCTGGGAGAATCTCTGGGATTCAGGAACCGGCCCTCAGTTTACTTTGACTTTGACGTCAGCCGTTCCTCTCGCATCCTCTGCTAACTTTGGCTAAAGGAGGTCCTAAAAAAAAAATCGCTGTGTCTGGATTTAACCACATCAGCCTGACTGGTGCTGTCCCCAGCCTGGACTGCAGGGGTTTGGGTTCAATGTGAAGAACAGTAGGGCAGTATTTTACACTTCATAATATGGTATATATTTTCTGAAACTCATTACCTGTGTCATTGACTCCCTCATTATACACACACTGCCCTGCTGTAATACTCTGCACTGCTGGAGGACTCTGCTCCTTCCTCTATCCAACTCTCCTCTCCTGAAATACTCTGCACTGCTGGAGGACTCTGCTCCTTCCTCTATCCAACTCTCCTCTCCTGAAATACTCTGCACTGCTGGAGGACTCTGCTCCTTCCTCTATCCAACTCTCCTCCCCTGAAATACTCTGCACTGCTGGTGGACTCTGCTCATTCCTCTATCCAACCCCCATCTCTTGAAATACTCTGCTCTGCTGAATGACTCTGCTTCTTTCTCTATAACTCTCCTCTTCTGAAATACTCTGCACTGCTGGAGGACTCTGCTCCTTCCTCTATAACTCTCCTCCCCTGAAATACTCTGCACTGCTGGAGGACTCTGCTCCTTCCTCTATCCAACTCTCCTTCCCTGAAATAATCTGCCCTGCTGGAGGACTCTGCTTCTTCCTCTATCCAACTCTCCTTCCCTGAAATACTCTGCACTGCTGGAGGACTCTGCTCCTTCCTCTATCCAACTCCCTTCTCCTAAAATACTCTGCACTGCTGGAGGACTCTGCTCCTTCCTCTATCCAACTCTCCTTCCCTGAAATACTCTGCACTGCTGGAGGACTCTGCTCATTCCTCTATCCAACCCCCATCTCTTGAAATACTCTGCTCTGCTGAATGACTCTGCTCCTTCCTCTATAACTCTCCTCTCCTGAAATACTCTACACTGCTGGAGGACTCTGCTCCTTCCTCTATCTAACTCTCCTCTCCTGACATACTCTGCACTGCTGGAGGACTCTGCTCCTTCCTCTAAGTCTGCTCTCCTGAAATACTCTGCGCAGCTGGAGGACTCTGCTCCTTCCTCTATAACTCTCCTCTCCTGAAATACTCTGCACTGCTGGAGGACTCTGCTCCTCCCTTATAACTCTCCTCTCCTCCTGAAATACTCTGCACTGCTGGATGACTGCACTCCTTCCTTTATCTAATTCTCCTCTCCTGAAATACTCTTCTCTGCTGGAGGACTCTGCTCCTTCCTCTAGCTAACTCTCCTCTCCTGAAATTCTCTTCTCTGCTGGAGGACTCTGCTCCCTACTGAAATAGATGTTAAAGGGGGACCTCACACAAAAACAGCATAGGGTTCCCCTAAAATACATACTAGACCCTTATCCTTAATGAAGGTCTAGTATAGATCTCAAGGGGTGGGGGGGGGGGCACACACACAAAACAGCATTTTGTTGCCCCCCCCCAAATTCTTTTTATGTATTTTAAGGGGAACCCCCAATCAAAGAAGCAAGAAAAAAAGGCGTGGGGTCCCCTCTAAAATCTATACCAGATCCTCATTCAAGCACCTTGCCTGGCACACATGCCCCCCATTCTGAATAATGCCAAGCCACATGACCTCAACATAAGGACTCTCCTGGCAAAGCACTACGATGATGAGGACAAGGGCAGACTTCTGGTCCTGTGGATTGGGACAGGGGGGGGAGGGGGGTTGGGGGTCTCAGGACAGCAGCATAATCGGAAGCTCCCTTTTAAAATAAGGGGGTCCCCAGATAACACCCCCACCCATCTGAATAAGTAAGAGGTACATAGCAGGGCCACTGATGGGGGGGGCACTGGTCCACCTGTAGGGGGCGTGGGCATATAGGGGGCCCCAGACAGCAGGAGGATCGGTGAAGCAGAAAAGGAACAATGCCCTCTGTGTCACTCACCCAGCAACTGAATGCCGGTTTCTCCCCCTCTCCCCCCACTTGGATTTAAGGGGTACTGGGGTGGGTTGTGCCCAGGGTGGGTTGTGCCCAGGGTGTGTTGTGCCCACCCATATTTCAGTTGTGCTTGGCTGGCTGCCGCTGAGCTCCTTCCTGCGCTCACAGCCAGGACAAGGAGGCGGAAGGCTGGAGCATAGAGGAAAGAGGCAGGAGGAGGTGCGCTGTGTTGTGCTCTCCATCCTGTCAGAAGAGTGTCCATCTATACAACACATGGGACAGGATCGCTCTTACTGCAAATCGCATTGCACTGTACACACACACAGTTTGACTGCCGCTCCTTATCCACATTTCCTGCTGCTGGAAGGTGAGTGGCCCTTGGAGGAGACAGGGGGCGGAGTGTGTGTGTGCGCAGTGCAATGCGATCTACAGGATCCTGTCCCATGTGTTGTATAGATGAGCGCTCTTTTGACAGGAGGGAGAGCACAACACAGCGCACCTCCTCCTGGTTTTTAGTGGCTTCCCCCTGTAAGTTGGGGAATGGGGGGCTATCTGTGTTGGGAAATGTAATGGGGATTTGGAGAGGGGAGAATATGTGCTAGAAAGAGGGATTGGGGGGGGGGGGATATGTGGTAGAAGGAAGAAGGGGGGGGAGGTGATATGTGCTAGAAGGGGGGTTTTGGGGGGGGGGTTGAACCAGATTAGGGAATGTTTGAGCTAGGAGGGGGTGGGGGATTAGTGCTGGGAGGATTTGGGTAGGGAGGATGAATTTGTGCTGGGAATGGTCATATAGAGGGGATGGAGGAGGGATTTGTGGGAATTTGTCCTAGGAGGGGGATTGAAGAAAGAAGATTTGTGCTGGGAGGGGGGATGGGGGTGTTTTGTGCCAGGAGTGGGTGGGGGAATTTGGGCTAAAAGGAGGGATTGGGGGGGGGGGGGTTTGGGGGAGAAGATCTGTGCTAGGATAGAAAGTTTGAGAAGAAAGGGGATGTGTGCTAGGAGGGGGGGTTAGGGTTAGGTTTGTCCTGGGGGTGGGATTGGCGGTTGGGGGCCAAGATTTGTGCTAGGTAGGGAGATTGGAACTGGGAGTTGGTGGAATATGTGCAGTGCATTGCGATCTATAGTAAGAGCGATCCTGTCTCATGTGTTGTATAGATGAGCGCTCTTCTGACAAGAGGGAGAGCACAACACAGCGCACCTCCTCCTGGCTTTTAGTGGCTTCCCCCTGTAAGTTGGGAGGGGGGTGGGGGGGGGGGGGCTATCTGTGTTGGGAAATGTGATGGGGATTTGAGGAGGGGAGGGGGATATGTGCTAGAAAGAGGGATTGGGGGGGGGGGGATATGTGGTAGAAGGAAGAAAGGGGGGGAGGTGATATGTGCTAGGAGGAGGGTTTAGGGAAGGGGGGGGGTGTTTGATCTAGGAGGGGGTGGGGGATTAGTGCTGGGGGGGAATGGTCATTTAGAGGGGATGGAGAAGGGATTTGTGGGAATTTGTCCTAGGAGGGGGATTGAAGAAAGAAGATTTGTGCTGGAAGGGGAGATGGGGGTGTTTTGTGCCAGGAGGGGGTGGGGGAATTTGGGTTAAAAGGAGGGATTGGGGGGGATTTGGGGGAGAAGATTTGTGCTAGGATAGAAAGTTTGAAAAGAAAGGGGATGTGTGCTAGGAGGGGGGATTAAGGTTGGATTTGAGCTGGGGGTGGGATTTGTACCGGATAGGGAGATTGGAACTGGGAGTTGGTGGAATATGTGCATTATTGTTTGGGGAGAATTTTGGCTTGAAGATGGAATTTATGTTTTTTTATGTATGATGGAATGGTTGTGTCCACTAATAATGTTTTTCTTGTATTTTTTGTGAAAATATTGCTTTGACATTTTTGCATGGGGGGAGGCAGGATGGTGGAGTGGGCGGCAGTCCCTGAGGGGGGGCGGCCCCTTTAGGTAGGCTGTATGGGGCCCCGTGATTTCTAATAGCGGCCCTGAGCAGATGACCATAGGAAATAAATGTATTGGGCAATTTAGGGGATTATTATTAAATTAGTAACATTATTTATGCCGTTTACATAGTGAATTTTTATTAAGCAGACCCCTAAGGCTCCGTTCACATGTCAGCGTATGGATCGCGGGCAGAACCGATGCGGTTCCGCCTGCGATCCGGAGATTATTGCAAATCGCGGGACGCCTGTGCGTTGCCCGTTGATTTGCAATAGCCCCCCAAACGCTGAGCGATGTTGCCGCAATTTCCGCCTGCCGAATCGCGGTAACATCGCGCAAAAAAAATCGCGGGACGCAATACACTCCAAAGAAGCGGCAACATCGCTCAGCGTTTGGGGGGCTATTGCAAATCAACGGGCAACGCACAGGCGTCCCGCGATTTGCAATTATCTCCGGATCGCGGGCGGAACCGCGGCGGTTCTGCCCGCGATCCATACGCTGACATGTGAACGGAGCCTAAGTGTTAACGATTAAGTGTTACCAGTGGTCGGGGCTGGGCCAAGACATCGTGCTGCCTGGGTCCAAGAATGAAATGCTGCCCCCCCCCCAAAAAAAAGAAAAATCAAGCCCACCAAAAGGCCTCCACATCCATAGGGACGTTCCTCGGAGGAGACGCTCCGCCTCCTCATACTCATCAGTTTGCCCTACGGGCGGCAGTATGGGATAGGGAAATGCCACCTGTAATGACCTGCAAACTAATGTCACTCAAAACTGCTGGAAAATAAATCTTGGGTGTCAATTTGCTGCCCCTCTCCAATGGACCCCGCAGGCAGGGCCGGTGCTACACTATTTTACACCCTAGGCAAGACCAGCTACTTGCGCCCCCCCCCCCCCAAAATAAATAAAAAGGGAAGGGGTTAAAAACTCCTCTATGTCATATCCAGTGACCCTGATCTGATGGTTCCTCCATGTAATGCTGTCATACCCAGGGACCCCATATTCCTCCATGTCACACCTGGGGACCCTGATGTCCCCCTATATCACAACCAGGGACCCTAATGTTTTTCCATGTCACATCCTGGGACCCCAATATTCCTCCATGTCATGCTGTCATACCCAATGACCCCGATGTTGCACCATGTCACACCCAGGGACCCCTGTGTTCCTCCATGTCATGCTGTCATACTCAGTGACCCCAATGTTCCTCTATGTCACACCTGGAGCCCCTGATGTTCCTCCATGTCATACCCGCAGACCCTGATGTTTTTCCATGTCACACCTAGGGGACCCTGATGTTCTTCCATGTCACACCTGGGGACCTCAATTCCCCATGGCACACCCAGGGATCCCAATTCCTCATTGCACACCTGGTGACTTCAAACCCCTGTTACACTCATGACCCCTATCCCCCATGTTACACCTGGTGACTCTGATTCCCCATGGCACACCTGGTGACCCCGATTCTCTTTCACACCAGGGATCCTCCATGTCACACCCAGGGACCCTGATCCCCTGTTCTGGGGACACTCACTGGGCAGAATGAAGAGAGTGGCCCGCACTCTGCCCTCCTTCACTGTGATCCTGCTGATTCCTTCTCCCAGGATGCTCCTCTCCTGGACCACAGTGCTCACCACAGCTTCAACCGGCTCCTGGTGGAGGGAGAAGCAGCAGTCTGAGAGCTCCACACCTCATTCAACACCAACCTCCTTAGACCATTCTGGTGCCTTGTCTCTTCTGCTCCAGTAAAGGTGCCACCCTCCAGTGCCCAGCTCCGGCTCAGGTTCAGCTCTCCTCCACTCCCTGCTTAATACCGACCCAGGGAAATGAATGGCTGCCCACCAGCTCAGTGTAGAGAGTTACATCCTGCCCAGGGTTTATGCCACTCAGCTCCAGACAAAGAGGATCATCATGCAGGCAGCACTCCGGTGGGCTCCCTTCCCTTCCTCATGGCTGCGCCCCTAGGTGGCAATGCGCCCTAGGCGGCTGCCTAGTTTGCCTAGTGGAAGCACCGGCCCTGCCCGCAGGACCCATGGTAGGGCCGGCCCTGCAAGTGGTGGTGACAGGATTTAACAGATGAAGCATATTTTCATTTTCTTTTCCACCCCTCCAAAAAATGTTGTCGAAGCAGCACCTACCCTCTCCATGCTCCAGAGCTATCCTCTGTGTCCTCCTCCTTCCTGGGCTGTCGGTTGAAGGACTTCCATCGGCATTTGGACTCACAAGTCAACACTGCAGGGATCAGCAATCACACCAATACATTGGGCTATTCTCTGCAGCATTAAGGGTCTGTTTTAAGATTTCGGTTAAATGTTCCGGCAGCAGGGGAGGGCTGGGCCAGGGGGCAGGGAGGCAATTGCCCCCTGGGCCGCTCTGATGCTCCATAAAAGGCTGCACTGCTTTTGCCACAGACATGCCTAAAGGATTCCTAGTGAAGAGAAGTAAAAAGTCTCTGCCATTGACCTACTAAGTGCAGGATGAAGACAAGGACAGAGCACATGAGGAAGGCGTAAAGCCGAAACGCGTCAGCATTTGTCATGTTGTCACCGCTATCCATGCTGGAATAAATTTCTTAGAAACTATGTGGAAGAAGCATTTTTGTGTGCCGGCTTTATTCATATAACATAAGGACACAGCGCAGGCCGGTTCCATGCCCCACTGGAGACTCATCTCCCCCAGCTCCCCCCAATCACCCCCTGCTGGCCAGGTCAGAAACCTGGATTCCCTCAGTAAGTAGAGAGTACCTGGAGCAGGGCTTCACATTGGAATGGGGGTCAGGAGGAAGATGGGAAGAGGGAGAGTGGGAGGGGGGCTGAGTCGCTGCACCATGGGCCTCTGGTTTGTACTTACCCCCTGGGCCAAAAGTTGCCAGTCTGCCCCTGTCCAGGAGGCAGTAGTTAGCCCTGTTCACCTAACCATAAACGTGAACCTTGCCATTAACCCTTGTAAAGAACTCAGTTTATAACCTGAATACATCATACTGATCATAGTGCTGAGCTGTTTTAATTGCCGATATGCAATGTGCCAAAAAAAATATCTGTGCTCAAAAACCAAGTGCTGAATTTTTTGCACAGCATACAATCCTTTGGGATTGTCACACTTTCTTCTCTCAGGAGGGGAACTTGCTCTTTATAGGAACATAACAAAAGGGCAAAAACAGCAATTTGCAGCTTTCCTGAGTGAAAGTGATCATGAACCTGAGCCAAGGCCCAAACCTTTCTCTGGAAAGTGTAAGAAGAACAATTTCTGGCGCTTCCTCCGGTGAAGGACGCTCTGAGGTTTCCTTGCAGTAAAGTTTCCAGAGGCAGCCAGAGTTATAGAAGACGAATGACTGGGAGGAAATTAGGAGAAGAAAGAGAAATACGGAAAGGAAAGAAGGAAGCAGGGACAATGAGACCGAGAGACAGAGAATAGGAGAAAGATGGAGAGACAGAAGGACACGGAGAGAGAGACACAGAGGGAGAGGGAGACAGAAGTAGAATAGAGGTAGAGAGAGGCAGAGAAAAGGAGAGACGTGGAGCAGGGTAGAGACAGAAGAAAAATAGAGAGAGACAGAGAATAGGAGATATGGAAGGGAGACAGAAACAGAAAGAAAGCAGAGAGAAAGACTGAGAAAGGAAGAAACATGGAGGGAAAACAGAGACAGCAGGTAAAGAAGAGAGAGACAGATAATAGGAGAGACATGGAGGGGATACAGAGACAGCAGGTAAAGAAGAGAGAGACAGATAATAGGGGAGACATGGAGGGGGAGACAGAGACAGTAGGTAAAGAAGAGAGAGACAGAGAATAGGAGAGACATTGAGAGGAGATAGAGACAGCAGGTAAAGAAGAGAGAGACAGATAATAGGAGAGCCATGGAGGGGGAGACAGAGACAGTAGGTAAAGAAGAGAGAGACAGAGAATAGGAGAGACATTGAGAGGAGACAGAGACAGCAGGTAAAGAAGAGAGAGAGACAGAGAATAGGAGAGACATGGAGAGGAGACAGAGACAGCAGGTAAAGAAGAGAGAGAGAGACAGATAATATAAGAAACATGGAGGGGAGACAGAGACAGCAGGTAAAGAAGAGAGAGACAGAGAATAGGAGAGACACAGAGAGAAAACATAGACAGCAGGTAAAGAAGAGGGAGAGAGACAGAGAATAGGAAAGACATGGAGGGGAGACAGAGACAGCAGGTAAAGAAGAGAGAGACAGATAATAGAAGAGACATGAAAGGAAGACAGAGACAGCAGGTAAAGAAGAGAGAGACAGAGAATAGGAGAGACATGAGGGGAGACAGAGATAGAAGGCAAATAGAGCGAGACAGAGAATGGGAGATACAGATAGAAAAGTCAGAGAGACAAAAGGGAAAATAAAGAGACACTGAAAATGGGAGAAACATGGAGGAGAAATAGAGAGTGACACAGAGAATAGGAGGAGAGATGTGGAGGAGAGACAGAGACAGAAGGAAAAGTAGAGCGAGACCGAGAATAGGAGAGACATGGAGGGGAGACAGAAAGGAAGCAGAGAGAGATGAGAATGGGAGATACATGGAGGAGAGACAGAGACAGCAGGCAAGCGGAGAGACAAAGAATAGAAGAAATATAGAGTGGAGACAGGGACAGAATGAGAAGGAGTGAGACAGAGAATAGGAGAGACACAGAGAGAAAACAGAGACAGCAGGTAAAGAAGAGAGAGAGACAGAGAATAGGAGAGACATGGAGGGAAACCAGAGACAGCAGGTAAAGAAGTAGACAAAGACATGGAGGAAAGACAGAGACAGCAGGTAAAGAAGAGAGAGACAGAGAATAGGAGAGACATGGAGGGGAGACAGAGATAGAAGGCAAATAGAGCAAGACAGAGAATGGGAGATACAGATAGAAAAGGCAGAGAGACAAAAGGGAAAATAGAGAGACACTGAGAATGGGAGAAACATGGAGGAGAAATATAGAGTGACACAGAGAATAGGAGGAGAGATGTGGAGGAGAGACAGAGACAGAAGGAAAAGTAGAGCGAGACAGAGAATAGGAGAGACATGGATGGGAGACAGAAAGGAAGCAGAGAGAGATGAGAATGGGAGATACATGGAGGAGAGACAGAGACAGCAGGCAAGCGGAGAGACAAAGAATAGAAGAAACATAGAGTAGAGACAGGGACAGAATGAGAAGGAGCGAGACAGAGAAAAGGAGAGACATGGAGGAAAGACAGAGACAGCAGGTAAAGAAGAGAGAGACAGATAATAGGAGAGACATGGAGGGGAGACAGAGACAGCAGGCACATGGAGAGACAGAAGGCAAGTAGAGCGAGACAGAGAATGGGAGATACAGAGAGAAAAGTCAGAGATAGAAGGGAAAATAGAGAGACACCGAGAATGGGAGAAGCTTGGAGGAGAAATAGAGAATGACACAGAGATTAGGAGGAGAGATGTGGAGGGGAGACAGAGACAGAAGGGAAAGTAGAGGGAGACAGAGAATAGGAGAGACTAGAAGGGGAGACACAGACAGAAAGGAAGCAGAGAGAGATTGAGAATGGGAGATACATGGAGGAGAGACAGAGACAGCAGGCACATGGAGAGACAAAGAATAGGAGAAACATAGAGTGGAGACAGGGACAGAATGAGAAGGAGTGAGACAGAGAATAGGAGATATGGAGGGGAGACAGAGACTGAATGACAGAGACTCAAACTAGAGAGAGAGACAGATAATAGGAAAGATGTGGAGGGGAGACAGAGACGGGAAGCAGAGAGAAACAGAGAATGGGAGATACATAGAGTGGAGACAGGGACAGAATGAGAAGGAGAGAGACAGAGAATAGGAGATATGGAGGGGGAGACAGAGAGAAGGGAAACTAGAGAGAGACAGAGAATAGGAGAGACGTGGAGGGGAAACAGAAAGGAAGCAGAGAGACAGAGAGTGGGAGGTACATGGAGGGGAGACAGAGATAGCAGGCAAATAGGGCAAGACAGAGAATGGGAGATACAGATAGAAAAGTCAGAGAGACAAAAGGGAAAACAGAGAGACACTGAGAATGGGAGAAACATGGAGGAGAAATAGAGAGTGACACAGAGAATAGGAGGAGAGATGTGGAGGAGAGACAGAGACAGGAGGAAAAGTAGAGCGAGACCGAGAATAGGAGAGACATGGAGGGGAGACAGAAAGGAAGCAGAGAGAGATGAGAATGGGAGATACATGGAGGAGAGACAGAGACAGCAGAGAGACAGAGAATGGGAGGTACAAGGAGGGGGACAGAGAGATAGAGTTAGCAAGGAAGGGTTGAGGAGACAATAAGAAACAGAGAATTGGGAAGACCTAAAGAGGAGTTAGAGAGACAGAAGTGTAGATAGATAGATAGATAGATAGATAGATAGATAGATAGATAGATAGATAGATAGATAGATAGATAGATAGATAGATAGATAGATAGATAGATAGATAGATAGATAGATAGATAGATAGATAGATAGATAGATAGATAGATAGATAGATAGATAGATAGATAGATAGATAGATAGATGTCAAATTATAGAGTTTGTAAACCTCCTAAATAAAAAAAAAAAATAAAAACCTGTAAGACAATGGCATAAGGCGCTAATATGCATCACATACTAGCTCATTATGAAATACTTGCCTTAAAACAAAGCCCTTCCAGCAGCGGCCGCTCACCACTGAGACGGCCAACATGTTCACCCGTCTTCCTTCTGGGTTCGTGTCCTCTGGCCATCTCATTGGCGATGACCCATGCGCGCGGAAGCCGCAAGGAACGACACGGGTGGGCGGTCCTTCAGAGCGCATGCGCCAGTGATGTCACTGGCTGCATGTATAGTAAATATCTCCTAAACAGGGCAAGTTTAGGCGATATTTACAGTACCTGTAGGTAGGCCTTATCATAGACTTACCTAGAGGTAAAAGTTACAGAGAGAAGTTTACTTCCTCTTTAAGAAAAATACTTTTATTATTTAAAGATACGGTGCCAGCACAGGGTCACCAGTATAACATGCTGTACCTACTAAACTAAATTTTATATTTTTCAGTGGCTCAAAATTTGACGCTTCACTGCACGCTGTCCTCTGCAAGTATTCAATCGGTCAGATGGGTCAAACACCTACTCTGTCGGCTGCTGGCTTTTTTCCTCCCATGGGCTCGTACGTCCTGTTCTTATTGCTATTTTCACATCTTTGAGAATTTGTCATGGTCTGATTTCCATTTTTTGATGTATTGGGAGCTTTTTTTATAAAACTTTTAACAACAAAAAACCTTCATGTATTTTTTAATGTTCTAATTATAAAACCAATGAACACGTTTGTCTTAGTTTTGGAAGCTGGAAGGGATGAAAAGGAGTAACTTTGCATCTGAGCCTTACCTGCTTTAACCACTTAAGCCCCGGAGGATTTTCCTGCTAAACGACCAGGGGTTATTTTGCGATTCGGCACTGCGTGACTTTAACAGACAATTGCGCGGTCGTGCGACGCTGTATCTAAACGAATTTGGCGTCCTTTTTTCCCACAAACAGAGCTTTCTTTTGGTGGTATTTGATCACCCGTGCGATTTTAACTTTTTGCGCTATAAACAAAAAAAGAGCGTACATTTTGCAAAAATAACAATATTTTTCACATTTTTTTATATGAAATTCCCCCCAAAAAAAATGTAAAAATCAAAATTTTTTAAAATTTCCGGACAATTTGTTTTATGCTACCTATGCTTGGTAAAAAAAATTGCAAAAAGCGTATTTTGATTGGTTTGCGCAAAAGTTATCGCGTTTACTAACAAAGGGAAAGATTTCTGTCATTTATGGTGTTTTTTTTTTAACGTGTAATGGCGGCGATCTGCGGTTTTTTTTGCGGTACTGCGACATTGGGGCGGACAGATCGGACCCTTGACTGACATTTTTGACACTTTTGGGGTTACCAGTGACATTTCTACAGTAATCAGTGCTATATATATGCACTGTTACTGTAAAAATACACTGGTAGTGAAGGGGTTAACTTTATTTGGGAGGGAGGGGCTGTGTGTGTCCCTAGGGGCGTGCTTTCTACTGTGATTGGCTGTGGCTTGAGCTGTAAGGACACTGATCAACGGATCTACATAGTAGATCCATGTGATCAGTGTTTTTACAGCGAGGAGAATGACAGGTGGCTTGTTTACACAAGCTGCCTGACATTCTCCCTCTCCCCCGCCGATCGCCGAGTGACCGGCGGACATCGGGTCCGCTGGTCACACGCGCGGGGGGGGTCCGTGACCGCGCGGGAGCGGGAGCGCGCCCGCTCCCCAGAGCCTCACAGGCGAGCGACGTAGACCTACGTCACTCTGCCTGTGAGGGGCTGACTGCCGCAGTAAATATACTGTGAGCAGTCGGCAAGTGGTTAAGATCATTAGAAGTAAGGTGTGCTGTGTCAGTGCCCATCCCCACCATGGAGAGATTTACTTTTCCACATGTGTATGACTGTTAAGGTCTGTCATCGGATGTAAGTAGCCAGGGCTTTTTTTCAGTGGGAACGTGGGGGAACGAAGGTCCAGCACCTCCAGCACTGAATGTATGCAATGGCAAGGGGTGCTGTGGTGTGCTGGAGGGCTTATTGATGTTGGCTGCTAAGGGATCTGTTATAGCTGGGAGGAACTATTGTTGCCAGGGGTCTGTTGTTGTTGAGGAAGTCTATTGTTGATGGAGGGTGATCTATGTGATCTGTTGTTACTGGTGGGTGATCTATTTTTGTTGGGGGGTTGTATTTTGTTAGGAGAGATCTACAGTTGAAGAAGAGCCTATTGTTTCTGGCTGCTGTAGGGCAGTAGCGGCTGGTGCTAAAAAAAATTTGGGGGGGGGGGGGGGGGCGCAAAAAGAAAAATGTAATAGGTATTGCTTCGCGGCAAAAAACGCGGTAAAAAATTGCGTGACTTTGAGGTCATGGTACAGGCATGGCACAGATGATTGTATAGGCATGGCACAGGTCATAGTACAGGCATGGCACAGGTCAATGTACAGGCATGGCACAGGTCAATGTACAGCACTGCATGCAAAAGATCTGGACGTGTTCTCCAGGCAGTAGGATTCATACCCATTTCTGCAATACAGGCTGATTAGCATGTACTTCACAAAAACCACACAGTGCGCTGCCACCCCCCTATTCGCCCCCCCCCCCCTCCCAAGCCGTGTTCCCTCATCCTGTCCAGAGTTCCGCAGGGCTTCTTTGCCCACTTCTATGCTTACACTCCCCTCTCCGTCATAGCAGGTGAACAGCCAGAATGAAAGAAGAAAGCGGACACGGTACCTGTGTGCCAGGATAACATCCTGTCACTTCTCCTCCTTGCTCGTACTGCGCTGTGCTCTCTGCTACTGCTCCGGGCTGGCTCCCTTCTCCGGCGTGGCAGCGACTGGCGAGTCCTCAGTCCTCCCGGCTCCCGGCTCCCGCCTCCGTCCTCCCCAGAGTCCCCAGCCAATGGCATAGAGTTTGCCTTTCGGCCAATCAGAAAGCGCGTATCGGACGCGCTTCCTAATTGGCCAGGAGGAGGATCCGTGTGACAATAG
This sequence comes from Pelophylax lessonae, assembly GCF_965119305.1. Classification (NCBI taxonomy): domain Eukaryota; kingdom Metazoa; phylum Chordata; class Amphibia; order Anura; family Ranidae; genus Pelophylax; species Pelophylax lessonae. The sequence goes on from NC_138772.1 coordinate 542,902,895, forward strand.
TGAATTTTCATTCGTTATTGTCACACAATGGGTGGACTCGGGACGCACTGCTCTGTGCCCCGGGTCCACCCTCTTTTTTTAGCTTGTGAGAGCCTCTGGCTCTAATCACATGGCTAAAAAAAAAAGAAAATCCCATTGTACTCCATGCGTCCGGCGTCCTGCATGTAGATTAGGGGGCCGGATGCATGGATGGGGGGGGGGGGAGGCCTTCAACACACCGGCCGCCACTGCGTAGGGTCTATTGATGCTGGCTGCTAAAAGATCTATTATTGCTGGGGGAATTTTTGTGTGTGTGTGTGTGTGTATATGGGGGGGCGGGGGGAGGTTATTGTTACGGGGAGGAATTTATTGTTGCTGGCTGCTGGGGAGTCTATTGATGCTAGTTGCTGAAAGATCTATTGTTGCTGGGGGCATTGTGTGTGTGTGTGGGGGGGGGGGGGGGTTTATTGTTAAGGCGATGATTTAGTGTTACTGGGAGGATCCATTGTTGCGGGGGGGGGGGGGGGTTGATGTTGCTGATTGCAGGGGATTTATTTCACTGCTTTTTATTTTGCAGCAGGGGAGAATTTATTGTTGCTGAGGGATCTGTTGGTGCTGGGTGGGGTTACTGTTGCTGATTGCAAGGGATCTATTTTACTACTTTTCATGTTATCATTAACTTTTTCCATACAAATTACCTAGAACCACAACATAATAGTTGGTTCAGTACTCTCGAAAAAGGGGCAGTACTGAGAGGTGGGTAGGAGGTTGAACCAAGGGACGGTGCTCAGAGGTGGGTAGGGGGTGGAGACAAGGGGTGACTCAGAAGAGGGAGTGGGTGAACCTGTTTTCTGAAAAAAGGCCTGTAAGTAGCTAACCTGGCTTTACTACCTGCATATACAGTATTGTTCTTTGGAGCCTCAAGGATATGCTTTGGAGCTTCAAATTCCAGGGAGCTCTGATAAGCAAATCCAAAATTTCGCTGGTCCATCTCCTGCAGCTCCCTATTACATAGTTAGTTATGTTGAAAAAAGACATAAGTCTGTCTAGTTGAACCAATAGAAAAAACAAACTAATAGAAAACCTCCATATATACAATCCTATCTCCATTGTTGGTTGTTCAAAACAGTAGGGAGCCTCTTTGCAATAAAGCCAATGTGTAGGAACATAATGAGCAGTTGGGAGGCATCTACTGTGCATAAACCCATAGGGAGATGAACGAGTCTATAGGTATGTTCTCAAATTTTTCAGAGAATGTTGAGATTTGCATATCAGAGCTTCCCAAAATTTGGAACTAATAGGGTAATGAAGATGCTGTTCAGAGAATTGCACATTTTCGTTTTGAATGGTTTTATTGAATGAGTCACTACATATAAATGTAAAGACTATGAGTGTAAAATGGATTATAAAGCAAGTCTCTACACATTGGGTTTGTTTCTTTTGTATCACAAATCATTAATAAAAACAGAAGGTGAAAAAGGTGGTTTCAGCATGAGTTGCTGTAGAATATTGGTATCTAATCAAGAAGAAAACCATGTATCTCTAGATCAGGGGTACTCAAATATAAAATTGAAAGGTCCACTTACCAATTTTCCATTCAGTCCTAGGTCCGGAAAAGTTACCGTCTGGCTGCTGGTTCTGGCTTCTGGTCTCTGTGGTGCCAGTGGCACTGGGCTCTGTGGTGCCAGTGGTGCTGGCTGGTGTTGGCTCTGTGGTGCTGGCTGGTGTTGGCTCTGTGGTGCTGAGCTCTGTGCTGCTGGCTGGTGCTGGCTCTGTGGTGCTGGCTGGTGTTGGCTCTGTGGTGCTGGGCTCTGTGCTATGGTGCTGGCTGGTGTTGGCTCTGTGGTGCTGCGCTCTGTGCTGTGGTGCTGGCTGGTGTTGGCTCTGTGGTGCTGGCTGGTGTTGGCTCTGTTGTGTTGGCTCTGTGGTGCTGGCTGGTGTTGGCTCTGTGGTGCTGGTGGTGCTGGTTCTGTGGTGCTGGCTGGTGCTGGCTCTGTGGTGCTGGTTGGTGTTGGCTCTGTGGTGCCAGTGGTGCTGGCTCTGTGGTGCCGGGCTCTGTGCTGTGGTGCTGGCTCTGTGGTGCTAGCTGGTGCTGGCTCTGTGGTGCTGGCTGGTGCTGGCTCTGTGGTGCTGGCTCTGTGGTGCTGGCTGGTGCTGGCTCTGTGGTGCTGGCTGGTGCTGGCTCTGTGGTGCTGACTGGTGCTGGCTCTGTGGTGCTGGCTGGTGCTGGCTCTGTGGTGCTGGCTGGTGTTGGCTGGTGCTGGCTCTGTGGTGCTGGCTGGTGTTGGCTGGTGCTGGCTCTGTGGTGCTGGCTGGTGTTGGCTGGTGCTGGCTCTGTGGTGCTGGGCTCCTGTGCGATATCCCGCTGTGGCTGTCACTGAAAACAGTGCCTCTAATTCCTTCATAGTTCCGGCTCACAGGCAGAGTGATATCAAATGCACTCCGCCTGTGAGAGGAGGAGCCGTACAGAGAAAGCAGGCAGCTGCAGTAGAGAGCAAAGCCGCTGCTTTCTCTGTACGGCTCCTTCTCTTAAAGGCGGAGTGCATTTGATATCACTCCGCCTGTGAGCCGGAACTACAAAGGATGTAGCGGCTCCATTCCCTCACTGCAGCCGCCCAGGGAGTGTGATGTCACAGGTTGCTAGACACCGGGCGGCCGGTGATCTAGCAACCAGTAATAAACTAAAGTAGGCAGCGGTCCAGGTCTAAGGGCGTCGGGGTCCGGGCGCGGCCCGGAGTCCGCCTATTGAGGACCTGGGCTCTAGATCTATGGCCCTTAGACAAATGTCTTCATAACGGTCTTGTTCCAACTTTTTAAGGTCCCTCTAGGGCAGTGATGGCGAACCTTGGCACCCCAGATGTTTTGAAACTACATTTAACCATGATGCTCAACTACATTGCAGAATGTAGTAGTTGTGTATGTAGTTCCAAAACATCTGGGGTGCCAAGGTTTGCCATCACTGCTCTAGGGTCACTTTTGAGTCAGTTAGTCTAGACTTCTTTCAGAGATTCTACTTTCTCATCAGCTACATGCAATATGGATCCAGGCAGCCATTGCCATGTGGTTGACCAGTTGGTGTGAGGGGAATCCCATCCTTGGGCAATTGTCACCTAGGAGGAGCCCTGAATGGTCTATTGGGATGGTTTTGGAAAAAAAATGGGGAGAAATCTGGTAATCTTGATTGTCACAGAACAGAAACCTATCGGCAGGACTACCAAATGTGAAATTTACTGCCAGCTTGAGAGCAACTTCTGTAATATATTTCAAGAAGACTTGTATTGGTTTGGTGAACCCTGTTAGCGATCATGCAGATCTTGTGAAAGATCATAACCATAACAGAAGGTTAACCACTTTACCAATGGAGGATTTTCCTGCTGTACGTCTGGGCCACTTTTTGCGATTCGGCACTGTGCAAATTTAACTGACAACTGCGCGGTGATGCAACGCCGTACCCAAACTAAATTTACGTCCTTTTTTCCCCACAAACAGAGCTTTCTTTTGGTGGTATTTGATCATCTCTGCGATTTTTATTTTTTGCGATATTAAAAAAAAAATGAAACAAGTTTGAAAAAATATCAATATTTTTCTACTTTGACAGTTAAAAAATATCCAATATATTAAATTTTTGTCATATATTTAGGCCAAAATGTATTTAGCTACATATCTTTGACAAAAAAATTCTCGATGAGCGTATTTTTAACCGCTTTAAGACCAGAAGATTTTACCCCATTCCTGACCAGGCCATATTTTGCGATTCGCCACTGCGTTAGTTTAACGGACAATTGCGTGGTCATGCGACGCTGTACCCAAATTAAATTGATGTCCTTTTTTCCCCACAAATAGAGCTTTCTTTTGGTGGTATTTGATCACCTGTGCGATTTTTACTTTTTGCGCTATAAACAAAAAAAGAGCGACAATTTTGAAAAAATAACAATATTTTTCACATTTTTTTTATATGAAATCCCCCCCCCCCCCCAAAAAATGTAAAAAACAAAATTTTTAACATTTTAGGCCAATTTGTTTTCTGCTACATATTTTTGGTAAAAAAAATCGCAATAAGCGTATTTTGATTGGTTTGTGCAAAAGTTATCGCAGCTACTAACTATGGGAAATTTATATCATTTTTATTGTTTTTTTTTTTTTAACTAGTAATGGCGGCGATCTGCGATTTTTTTTGCGGGACTGTGACATTGCGGCGGACAGATCGGACCTTTGACTGACATTTTTGACACTTTTGGGGGTACCAGTGACATTACTACAGTAATCAGTGCTATAAATATGCACTGTTACTGTAAAAATGACACTGGCAGGGAAGGGGTTAACTTTTATTGGTGATCAAGGGGTTAATGTATGCCTGGTGCTTACTAACCTGTGTGGGGGGAGGGGACTGTGTGACACAGGCACAGATCGCAGGTTGAGCTATGCTGAATCCTGCAATCTGTCACTGTTTGTCACTTAGGAGATCCGCCCGCTTTGTTTACACAAGCGGGCCAATCTCCACACTCGATCCCCGACGATCGGGGAGTAGCGGCGGTGATCACCGCCTCTCCTCCCCTGGCCTGAGTCCCGCTGTGACTGAATACAGCGGGAGTGAGCCTCCGGTGTCGCGCGCGCCGCCCACAAGGGGAGGATTCCAGTGACGTAGGTCTACGCCGCTGGATGATTTTGAGTCACTTTGCCGTAGTAGGGTCAACGTGACCGGTCGGCAAGTGGTTAAATAAATTTGTGTGCTTAAATTAATTCTTATGGTTAGCATTTTGCAACAGTTGTGCTATTGGAAGTTTGGTGTAGGCACTGTTATGGTCCTGTTCTCACCTAACTATTATAGAGTTTTTGGAGGAATTGAGTAGATTATAGTAAAGTGTGTTGTAGAGAGAGATATAGGTACAACAATACTCAAAAGATCAAGGTACCTTTTAGTGAGTTCCGCTTGACTTGAGGAAAGTGCAATACCTGCAGAATGCAGTTTTGTTCGATGGGCGAAGAACTGAGAATTATGCATTTCTAGTGAGATCGTGTTTTGAAATATAATTTCTTTAAATGCTTGTTACACAAAATATTTCTGGTGCTATAACCCAAATAAAGTAAAGAGATATCCCAGAGCAGTCGGTGCAGAATGAGTAGTCGCAAACTGCGAACATAGTATTGGGAAAAGTGGACCGCAACTCCTTACTTGCTCTTAAAAATCTTCAAAGTTTATTCGTTCTCCATAAAAGACACAACAAGGTGAACAGGGCCGACACGGCTGAAACGCGTTAACAACTGCTGCATGTAATTGTGTCTTTTATGGAGAACAAATGAAAAAATATATGTAGCACCCTCATTGGTAGGTGCTAGGTAAAAGCATTGTTTGCTCCATCTGCTTATCAGGGGAGCCTGATTGGTAGTTCTGCCTGTTACATGTGTCCATGTGTGATTCATCTGGTCTGAGGGAGTGTCCCCACTGTATCCAATAGGGGGGCCTGTTGGACAGTGGAGGAAACCCAGCCAGTGGCTGTCCCAGTGGGAGGGCACAACAGTGGTGCATCCTGGTATTAGTCATAAAAGCCAAGGGCACATGTGACAGGAGGTCTTTGGGCGGGAAGCCAGGTCCCAGGAGGAGGGTGACGGCTGTCTCTCCTCCTATCAGTGTGGAAAGCGGTCACAGGCAGTCGGCCTAGTGGACCAGAAGTGTGGTGCTGGGCTGTGTGGTCCAAAAGAGACTGACAGTGGAGCAAGTGGCAGAGCAACCTGAGGGAAAACAGTGTCTGTGAGTACCAGGGAGCTTGCCAGGGGTCTGCCCAGAAAGGGGACCACTCCAGGGAAAGTCAGTGGACAGGAGCCAGCACACACAGCAAGTAAGAAAGGGGGTGCCAAGTTAGACCCTGAAGAGTAACCTAAAACATAGTTTGCCTTTTATATCTTCACTTCAGTGGCAAGGTGAAGCAGCGGCCTTGCCGCATACACCACAGCTAGTTGTCCTCAATATTGTGTATAGTTCAAGTTGGAGTATCCCACTCATCCCTTCACCCATCCAAGTTCCAATAAAACCCCAAAAAACAAATCCCCTGGACTGTTCATTGACTGAGCCAAGGACTTAAAGTAATAAGTTTAACAGACTGTTGCTATGGGTAACCCAGGGGAATCCATTCTAAGCAGCTCCCAAGGGGGCAGTGCTACATATAGAAAAAAAGGGGAGGTATGGTGGCGCTGCCTAGAAGTAAAGTGTCATATGTGCAAAAAAATGAATATAGTGGTGTAGTCCGTAAATGTATGTAAATACATTATGTGTGCTAACACACAAAGATCAAAGATGCAAATGGTACAATAAATTCAAAATCCTCACTGGTATACAATATAGTACATAAATAATACAATTAATTCAGTGTCAGTAATAAAATCAATCATAAAAATGTCAAAAATAATCCAAAATCCAAAAAATATATATATATGTAGCACCGCCCCCTTGAGGGCTGCTGGATATCACTCTTTCGGTTCCCCTGGGCTACCACTAACCACTCCGACATTCACAGGCTATCCCTTTACTTCTTGGCTCAGTCAATAATTAGTCCAGGGGTATGTAGTTGTTTTGTGCTTTATTTTATAAATTAGGGATGGGAGAAGGGAATAGTGGGATACTCCAGATTAACTATCCACAAAGTTGGGAGGACATCGATCCATTGATACAGCCAGGCTGTTGATCCACCTTGCCACTTAGGTAGATTTAGGGTTAAGTCTCTTTCCAGATGACTTGATGAACTAAAGTTATCTTCAGGACACTCCCCTAGTATCCTCTTTCTTGACCACTGACACCTGTCCACTGAATATCCTGCTCTGGGGTGGCCCCCCTCAGGTCAGGCCCCTTGACACGAACCCCTGTACTCATGATACTGTTTTTCTAGGGTCTCCAGTGTCTCCCTTCAGTCAGCTTTCCAGGACTTCTGGGTTCAGCTCTGTTCCTCTGGCCCTCAGGACGACCTCCTGATGCCACGTGCCACTGCTACAGAGGAGGAGGCAGCCGCCACCCTCCCTCCAGGACTCTGCTCCTGGCTTTTATACAGTATCCCAGAATGCACTGAGACCGCCTGTCTCTGCCAATCACCAGGACTGTATCAAAGCCTATGTATCCATTGGTCAGGTTTCCTCCCACTGTCCAACATACCTCCCTATTGGACCAGTGTGAAACACTCCTCTAGACCAGATGAATCACACACTGAGCACACTGAGCATATCTCACTCACAGATCCTGCTCTCTGGTAGGCAGAAAGCAATATAGATTTGCCTGCTGCTCCTCTGATAGGCGGACAGAGCCAAAAACGATACTCTCTCATTAGCACCTGTCTCTGATTAACCCCAAATAAAGTTCAGCTGTTCTAGTAGGTCTTTCCTGACATTTTCTTAGTCACATCCTACAGAAAAAGCTTTGGTCCTCAGAGAGCTTTCAAAACATCAGAGGGATCTCATTGTTAGAAGGTATCAGTCCAGAGAAGCCCAGAGCTGAATCCGATTGACAATCTGTGGGGTGATCTGAAGAAGTCAGTGCACAGGAGATGCCCTCGCAATCTGACAGATTTGGAGATGTTTTTGCAAAGAAGAGTGGGCAAATATTGCCAAGTCAAGATGTGCCATACTGATAGACTCATACCCAAAAAGACTGAGTGCTGTAATAAAATCAAAAGGTGCTTCAACAAAGTATTAGTTTAAGGGTGTGCACACTTATGCAACCATATTCTTTTAGTTTTTTATTTTTACTTCCCTCCACGTAAAAGATTTCAGTTTGTTGTTCAACTGAGTTGTACAGTTTACAGATCACATTAAGGGCCGGTTCACACTGGTGCAATGCGGGAAACCCTGCGACTCCAGTGCGGGTTCCCGCATCGCACCTGAATCGCAGGCAGTTCACACTGCCTTCTGCGAACCGCTGAGGGTGTCAATATAAAGTTAACGATACCCCCCCCCCCCCCAGATCGGTTTGCAGATCGCAGTTTGAGCTGTGAATTTGGACAGGAATCAGATTGCATGGGTGCAGACAAAAAAAAGGGTCCTGCAGGAGTTTGGTCCGAATGCGATGCAAATTCAGCCATACAGTTTGTTTGGCTGAATTTGCATCGCACAGACATAGCATGTGATCTGCACAGTAATGTGGTGCGAATCACATGCGATGTCTAGCATCGCTACAGTGCGAACGGGCCCTAAATGTGGAAAAAGTTCTGAAATGATTTATCTTTGTCTCATTTTTTTACATCCCAGAAGCCTGACATTTTGCCAGGGGTGTGTAGACTTTTTATATCCACTATATGGTGTAAATGTGCAGTGGTGTGCAGAAAACATGTAGCTCAAGAGACATGGTATGAACCAAATTTCCCATCAATATGGGGAGACTTTCTTTCACTTCCTGTAGTATCTCAAGGACAAGAGGTGAAGGGAAATCCTCCCAATGGGACACAAAAAAAACCAAAATAACGGACAAAAGTTTTGACCGTTCCATATTATATCCACACTAAGAAAAATGTTGTCTATAGATGCTTTTTGAATATACAGTATCTCACAAACATGAGTACACCCCTAAGAGAAAATATCCAAATTGGGTGCAATTAGCCACTTCCCCTCCCCGGTGTCATGTGACTCGTTAGTATTACAAGGTCTCAGGTGTGAATGGGGAGCAGGTGTGTTATATATATTTGGTCAACCAAAGAAGTTGAGTGCACGTGCTCAGCGTCATATCCAGAGATTATCTTTGGGAAATAGATGTATGAGTGCTGCCCGCATTGCTGCAGAGGTTAAAGGGGTGGAGGTCAGCCTGTCAGTGCTCAGACCATACGCCGCACACTGCATCAAATTGGTCTGCATGGCTGTCGTCCCAGAAAGAAGAAGATGATGCACAAGAAAGCCCGCAAACAGTTTGCTGAAGACAAAAAACAAGTACGCTCTCCTGCACTCAAGTGCTGTGTTCAAGGGATGGCTATATTGCTGGCACTTAGGACTTTGCTGCCCTCTCAGGATGATGGGTATCCATATAGACTGAAAACATAGAAAACAAGAGAAGGGCGCATCTACCTAGTGCAATATCACAAGTTATTTATTGGAAAATTAAAAACATGCCATACATTATACTCACAAGCATATGCTGAAATTAAGCGTAAAAGAAAAAGTTAATTTTGCAATCAGGAGACCTCCAAGACAAAGATGCTTTTTGGTAAAGCAGGAGGACTGGAAAGCGTCAGTGGTGATGGGGCTGATGCGTTTCAATGGAGATTTGCAAACAAATGGTAGCTTAAATACATTATAATTGAATAGAAATGCATTATAAAATTCACATTAGTATGAAAATCATATCAATAACCCATAAAGGGAAAAAACAAGTTTTCTTGTTTTTATAAGTTTGCTGAAGACAAGCAGACTAAGGACATGGATTACTGGAACCATGTCCTGTGGTCTGATGAGACCAAGATAAAATTATTTGGTTCAGATGGTGTCAGGCGTGTGTGGTGGTAACCAGGTGAGGAGTACAAAGACAAGTGTATCTTGCCTACAGTCAAGCATGGTGGTGGGAGTGTCATGGTCTGGGGCTGCATGAGTGCTGCCGGCACTGGGGAGCTACAGTTCATTGAGGGATCCATGAATGCCAACATGTACTGTGACATACTGAAGCAGAGCATGATCCCCTCCCTTCAGAGAATGAGCCGCAGGGCAGTATTCCAACATAACAACCCCAAACACCTCCAAGACGACCACTGCCTTGCTAAAGAAGCTGAGGGTAAAGGTGATGGACTGGCCAAGCATGTCTCCAGACCTAAACCCTATTGGGCATCTGTGGGGCATCCTCAAACGGAAGGTGGAGGAGCGCAAGGTCTCTAACATCCACCAGATCTGTGATCTCATCATGGAGGAGAAGAAGAGGACTCCAGTGGCAACCCGTGAAGCTCTGGTGAACTCCATGACCAAGAGGGTTAAGGCAGTGCTGGAAAATAATGGTGGCCACACAAAATATTGACACTTTGGGCCCAATTTGGACATTTTCACTTAGGGGTGTACTCACTTTTGTTGCCAGCGGTTTAGACATTAATGGCTGTGTGTTGAGTTATTTTGAGGGGACAGCAAATTTACACTGTTATACAAGCTGTACACTCACTACTTTACATTGTAGCAAAGTGTCATTTCTTCAGTGTTGTCACATGAAAAGATAGAATAAAATATTTACAAAAATGTGAGGGGTGTACTCACTTTTGTGAGATACTGTATATACATATGTGTGTTTGAGCTTTGGTTTTCACACCCTAATGCAATAGACCAGGCACACCTATGACTAAGCCTGTGGCTGACATGTCAATTTGCAGGTAATTGGGGTAGTGGCAAATACACAAATCAACCACCTGTTTTTTCTGCCTCTCCACCACCAATGTGAGCCAAACCCTAAAGCAGAACTTTACGCTCCTTTTGTAGACTGCATATTTCGGGCCCCCCCCCCCCCCCCCTTTACCACATTAGGAAATGTAATCCATCACACGTCCCAGGAGGCTCTGGGAAAGTCTCTTCCAATTGGTGCACGGTGGAGATCCAGCTGTGACTGATCAGTCAGGGTTCTTTCACACGGGGCGGACCGTTTTTTAATCCGCTCAGGCCCTTTTATTTTTTTTTTACAGACACGGGTGACACATTGGAGTGTCCGGTCCGTATGTCCGCATATCATCCCATCCATTTGCGGATGATAAACGGAGATAATGTATGTCAATGGGATTGCGGATGTCAGCGGATGACACCGCTGACATCCGTTTTTGCGTCCGTTCCTGTTTTTTTAAACGGAAGAAAATTAGGGTTCTCTTCCGTTCCAAAAAACGGAACTGATAGGAAAGGACGCAAATTGGATGTCAGCGGATGGTCATTCACTGACATCCGCAATCCCATTGACATGCATTATGTCTGGTTTTCATCCGCAAAAGGATGGGATGAAAAACGGACATACGGACCGCCCTTGTGAAAGGGACCCTGAGGCCCCTTTTACACATGCGGACCGTTTAGATCCGCTTGTCAGTTTTTCAGGTGGATCTGAACGGATGCCCCATGCATCTCTATGGGGCATCGAATGTCAGCAGAGATATGTCCGCTGACATCCGATCCGTCAAATCTGGACGGATGGAAACTCTATTTTCCATCCGTCCAGCGGAGCGGATGGGATCGGATGAGAACGGACAGGCGGTCGATTTCCCCATAGAGAACAGCGGGGACCTGACAGCTCGGTCTCTGCACACAGCACGGAGACAGAGCTGCCATCCATCTGCTCAGCGGGGGATCGGCGGATCGATCCCCCGCTGAGAAAAACAGAGTCCGCCGAAGAACTCCCATGTGTAAAAGGGGCCTAATTCAGAGCCAGCATCAGCTTTGGTCACGGGACCAAAGAGGGGCACGGAAGACTTCTGGTTGTACTCCATGGGTTGGTAAGTACCTGTTTTGCACGTGTAGCAGCTGACTTTTACTTTTTCCAGATCTCTCTGAAATTCCTCTTTAAATGTTTTTAAATTTTTTTTGAAAAAACATACAATCCCTTCACAGGCAAGAGAACCCCAAATCTGTATCTTTCCCTGCCAATGTCATTATTACAGTAACAGTGCATATTTTTAGCACTGATTACTGTAGTAATGTCACTGGTTCCCCCCAAAAGTGTCAGTTAGGGGTCCGATCTGTCCGCTGCAATGTCGCAGTGCCGCTTAAAATTGCTGATCGCCGCCATTACTAGTAAAAAATAAATAAATAAATAAAAATGATATACTGTAAATCTTTCCCTTAGTTTTAGTTTGTAGATGCGATAACTTTTGTGCAAACCAATCAATATACACTTATTGGGATTTTCTTTTACCAAAAATATGTAGCAGAATACAATTTGGCCTAAAATGATGAAAAAATTAGATTTAAATTTTTTTTTATTGGGAATGTTATATAGAAGAAAGTAAACAATATATATATTTTTTCAGAATTGTTGATCTTTTTTTTGTTTATAGCGCAAAAACTAAAAACTGCAGAGGTGATCAAATACCACCAAAATAAAGCTCTGTTTGTGGGGAAAAAAAGGACATAAATTTTATTTGGGTGCATCGTTGCATGACTGCGCAATTGTCAGTTAAAGTGGTTGTAAACCCTCTCTTTGAACTTGTACCTATAGGTAAGCCTTTAAAGCGGAGTTCCAGCCATTTCACTCACCTGTCCAACGGTCCAGCGATGCGGCCGCCCGAAGCCTCGATCATCTCCCTCGGCGCCGGCATCACTGATGTTGGCACCCGGCTGTGACAGTTTGCGGCTTCACAGCCGGGTACCCACTGCGCATGCGCGAGTCGCGCTGCACGTCTTGATTGGCCGGCAATCTTCTGGGACCTCTGACATGTCCCAGAAGATTGCAGGGAGGGAGGGGGAGAGGAGAACTTCCATTCAGGGCGCCGCGGCGCTCCGAGCGGAAGTGGGAGCGGGTACCTGTCAAAACTAGGTACCCGCTCCCCCCCAAAAAAATGACATGCCAAATGTGGCATGTCAGGGGTTAGAATACCTAAAGCGGAAGTTCCACTTTTGGGTGCAACTCCGCTTTAATAAGGCTTACCTATAGGTACTGTAAATATCTCCTAAACTTGCACCGTTTAGGAGATATTTATTTTTAATGCAGCCGATGACATCATCGGCGCATGCATTCTGAAGGAACAGCCACCCGTGCCGTTCCTTCAGAGCCCTGTGCCGTGAACGGCGGCTCCCGCGTGCTGCGTGGGAGTGATGTCATCGCCAGATGGCTGGAGGACGTGAACCCGGAAGCAGGGCGGCCGAACATGTCGGCCGTGTTACTGGTGAGCTAGCGGCACGGCGGGGGCTTCGTTCTAAGGTAAGTATTATATAATGAGCTAGTATGCATCGCTCGCCCAGGAGCCTTTAGGGGGGGAGCTCCCACCCCTGCTCGTTCACAGGGATCCCCGCGCGTGTGACCGGTAGCTCCGATGTCCGCCGGCCATTCGTGATCTCCCGCAGGAGAGGGAGAAAGGCAGGCAGCTGATGTAAACAAAGCCGCCTGTCATTCTCTATGGTGTAACTGCCACACTTGTATAAAGTACTCGAAACCCATACTCGAGTAAAAGTACAAGTTCTCGATCGAAAAGTGACTTGAGTAGAAGTGGAAGTGCTCGATCAAAAAGTGACTTGAGTAGAAGTACTAAAGTACTCAACATTTTTTGTACTTAAGTATTGCAAGTAGTTTTTTAAAAAAATGTTGCTACTCAAGTACTAAAAGTAAAAGTACAAGTACTGTGTTATGTAGTTATTAAAGGAAGAAGTCAAAAGTTTGAACATCGTATTGTTTTTTATTATTTCAAATGAATAACCTAAAGGACAATCACAATTCCTTTGGCTGTAACTTTTTGTAAACAAAAACAGATAAAGTATGTCCCTTCCTTCCCCCTTTAAAGCATTCCTCCTTCTCTTCCCTGCCTGTTTTTTTTTTCCCCCACAGCTTATTGGTGCGCAAAATCATATATAAACCAATGTGATATACAACAATATATTCCAATAATGAAAAAAAGGAAGAGTGTATGAAATCAAAGTCAATAAAAAGTTCATCTATATAAGGCCATAATGCCATAATACCGTATATATGTGACAAAACAAGATGAATATATTTTCAAAGGTGCCGGAATCAAACAGCTGCTATTCCAAATAATAGGTGCAGACTCCTCCCACCACCTTGTGGATTTCCCCTTTACCCGGCGGATGAAGTTAAGTGCAAAATAATATCCAAATAGACTCTTCCAGTGAAACAAAACTGCAAAACCTGTGCTCTCAACTTCCATTGAAAAAAGCAAAATCAGCCTCTTACCAGAAAAAAGGTCTTTGTACGCTTGTGACTCTCCTTGGTTGGGGGAGGTTCTCTTTCCCCTTAACAGCAGATATGTAGACCATTTTATTTATACATACAGTAGCATTTATTTTCGTATGCGCTGATTTACACATGACATTATACACATGTTTTGAGCTTCATGAAACCTACCATCTACTGTTCTGGCAGTGGTAATTTTTATAATTGTAACGAGTAACTATGCAGCACAAAAAAAAAAAATATTGGAGTAGAAGTATTGAAATCATCGAAAAAATGTAGAGAAGTAAAAGTGGAAGTAGGAGAAAAAAATTCTACTCTAGGAAAGTACAGATACCGCCTTTCCGTACTTAAGTACAGTAGTGAAGTAGTTCTACTTAGTTACTATACATCTCTGGTAACTGCAGAGATCATACGATTCTGCTTTGTAGGATCGTATGTCTCTGTGGTTACATCACAAGCCACGCCCCCCCCCTCCACAGTTAGAATCACGCCCCTAGGGATACATTTAACCCACTGATCACCAATAAAGTTAACCCCTTCCCTGCCAGTGTCATTTTTACAGTAACAGTGCATATTTATAGCACTGATTACTGTAGTAATGTCACTGGCACCCCCAAAAGTGTCAAAAATGTCAGTCAGGGGTCCGATCTGTCCGCCGTAATGTCGCAGTCCCGCAAAAAAAACCAATAAAAATGACATAAATCTTTCCCGTGGTTAGTAAATGCATTGCGCAAACCAATCAAAATAAGCTTATTGCGATTTTTTTATAACAAAAATATGTAGCAGAAAACAAATTGGCCTAAAATGTTAAAAAATTTTAATTTTTACATTTTTTTGGGGGGGAATTTCATATAAAAAAATGTGAAAAATATTGTTATTTTTGCAAAATTATTGCTCTTTTTTTGTTTATAGCGCATGATCAAAAAATCGCACAGGTGATCAAATACCAAAAGAAAAGCTCTGTTTGTGGGAAAAAAAGGACATCAATTTTATTTGGGTACGGCGTCACACGACCGCGCAATTGTCCGTTAAAGTCAAGCAGTGCCGAATCGCAAAATAGGGCCTGGTCAGGAAGGGGGTAAAATCTTCCGGGGCTTAAGTGGTTAATGTCAGCTTTGTTAGTGTAAAGTGTGTTTTGTAAGTGTTTTTTTTTTCTTTTTCATTTAATAATTGTGTGTTATGTCTTGTATGCTATGTCGGTATTTTTTTTTTTTTTATGATTAAAAATTCAATTAAATAAAATCTGATTTAAAAAAAAAAAAAAAAGTAAAGTGTGTTTAGGACAGAAAGTTCTGGAGGCAGGTATGAAGAATCATGATGCTGGCAGAATCGCCTTGCGCTGTCAGTCGTGGTCCTGCACACCCCAGAATCCCAAATTTCCACTGTACAGTATACATTGCGTGGCGTGCGAGAGACACACATCACAGAGGAGCTGCGAGCCAGGCATTGCAATCAATTTCTCAGCTACTGTTTCCATTGCATACAGCGGGCAGCTGTAAATTGGCGGGGTGGGGGATGGGGAATTTTCCATGCATGCATGTTCATTTGCAAACACATACACCTCTCATTCCTTTGACACCTAAAGACAATCTAAAGTCATACCAGTTTTGAAATTGTGTATGTAAATGTGATCAGATTCATGTCATTATTCTTTTTCCATATGTGTTCATAATTTAATTACCGCGTTCTATATATAAGCTTTATAAGTAGCACCTCACATGTGTGGACTTGTGTGCATGTTTGATTTGTGTGTATGCGCATTTTTGGGGGGTGTCGTTTTTTTTTTATTTTTTTTATTATTTAACCACTTGCCGACCAGTCACTGGGACTGTACTGCGGCAAAGTGGTTCGATTCCGTCCAGCGACGTAGACCTACGTCGCTGGACTCCTCCCCCTGTAGGCGGCGCTCGCGCGCCGCCAGAGGCGCGCTGCCGCTGTTTTCTGTCACAGCGGGAGTCGGGCCAGGGGAGGAGCGGCGGCGATCGCCCGCTGCTCTTGCCCGATCGTCGGGGAATCGAGTGTGGAGATCCGCCCGCTTGTGTAAACAGAGCGGGCGGATCTCCTAAGTGACCAACAGTGACAGATTGCAGGGTTCAACATAGCTGAACATGCGATCTGTCCCTGTGTCACTCAGTCACCTCCCCCCACACATGTTAGTAAGCACCAGGCATACATTAACCCCTCCCTCTCCAATAAAATTAACCCCTTCCCTGCCAGTGTCATTTTTACAGTAACAGTGCATATTTAGAGCACTGATTACTGCAGTAATGTCACTGGTAACCCCAAAAGTGTCAAAAATGTCAGTCAAGGGTCCGATCTGTCCGCCGCAATGTAGCAGTCCCGCAAAAAAAAATCGCAGATCGCCGCCATTACTCGTTAAAAAAAGAAACACCAAAAATGACAAAAATCTTTCCCTTAGTTAGTAAACGCAATAACTTTTGCGCAAACCGATCAAAATACGCTTATTGTGATTTTTTTTTACCAAACATATGTAGCAGAAAACAAATTGGCCTAAAATGTTAAAAAATTTTGATTTTTACATTTTTATTTTGGGAATTTCATATAAAAAATGTGAAAAATATTGTTATTTTTTCAAAATTGTCGCTCTTTTTTTGTTTATAGCGCAAAAAGTAAAAATCGCACAGGTGATCAAATACCACCAAAAGAAAGGTCTGTTTGTGGGGAAAAAAATGACATACATTTAATTTGGGTACAGCTTTGCACGACTGCGCAATTGTCCGTTAAAGTCTCGTAGTGCCGAATCGCAAAATAGGGCCTGGTCAGGAATGGGGTAAAATCTTCCGGTCTTAAAGTGGTTAAAAATAGGCTCATTGAGAATTTTTTTGTCAAAGACATGTAGCTAAATACATTTTGGCCTAAAAATATGACAACAATTGAATATATTGGATATTTTTTAACTGTCAAAGTAGAAAAATATTGTTATTTTTTTCAAAATTGTCGCTTTTTTTAATTAATATCGCAAAAAATTAAAAGCGCAGAGGTGATCAAATACCGCCAAAAGAAAGCTCTGTTTGTGGGAAAAAAGGACGTCAATTTCATTTGGGTACAGCGTCGCACGACCGCGCAATTGTCAGTTAAAGTCGCACAGTGCCAAGTTGCAAAAAGTGGCCTGGACGTAAAGCAGGAAAATCCTCCGGTCCTAAAATGGTTAAAAAATGATAATCAGCTCAAAGTGGTTTTGTGTAAGAAAAAAATGGAAAAAGAAAATAGGAAAATTACTTATATCTGCTGAGGCTGTGGTCACCCCAGGGTGTGGGAACACGGAACCTTCCAAGTGCATAGGTGGAGAAAACTTGTCTCTATGTAAGATGAAGGTGGTTGCTCTCTATGCCATGGGGAGGAGGGGGGGGGGGTCCCGGGGGGGGGGGGGGGTCCCTTCCATGGGGAGGGGGGGGGGTCCCGTCCTGGTTCATTTGCTGCATTTTGAGGTGTGTGGAATTGGTAAGTTCAATAGGAGTCTGTAAAAATAACCCATTGGTGGTCCAATTGGCAGAGGCACCCGTTGCCAAAGGTCTAAGAATAGGTTGAAGAATCTGGTTTTAGGAACATGACATTTTTTTATTTTACCAAAAATTTTGGGTGAAATAAAGCAGGTTATTAATCCAGATGACTCCGACCTATCCTTAGGCATCTAACAAAGGATGACTCACATTTCAGGACGTTATCCGATTTCCAACATTTAAGCTCTTGATAACCGATACTCTCCCTTCCTCCGGTAGCCTTCCACACGGCAGCAACCTGGAGCCACAGGCATAGTCCTGCAGGTACCTTCAGGCCTCCATACCTCGCTTTTCCTTGCTTTCTCCCCCCCCTCTCCCCTTTCTACCATGTACCCCCTTCTTTCCCTCTCTCACTACCCTCCTGTGGTTTGCCTTTCAGACTGTCCCAACCTTCCCCCCGTATACCATCCCACCTCCATATCTTTGCTCCCCCGTATAACACACCGGGTTGCCGAAAGGTAGTCTTTCACTCCTCGCTAACAGCATAGACCGGTGTCCCTGGTACGAAGCTCCTTTGCCGGGATTCGCACGGTTTTTTAGTGGGGGTTCTCCGTTCCTTGGTACAGCGAGCTCCCCTTGGGGGTGCCGGGGACGGGGAATCCCCACCGCAGCCCAGACTTAGTACTCCTACCCCGGTTTCCACTGACGAAGGGGACACATGACAGGGTTATACCCTTCGCAATTGAATTCCGCTTGTCCCTACATTTCCCCCCCCCCCTGTCCTCTTTTTTGTTTCTCTGGCCTGCGGTTGGGCTGTTATCATGTGACTGTTGTTGTATTGCCTGTTCCTTGCCTACATGTATGCCACGCCTTCAGTTTACAAGGTTTCAAGGATTTGTTCTGCATGTTTTATATACACCTGCAATTTTCTTGTATTCTGTAATGTGCATTATTTCAATAAAACGTTTGACAAAAAAAAAAAAAAAAGGATGACTCTGCCAATCGGACCACCAATGGGTTATTTGTACAGGTACGCTTTATTCCATGTGTGCATCTGGCTCCATTTTTAGTTTTTAAGGATTGTTCCTTTAGCCCTACTGTGTGCCAAAATCTTGAACAAAGTCATAATTCCAAAATTCTATGAATCCAAGAAACACACTCTGATCTGTATACAGTTAAAAAAAATTCCTGCTGCCTTCTCTAGTCCTGTGATACCTCTTCTGTCCTCCAACTTCCTCCTCATCCTCTGTCTTCTTCGTCATGAATCGGGTCTGGTTTCACCTGCCGTGTTCGGATGCTGCAATGCGGATCTGCGTGAATGTGAAATATTTTGTATACGGTGTCAAAGTAATTTGTAGCAGGACAGTGGCGGATGTGTCTTCACGGAAGGTTCCGGAACATGCTTCATATCGAGATAGATGAAAGCCTGCTCTCTCTGTTTAGACAAACGCCAGCAAGCTATGAAAACATTTATCTCACTGAGATGTATCGTCTGATGTACACAAACTCCTCTCGGCACAGGAATATCTCATTAGCGAAGGCCGCTCGAATCAACAAATGGGGAGCTTGGGAGCAGTGTCATAACTCTGATGGCAAATAATTGTATTCACATGGATGAAATATTATACAGATCATAGATCAGCAAAGTGCAGATATGTACTACGCAACACAGATGCCTCTTTTCTTTACAGGAATATGGAATTAGATGATGAAAGATGAATTAAAGTCAGTGCGGGCCTTCAGAACATTTGCTGGATGGGGCAACTTGTAGATTTACGGCAATTTGTGCTAGGGGACTTACAGGGCTGGTCCAAGACATTGTGCTGCCTGGGTCCAAGAATGAAATGCTGCCCCCAACCCTAAAAAAAAAAAAACAAAAAAAAAAAATCACGCCCAACAAAAGGCCCCTGCATCCATTATTTGATATAAAAATAAAATTTAGAAAATATTATATATACTGTTATCTTCTTCCATAACTCACCACGGGACCGGTCCACCAAACACCCACCCTCACTCAGTCCTCCTGTGTCTGCTGCACCCACCGCTCTAGAAGATCCAGCCTGCCCTGCGTGAGATCGAGTGCGCTGATGTCTGATGTCATTGCACACACCACGATCACGTGAGGGACGTTCCCCGGAGGAGACATTCCCCCTCCTCATACTTATCAGTTTGTACTACGGGCAGCAGTAGGAGATGGGAAAATGTCGCCCGTAACGCGCCCCAAACTGATGACACATAAAACTGCTGGAAAAACAATCTTGGGAGTCTATTTGCTACCCCTCTCCAAGTTCTGCCTGGGTCCAATGGAACCAGTGGGGCCAATGGTAGGGCCAGCCCTGGGGACTTATTTCCAGTAATGCATGGTGTACACCCCTAGTCACTGCTCTTTGACTTCTTTCAAACCAGTATCTCCTTTCCTTTGTCATTGGCCACTCCTGGTCTTTCGCCACTCCTGAGCATGTGCACTGGAGTTACTGAAATTTGGCTCCATTCTTGGCATCTTACAGATGGTAGACGTGGCAGGGGGGTGTACTCTGCACTGTGCATGCACCATGAGCAGTGTACACAGAGAAAAGATTTGCTATGAGACAGGTTTTTTGTCAGAACAGACATACACAGTCTCTGTAACAGAACCACCGACCCACACTGTACTTGTGGTCTTCCGTCAGACTCAGTATACGGCTTCCTCCCAGTCGTGAACATAGATATCAAATTCTAGCCACCCCATATACAAAGCTAGCCAAGAACTTAGCTTGTACAAGTTTTGGAACCTTCTCCTTTATTGAACAGTTTCACACTCAAGTTATACACACATGAGCACATCCCCCTCCTGATCAAATTACTACACACAGGTCAGGGGTTGCCTGACTACATTATCCTATGCAGATGAAATTGTATACAGAAACAGAATTAACCTCAACTAATTTTCTGGCCATCTGGACAGAACAATGTGAGGTCATTAACATCTAACAATGTTAATTACTCTCCCTTCTGAAGCCATCCAAACGTGAACACAGTCACAGTCTCTTCCACCAAAAATGCTCTGCACAGCAGGATTATTTTTTTTGTTTTCCGGGGTGAAATACAGGGGCTGCCTCTCCTTCTGGTGGTGAACCCTGTAACACGCCTGCTGATGATCCTGGAACACTGCTTCTGGTGATCCTGGAATGCACTTGTCTGTGATCCAGGAAATCATGGGCTGCTAATACTGGCACATACTGACTAGAGATGCTGAGATACAATAACTGGTAATGCTGGAATATGTCTGCTATTGATCCTTTAATACACCTTCTGGTGATCCAGAAATGCACTTACCTGTGATCCAGCAAAATACTGTCTGGTGATACTGGCACAAACCGACTAGGGATGCTGGGACACATCGACTAGTGATTTTGGAATATATTTGCTGGTGTTCCTGGGATACACCTTTTGATAGTCCTGAAACATGCCTTTTGGTAATCCTGGAAAACACCTGCTGGTGATCCTGGAAAACAATGGCTGGCGATGCTTGGACACATGTTCTGATGATGGTGGAACAATATTGCTCTTTTTCAACAGTTCTTATAAGTTAATATAGACTCCTTTATTTTGTTTGAGCGGATATAGACTAAAATTGGCATTTGGGAACACCTCACTACCTATTTGTATGTGCGGTATCATTTATCCCTTGATATTTTACAGCCATACCACAAGTAAATTGGGGAACGGACCGTTTCCTGCCTTTTTGAACTACAACAAAATGGCGGAGGTGCAACGTTCGGTTCCGCATCTGTAGCAAAATGGGGGACTGAGTACTTCTGGTGTTCAGTTGAGCTTATTTGATTATCAGAAAAGAGAGTGCTTTTTAGAAGCTACGTAAGGATGGTGGACGTTGACACAAGAGGACCCCTTGATAACGTCCCATTGGGCAAAACGCATTGCGGAGGAGATACTAGTGCTGACGTCATGCTGCTGCTCGATTCCGGGTCAGCAGCGGCTTCCTATTTATCAATTTTATGCTACTTTTTATTGTTTTTATGTGTACATGCATCCATATTAAATCTACTATATTGTGAAGATCATTTCTGGCTCCCGGTAAGCTTCATTTGTCACATAAGGGTTTATTTGCTAAAGCTAGAGAGGGCAAAATTGGTCACAATTCTGCAGAGAAAGTAATCAGCTTCTAACCTCAGCTTGTTTAATTAAGCTTTAGCAATAAAACCTGGAAGCTGATTGGTTTCTCTGCAAAATTGTGACTAATTTTGCTCTCTCTAGCTTTGGTAAATAAACCTCATAGTTTCCCAACCAAACAGTGCATCCAGGTCTACTGGTAAGTCAGAGACAATTGTGTGCTTCAGCCTCAGCGGCAGGTGTGTTTCAGGGTTGCTATTAAGTGTGTTGCAGGATCACCAGCAGATGTGTTCCAGAATCACTAAGAGGTGTGTTCCAGCATCACAAACAGGTGTGCCCCAGTATGGCCAGCAGGTGTGTTCTAGGATCACCTGCTAGGATTACCAGTAGGTATTTTTCAGCATTACTAGAAGGTGTGTTCAAGGATTGCCAGCTGGAGTGCTCCAGCGCAGCAGCAAGTGTGTTCCAGAACCACCAGTAGGTGTGTTCCAGGATCACCAGCAGGTGGGTTCTAGCATCACAGGATTACCTACTAGGATCACCAGCATGCATCTTTAAAATCTTTAAATCTTTAAAAATAACATACTCTGTACTGATTTTTAGTCATGAGTTGAAGATACCTTATCCAAAAAGTTTACATCCAAGTCTGCATATAAAAATGCATTGGTAATGAAGGCCCCTTGACCCCATCATCTAGGGAAAGGGAGCCTTGACTGCTGGAAGCTTGGCAGCTATGTGGGCGTCGTGATAAACGGGGAGTTTAGGTGGATTTGACAGGATCGGCCACTAAAACACGAGGTGATGGGGTGGAGCCTGAACTCTAGAAAAGGGGCTACGCAAGGGCACGTCCCACCACTCTGAGGAGATTCTGAAGTTGCCCACCCACTCGCCCATTGAGAAGTTGTCACAGCTTTATTGGCAGTTTTACCTTGCCAGCGATGGATATTCCTTTATGGGCCATGCCCTCAAGTTTAAGTCTGGGATCAGTTTAATGCCTGTCTCGCACTGATGGTGGAGACAGGCCTATTAGACTATCTATGTTTGTTATGATGCTCAGGGTATAGACCGTGACTGGCATCGTTATGTGGTAATTTAATATTGTTACAGTTGATAAGTTCAATAAAGCTGTGGCCTTGCCCTAATTCCAACTTAAACAAGTCTGTGTGTCTTTTCTGGGGGGCAAGGTCTTGTGTTGGTAATACCTGGTCAGAATATGCCTAAGCTTATCAGCAGTCATGAAGCAGATGGTAAAAATGAGAACATCAGTTTCCCACCTCTTCATTTGCAAGATTGTTATCTCGGCCTTTGAAGATCTGTATAGCCAAACAACTACTGGAAGTAACAAGCCTATGTGAACAACTATTCTGCATTTCAATTAAGATTTGACTTCAAAGAAACTTTAGATAGGTCCCACCCTTTGTAAAACATATAAATGGTATTATAAGTCCTTAGACAGTTAGAGCAATTGTTTGAAACCAACACTATGTTACTGTATTGCTCTCCAAACATGTCTTTCTACCTAAATGTTTGTAAAATAAATACATCTATTTTTCAATCTGGCTTCAACAGTCAAAATGTTACTAAAACCCATGAGTTTTTGGGTTTCCCCTACAGCTTGTATGTTGGAGCCAAGTACGTGTTCCAGCATCTCCAGCAGGTGTGTTTCAATGGCACCAGAAGCTGTGTTCCAGCATCACCCATAGGTGTGTCTCAGCATTGCCAGCGGATGTGTCCCAGAACCAAAAAAAGGTGCTTTCAGCATTACCATAAGTTGTATTCCAGCATCACCAGTAGGTGTGTCTCAACATTGCCAGCAGATATGTTCCAGCATCACCAGCAGGTATGTTCCAGCTTTACCAGAAGGTGTGTCTCAGCATTGCCAGTAGGTGTGTTCCAACATCACCAGCTGGTGTGTTCCAGCATCACCAGAAGGTGCGTCTCAGCATTGCCAGCAAATGTGTTCCAGCATCACCAGAAGGTGTGTCTCAGCATTGCCAGTAGGTGTGTTCCAACATCACCAGCTGGTGTGTTCCAGCATCACCAGAAGGTGTGTCTCAGCATTGCCAGTAGGTGTTTTCCAGCATCACCAGCAGGTGTGTTCCAGCATCACCAGAAGGTGTGTCTCAGCATTGCCAGAAAATGTGTTCCAGCATCACCAGAAGGTGTGTCTCAGCATTGCCAGCAGATATCTCCTAGCATCACCAGCAGGTGTGTTCCAGCATCACCAGAAGGTGTGTCTCAGCATTGCTAGCAGATGTGTTCCAGCATTACTAGAAGGTATGTCTAAGCTTGGCCAGCAGATGTTTTCCAGCATCACCAGCAGATGTGTTCCAGCATCACCAGCAGGTGCGTTCCAGCATCATTAGAAGGTGTGTCTCAGCATTGCCAGCAGATGTGTTCCACCAAAGCCAGCAGGTGTGTTACAGCATCACCAGCAGGTGTGTTAAAGCATCACCAGCAGGTGTGTTCCAGCATCACCAGAAGGTGTGTCTCAGCATTGCCAGCAGATGTGTTCCAGCATCACCAGCAGATGTGTTACAGCATCACCAGCAGATGTGTTACAGCATCACCAGCAGGTGTGTTCCAGCATCACCACCAGGTGTGTTTCAGTATCACCAGCAGGTGTGTTCCAGCATCACCAGCAGATGTGTTCCAGCATAACCAGAAGGTGTGTCTCAGCATTGCCAGCAGATGTGTTACAGCATCACCAGCAGATGTGTTACAGCATCACCAGCAGATGTGTTACAGCATCACCAGCAGGTGTGTTCCAGCATCACCACCAGGTGTGTTTCAGTATCACCAGCAGGTGTGTTCCAGCATCACCAGCAGGTGTGTTCCAGCATCACCAGCAGGTGTGTTCCAGGATTACCAGCAGGTGTGTTCCAAGATTACCAGCAATTGTGTTTCAGAAGCATATACAATAATCACAAAAGGATTTAAAATTCTAAAAAAGATCTTTTTAAAATAAAGTACTCTATACTGTATTATACTGCATGAGCTGCTGATAAATACATTACATGCAGCAATGAGACTATTTACTCTATAGAGATGTACAATGTTTTATATTCTCAGGCACACCAGCCTAGAGAAAACTGCATTTATTACCCAGCAGCACACATAATTCCAAAATAGCGCTTCTATTTCTGTCTCATAAATATCGCTGTGTGTTGATAATTTCCCAGTGTGCCGCATTATTCAAGCTGAAGGTTGCGGGTTTTTGCTTATTTTTTGGCATTCCAGCTGGAGAGACATAAACAGCTTGTCTCCAAAATATTATTCCTACCGTCATGCACAATTGGACGGGAGAGCGCGAGAACAAGTTAGGCTCCTGCTGCTATGGCGATTATGTTGAACAAGTTACAGGAATTAATTAGATTTCATTGATAGAGGGAGTGTGGCGGCTTCCTCACCATTCAACACAAGCGGTACCCAAAATTGTTTGACTGTGCAAAAATTGTGATGTTAGATCTAAATTTAGACATACAATCTCTGTACCATCCCCTCTAGATTGACCACACATGTTACAATCTAGGTGGCTGGGAGGATGAGCCTGAAATTGGGCTTTAAATGTATGATTAAACTAACTTGTGTAGCACCACCCCCTTAGGAACCGCTGGCATTTTACCCAGGTCTTCCCCACTTTTGCCCCACAGCCAGGCACAAGGTAGATTCACACAGCCAGGTGCACACACTTTGGCTCCTTGTTTGCAATGAGCAGTCTAGGGGATGTTGTTTTTTTTGTTTTGTTTTAGTTTTGGAGAACTTGGATAGGGAAGGGGATTGGGATACTCCAGAAATAGAACTATTCACAGTTTGAGGACAGTGAGCTCCTTTCTGTAAAGTTGAAGCAGAAGTCATTGCATGCAGCAAATTGTGGACTTGGCTTGTAATAGTGATGGTTAAAAGCAGACTTCTTTCTTTAGAGCACTAAGAGCAGAGTCCCATCACAGAGAACTAGATAGACTGAGCTCCTCTGTAGTAAAAGCAGTTAAAGCACACAAGCTTCTTTCTTTATAGCAATAAGGGTGTGATGGTACTCACCGTCACTAAGAGAGAAAGACAGATACTTAATGGTTTGGATTGCTTCAAGTGGGACAGTAATATTTGTCAACAATATCTCTTCTGAAGTTTGAGGATTTGGTCCCACTTTACACTGTGAGACCTATAGCCTGTTGCCATGAAGTCTGTGACTCCTAAATGGTCAGAGCATTGCTTGATGTGTATTCCCTTTATTTCAATAAAGGAGACACACAAACTGTCATTGAAGTCTTGTCCTATTGTCTGTTTTGAGATGGAATGTGTATTGTGTTAAAGTCTACCTGTCCCATTGTTAAATGTTAATGACCTCACATTGTTCTGTCCAGATGGCCAGATAATTAGTTCAGGTTAATTCTGTTTCTGTATACAATTTCATCTGCATATGATAATGTAATCATGCAACCCCTGACCTGGGTGTAGTAATATGATCGGGAGGGGGAGGCCCATGCTGTATATAAATCCTGTGTGACTGTTTAATAAAGAGTGCTACTTCGCCCTCAATCTAGAGTCCTGTCTCTTATTGGGGGAATCTGCTACAAGGGATTGCTATGCTCTTCATACTCCCTTGGATAATCACTAAGCTCTTGTAAGAGCTTGTTCCTGTTCCTGCTTCACTCTCTGGGGAAAGAGAGGTTCACCCACTGGAACCTGGAGCCTTTGTCGTAGGTCCAGGGTGGGTAGGAGACGGGGAGACCCCAACCAAGCTGCGACGGTTTGTGGAGTCTGAGGTGGTTATGGTGTCTGGTGGAGTGCTTGGAGCCCTCAGGAAGCACTAGGAGCATCCGTCAACGGAGGTATCCAGTTGTAACGCTCCTGCGTTTCATGTATGGTGTGGATTTTCAGCTGCAGAAATATTCCACTTCAGTAGTCATGTAAGAGAGATGCTGAGATACCATTCCCAACCTCAATGACTCATCATGTGTGGAAGGTCTTAATTCAGCTAGTAAATACACACACTCAACAAGCTGGTTCCTAGAGTGACTTTATGTATGTAGTAACACAGTGATGAAGATTTAAGAGACAGGTTGAGTGGAGGTGGTAGGTGACAGACACTTGAAGGTAAGACAGTAGCAGATGGATGCAGGTAGGTTTAGCAATCATGTATGGTAGCAGATGACAGAGTAGCAGGTGGACATACAAGAGAGATCAACCCAGTGCAGGAATAAGTAGCAGTAGTCTTAAGAGCTAGCAATCTAGATATGCAGATGTGATAAATAGTCTTTACTATGCAGAGCTAGATAGTGTAAGCTTAGTATAAGTTTATAGAGGGTTCCCCTGCGGGGTACTTAGCACTAATAGCAATACAGCCGAAGGTTGGTTCAGGAGGAGCGGATGATCCAGAAGCGGGATACAGGGATCAGCGCAGCGAGGTTCCGTCAGCGAGGTATGCTTGCAAGCATGAAAGCTTCAAGCCAAGTTAGCATCCAGGTAAGGGTGTTTGAACGAACACATGTGAGTGAGAACCGGCGTTTTAAATAGCCATCTAGTCCGGCGCTGAGTGATGACAGCATCAGTCTTAAAGGGAAACACACCTATATGTGTTTCTTCTATCTAGGTAGATGGAAATCACCCGGAAATAATGTGATAGGAGGCACTGAGAGTGCCAGAACCTTACAGTACCCCCCGTAAGGCCGGCTCCGGAAGGCCTCTAAGGCTGGTTGTCGATATAAGAATCGGAAAAGACTGGTTGCCGATACGAGAATCGGATAATACTGGTTGCCGATACGAGAATCGGATCAGACTGGTTGCCGATGCGAGAATCGGATGAGACTGGTTGCCGATGCGAGAATCGGAAAATACTGGTTGCCGATACGAGAATCGGATGAGACTGGTTGCCGATGCGAGAATCGGATGAGACTGGTTGCCGATGCGAGTATCGGATGAGACTGGTTGCCGATGCGAGAATCGGATAAGACTGGTTGCTGATATGAAAATCGGGAAGAGAAAAAAAAATGGTTGCCGATACGAGAATCGGATAAGACTGGTTGCCGATACGAGAATCGGATGAGACTGGTTTCCGATATGAAAATCGGGAAAAAAAAAAAAATGGTTGCCGATATGAGAATCGGATAATACTGGTTGGTAACCGATGTGAGAATCGGATCACTTGTTGCCGATATGAGAATCGGATCAGGTTGGTGACCGATCTGAGGATCGGATCACTTGTTGCCGATATGAAAATCGGATCAGGTTGGTAACCGATCTGAGAATCGGATCACTTGTTGCCGATATGAAAATCGGATCACTTGTTGTTAGGGTGTCTGCTACATGAACCCCTCACTAGAATCGGACGCATAACCATCCGAAGTAATCCTAGTAGTCCTTTTCTGATATAGAACGGGGACAGGGCTGGCAACAGCCTTGGTAATTTCCAGGCTGTTTTTCAGGGAAGACCCTTCGGATTCGCCTGGCCTCCATTGGGAGAGCCTTAGGCCTATGGGGTCTGATTGGGCAGAATGTAATGAAATGTCCTCCTTCACCACAATAAAAACAAAGGCCACAGATTCTCCTGTGATCTCTTTTTTCTTGTAAGGACAACTTAGTATGTACGGCACCAATCTCCATAGGCTCTTCATCCATCTCTGTAGGATCAGGGTTCAAATGGGATGTGTCAGAGTGACAAGGCTGACTGTTTAAGGCAGGCTTGGACCATGACCAGGCAGGATCACCATATTTATTTGGTCTCCTATTTTCCCTAGGTAGCCGGGGTCTGTGGTTACCTGGAGCAGGTTTAGGAGTGGGGTCAACAGCCGAAATCCGAGAAGAACTGGATAATGGAATTCCCATCTTTTCAGACTTCCTTTCTCGTAGTCTTCTATCTATGGTGATACTGAGTTGTATCAATGCATCCAGGGTTTTTGGCAGATCCGCTCGGGCCAGCTCGTCTTTAACGGCCTCTGATAGGCCAAGCCTAAATTGGGTTTTCAGAGATGCATCATTCCATTCTGAATCAAGGGTCCATCTCTTGAATTCTGCAACAAAGTCTTCCACAGGTCTTCCACCTTGGTTCAAGGATCTTAATTGAAAATCGGCAGTACTCTGCCTATTGGGATCATCATATAGGCTAGTAAGTTCTGCTAGAAACAAGGCATAGGAGCTGAGAAGCTGGTCGTTTTTCTCAAAAAGAGAGTCTGCCCAGGCCCGAGGATCGCCTGTTAGGTAAGAAATAATAGTACAAACCTTAATATGATCAGTAAGGTAGGTACGGGGTCTTAACAAGAAAAGTAACTCACATGCGTTTTTAAATTCACTAAATTTTTTGCGATCGCCTGTAAATACCAAAGGAGGATTTATTTTGGGTTCAGGGGACTGAGCAGAGGTAAGTTGTGTCAGTCTAATTACCTGCTGCGACAGAGCCTGATTGTCTTCTTTTAATTCAGCAAGTGCGTGTATTAACGCAGTTACTTGCTGTTTTAATTGTGTCACCTGAGTGGTTATTTCTGCTGAATCCATTTGTAGGTTCGTTCAATCTGTAACGCTCCTGCGTTTCATGTATGGTGTAGATTTTCAGCTGCAGAAATATTCCACTTCAGTAGTCATGTAAGAGAGATGCTGAGATACCATTCCCAACCTCAATGACTCATCATGTGTGGAAGGTCTTAATTCAGCTAGTAAATACACACACTCAACAAGCTGGTTCCTAGAGTGACTTTATGTATGTAGTAACACAGTGATGAAGATTTAAGAGACAGGTTGAGTGGAGGTGGTAGGTGACAGACACTTGAAGGTAAGACAGTAGCAGATGGATGCAGGTAGGTTTAGCAATCATGTATGGTAGCAGATGACAGAGTAGCAGGTGGACATACAAGAGAGATCAACCCAGTGCAGGAATAAGTAGCAGTAGTCTTAAGAGCTAGCAATCTAGATATGCAGATGTGATAAATAGTCTTTACTATGCAGAGCTAGATAGTGTAAGCTTAGTATAAGTTTATAGAGGGTTCCCCTGCGGGGTACTTAGCACTAATAGCAATACAGCCGAAGGTTGGTTCAGGAGGAGCGGATGATCCAGAAGCGGGATACAGGGATCAGCGCAGCGAGGTTCCGTCAGCGAGGTATGCTTGCAAGCATGAAAGCTTCAAGCCAAGTTAGCATCCAGGTAAGGGTGTTTGAACGAACACATGTGAGTGAGAACCGGCGATTTAAATAGCCATCTAGTCCGGCGCTGAGTGATGACAGCATCAGTCTTAAAGGGAAACACACCTATATGTGTTTCTTCTATCTAGGTAGATGGAAATCACCCGGAAATAATGTGATAGGAGGCACTGAGAGTGCCAGAACCTTACACCAGTCGGAGTGCCAGTTGATCCATTACAAAGAGCATAGCACTTTCACAAGAAATTAGTAAAACTAGGCTCTTCAGGACACCAGCCGATGTACCCTGTGACAAACTCACTTAGGACAGGGGCTTTTGGAGGGGACTGCAAGCTAGCCTCTTGCCTACTGACTATGGGCCCTGGCTTGTGAGGGAACACTGCTCTTTGTGGGGTGTATGCTGGGGGGACCCTTGGAGTAATGTTACTTTGAATTCAAGTCCACATCTCCCCAAGACACACAGACTCTGGGACTCTAGGCCTAGAATCCATGTTAAAGGCCTAGCTGTCTATTGCCAATAGGGAACTGTTCTGCACAGTCAGACTCATTGCAGATGCAAATGTCATCAGCTCAACTACCTCTCTTCCACACATTGTTGATTGTGCTGATTAACTCACCTATTGTCTACTGTGGAGATGTGTTTACACTTATTATAATGTGTATTGTTCTTCATGAGCTTGATGACAGCAAGTCTGCTAGTTAATTAGATCACTGTCATCTATTAGTTGCTAGTGGGAAAGTAGAATACTGTTTGTGTTGGTTGTTCCTTAGATATGTTAATTATATTTCTTAACACAATTTCATCTGCATATGATAATGTAATCAGGCACCTGACCTGGTGTGGTATATATTCGGTGTGAGTGTGTTCAATAAATGTTCCAGATCTTATACAAGCTATTCTCGGCTAGTTTTGTATGGGGACTGCTAGAATATCTGATATCTATGTTCAAGATTGAAGGAAGCGGTATTCTGACAGAAGCACACAAGCACATTGTGGGGTTGCGGTTCTGTTACATACCCCTTAGCAAACACACAGCTGACCTTCTAGCACAAGAGGGATGGCAGCAGCCCATAAGTCTCTAAGATCTCTCAGCAGTCTGTCTTCACAAAATGTCCATGGAAAGCTGGTTGCCTCTTTCCAATCTCCAAGCGACACCTTTCTCCAGTCATACCAGACTAGATGTTCAGCAGACAGCCCCTCAGTCAGCTCTCAGCAGAGCCTGGATAACTCTCACTAACTTCAGGCCCCTTGGGTCACCCAACTGAGGCCGAAAGGTGACAGGGGAGGCAGCAGCCTCTGCCCTAGCTGGTACAATCCACTCCTGGGAATCAAGGTGACCTACCTAAGTGGGAATATGTAGCAACAAAATACTATATTGACTGACTATACATTCATATACACTTTAGAAATTAGTCTGATACATAGATATGTTCTTTATATCCATCACCGTGGATGCCACGTTATGTTGGTTTGTGCTTGCATATGGCCCTGTTTGTTCTGCCGGGCCCTCATGGATCCCAAGCCCACAGCTCCCGGGATAGACATTCCCAGTGGTAGCCAATGAAATATGAGCATGCAATTTCTTTTTCAACAGATTTGTAAGTATGGGCCCCTTTGGTGG
Source organism: Pelophylax lessonae (assembly GCF_965119305.1). Taxonomy (NCBI): domain Eukaryota; kingdom Metazoa; phylum Chordata; class Amphibia; order Anura; family Ranidae; genus Pelophylax; species Pelophylax lessonae. Next base: position 542,934,019 of record NC_138772.1, read on the forward strand.
TTTACTTGTGCTTTTGCATTAACACTATCTACTTTATTTATTACATACCACAAACGGTTTTATTTCATAGACTTTATGTATCGCATCATCCCCTGAGGGAGTGATCGGTTGTTCACGAAACAAGTTGGGGTACCAGGATGCATTTTCATACCTACCATGGATTGTTCTATAGAATACTGTACCTGACTATGAATACATAATATCCTATGTAAAACATCACAAATCTGTTTGACAATACGGTACTTGTCAGTGTTTATTTGTTGACATTGTATGCACCAATAAACTTGCATTTTATATCTCATCATTGGGGTGTGTTGTACCTCATTTAAAGTCCCAAGGGCAAACCGCTGCAACTTTCTATGTTATTTAGGGATGGAGGTGCGTCACGGGGTGCATCAGGCCATATTTTATTATTATTTCCTATTTCATATATAGAGTCTCAAATGTATCCCCTAGAGGTCATCTGTATATCAGAAATGTTGGATTAGGATTTTTTTTTAGGTGCTAGTATTGCCAGCAAATGTGTTCCAGGATTACCAATAAATGTGTTCCAGGATCACCAGCAGGTATTTTCCAGCTTCGCCTGAAAGTACCATCGGTGCTTCCACACTTTTATTTCACTCTCTGTTTAAATAAATGTATCCCCTAGAGCAGAGGTCTCCAACTCCCAGGCCGTGGACCACTGCTGGACCGGGCCATGAGGCATGGGGTAGGCAGCAAACAAACGATGCTCAATTTGCATTGGTGGCCACTTGCGTTGATGCCTGGGCTCCGCCTCTTCTCTAAACCGCGGTGGCGGAGGCCCTACTGTGGGCTGCACATGCGGGGAATCTGGATCCTTGTGTGGGTCTAGTACACTGTCACCCTCCCACCACCAGAGGGTGCCCACACCCCCTTCTCCCAGCAATACCACTTTTATGGTCATGTCTCTCAGTATATGTATATCTATTTTAGAATCTTTACTTGTATCTTACATTTTATGGTGCCTTCCTGAGGAAGCCAATTGGGCAAAATGCATTGGGGCAGATCTGAAAGGCGTTGATAGCACTTCCGGTTTGCCGATTACTGGTCTGAATTACTGTGGAAAGCAGGCTGGCTTCTGTGACATGTAAAGCGGCTGCGATTCCCCTAGTCTATTGAGTATTGATTAAGTACCTATGAAGCATCCACTGACCCATTGTAGGTTTGTGAATTTTTTATGTTCATAATACTGTACATCCATGGTATTTTTTATTCCCCTTCCCGTTTTTGGGTGGGCCTTTACAGTTGTGACCTTATTTAAGCACCTGTGCAGTGTTGTCTTGAGAAGCCTAGCTCTAGAAGAGGGTGCACCCCCGAAACACGTCAGCCTGACACCCCTATGATGTAATTGGAGTACGTGCTTTTGCACTGTATGGCATCTTGTGGTTCATTGGCTTTTACCGGTTGCTACTTTATGAGTATCCATTTGGTTTTCATAATGCACTAGGTGCATGCTCCTTCTTGACTATTCGTTTTTGTAGTTTTACTTTGGATTACCCCATTTGAGGATGGCTTTGCTGTTGGTCATTTTGCATCCGACCATAGAAGCATGTGAACCGAGAGCTACCACAAGTACAGGCTGGATTTGGAAGAGGCAGAGGAACTAGAGATCAAATTGCCAACATTCGCTGGATCATGGAGGAAGCTAGGGAGTTCCAGAAGAATGTCTACTTCTGCTTTATTGACTACAGTAAAGCCATCGATTGTGTGGCTCACAAAAAGATGTGGCAAATACTGAAAGAAATGGGAATACCAGACCATCTCACCTGTCTTCTGAAAAAAACCTGTACGAAGGTCAAGAAGCAATAGTTAGAACAGGACATGGAACAACTAAGAAGGGAGAGCGGCAAGGATATATTTTGTCACCCTACTTATATACAGTAGTTATATGCAGAGTACATCATGTGAAATGCCAGAATCGACGAATCACAAGCCGGAATTAGGATCGCAGGGAGAAATATCACCAACTTGACATATGCAGATGATACCACACTAATGGCAGAAAGTAAAGAAGAACTAAAGAGACTCTTAATGAAGGTGAATAGGAGAATGCAAAAGCTGGCCTGTAATTGAACATTAAGAAAACTAAGATCATGGCAACCAGTCCCATCACTCCACAGCAAATAGAAGGAGAAAAACTGGAAACAGTGACAGATTCTATCTTCACCGGCTCCAAGATCATGGCAGACGGTGACTGTAGCCATGAAATTAGAAGACGCTTGCTTCTTGGGAGGAAAGCAAACTGGCCTTAGTGCTCCATCATTGGCAATTGTGGAAAGAATACCGCTCCATCATTGGTATCAGTTGGAGTAATAGTGCCCCATAGTTGGTATCAGTGGGAGGGGGTAGTGCCCCATTATTGGTGTCAGAGGGAGGAAAGGTTTCCTGTTGTTGGTGTCAGCAGAATGAATGGTGCCTCGTCGCTGGTGTCAGTGGGAGGAATAGTGCCCCATCATTGGTATTAATGGGAGGAAAGGTTTCCAATGGTTGGTGCCAGCAGAAGAAATGGTGCCTCGTCGCTGGTGTCAGTGGGATGAATAGTGCCCCATCATTGGTATTAATGGGAGGAAAGGTTTCCAATGGTTGGTGCCAGCAGAAGAAATGGTGCCTCGTCGCTGGTGTCATTGGGAGGAACAGTGCCCAAGGGCCAGATAAAGGGAAGCAAAGGGCCACATCCGAGCCGTGGTCTGCAGGAAAAGACGATGGGACAGTTGAGTATTAAAACACTTATTTGTTGGTCCTTCCTATTTACTATTTTTAACTCAATATCCGAGTCCCTTTAACCACTTCCATACAGAGCAGTTAGACACCCTTCCTACCCAGACCAATTTTCAGCTTTCAGCACTCTCACACTTTGAATGACAATTGCTCAGTCATGCTACACTGTAACCAAACAAAATTTTTATCATTTTTTTCACACAAATAGAGCTTTCTTTTGGTGGTATTTGATCACAACTGGGGTTTTTTTTTTTTTTCGTGATATATGCAAAAAAAGAGCAAAAATTTTGAAATAAAAACACTTTTTTTTAGTTTCAATTATAAAATTTTGCAAAAAATTAATTTTTCTTCATACATTTGGGCCAAAATGTATACTGCTACATGTCTCTGGTAAAATTAACCCAAATTAGTGTATATTATTTAGTCTGTGTGAAAGTTATTGAGTCTAGAAGCTATGGTACCAATTACTGAAAATTGATCACACCAGATGTACTGACGGCCTATCTCCTTTCTTGAGGCCCTGAAATGTCAGGACAGTACAAATACCGCCCAAATGACCCCTTTTTGTAAAGTAGACAGTCCAAGGTATTTAGTAAGAGGCATGGTGGGTTTTTTGAAGTTGTAATTTTTTCCCACAATTCTTGGGAAAATGAAGAAAAAAAATTTTTTTTCTTTTTTTTCCCACAAAGTTGTCAATTTATAAGCTATTTCTAACACAAAGCATGTACACAGCAAAAATTACACCCAAAAATACATTCTGCTACTCCTTCCGAGTATGGCGATACCACATGTGTGAGACTTTTACACAGCCTGGCCACAAAAAGAGACTCCACGTCCAAGAAGCACCTTCAGGCGTTTTAGGAGCATAAATACACATAAAACTTTCTTACTACCTATCACACTTTTCAAGGCCCTAGAGCACCAATACAATGGAAAAGTCCACAAAATGACCCCATTTTGGAAAGCAAACACTCCAACGTATATTCTATGAGGCATTATGGGTCATTTGAACATATCATTTTTTTCCACAGGTTTTTGGAAAATGTGGGAAAAAAATGAAAACTTTTTTTTTTTTTTTACACAAAGTTGTCAATTTTTAGGATATTCCTAACACATAGCATGTACACAGCAAAAATGACACCCCAAAATACATTCTGCCACTCCTCCTGAGTATGACAATACCACATGTGTGAGACTTTTTCACAGCCTAGCCATATAGAGGGGCCCAACATCCAAGGCGCACCATCATGCATCCTAGCCACTTGCCTAGGCCTATTTTTGACATTTGGTGTTTACAAGCTAAAATCAGTTGTTTTGCTAGAAAACTGCTTAGAACCCCCAAACATTATATATTTTTTTTTAGCAGAGACCCTATAGAATAAAATGGAGATTATTGCAATATTTTTTATCACACCGTATTTGCGCAGCGGTCTTCCAAACGCAATTTTTTTGGAAAAAATTCACTTTTTTTAATTAAAAAATAAAAAACCAGTAAAGTTAGCCCAATTTTTTTCCATAATGTGAAAGATAATGTTATGCCGAGTAAATAGATGCCCAACATGTCATGTTTCAAAATTGCGCACGCTCACGGAATGGCGACAAACTTTGGTACTTAAAAATCCCCATAGGCGACAATTTAAAAATTTCTACAGGTTGCCATCTTTGAGTTACAGAGGAGGTCTAGGGCTCAAATTATTCCCCTTGCTCTAACGATCGCGGCGATACCTCACATGTGTGGTTTGAACACCGTTTACATATGTGGGCGGGGTTTCTGTATGCGTTCGCTTCTGCGCACGAGCTCACGGGGACAGGGCGCTTTAATTTTTTTTTTTTTTTACTATTTATTTTATTTATTATTTTTTATTTTTACACCGTTTAAAAAAAAAAATTGATCATTTTTATTTCTATTAAAAGGAATGTAAACATTCCTCGTAATAGAAATAGGCACGACAGGACCTCTTTTTTGTGAGATCTGGGGTCAAAAAGTCCTCAGATCTCACAAGTACACTAAAAGATAGAAAAAAAAAAACAAAAAAAAAAAAAAATTATTATATAAAATGAAAAAAAAAAAAGGACCTTTAAACCGGTTGCTAGGCAACAACATTTTCCGTAGCTCCGGTCCTCCAAGACCATAGAGTCAAGTGAGGGCAAGCTTGCCCTCACTCGACATCCTGTCTGTGAGGATCTGGGACCGGATCGTTTTCCCCGCTGCCAGCGGGTCCGGTAAGCGGGGAAAAGGACCGGAACGTGGCGGGAGGGGGGGGGGGGGCGCCTCTTCCGCCATCCCGGAAGGGTGATCCCACGGCCAATCCGCTGCTGGGACCACCCTTATCGGAAAGCCAACCGTCCACCGTTTAAAAAAATACCAGGGTTATGGCAGCTATCTGCTGCCATAACACCGGTATTTAGGTTTAAACGGAGGACGTATATAAACCTTTTTGGACTTGGACATGGTGGCTGTATGAAGGGTGATAGGTACTCGGGTACTTTGTTGGGCAGGTGACAGGCAGGTGACAGGTACTCTGGTACTGATGAGCAAGTGGCAGGTACTCGAGTACTCCGATAGGCAGGTGACAGGTACTCGGGTACTCTAATGGGCAGGTGACAGGCAGGTGATAAGTACTGATGAGTAGTACTGATACTGATAGGTGATACTGTACTGATGGGTACTGATGATCAGTACTGATACGTGATAGGTACTGATGAGTACTGATGAGTAGTGATGGGTACAGATGAGCAGGCGGCAAGTACTCGGGTACTTCAGGCATCAGGTACTCTGATGAGCAGGTGGAAGGTACTCGGGTACTCTGATGGGTAGGTGACAGGTACTCAGGTACTCTGATGACGGGTACTCCGTTGACAGGTACTCAAAGTGCCCGAGTACCTGTCATCAGAGTACCCGAGTACCTGTCATCAGAGTACCCGAGTACCCGTCATCAGAGTACCCGAGTACCTGTCATCAGAGTACCCGAGTACCCGTCATCAGAGTACCCGAGTACCCGTCATCAGAGTACCCGAGTACCCGTCATCAGAGTACCTGCGTACCCGTCATCAGAGTACCCGAGTACCTGTCATCAGAGTACCCGAGTACCTGTCATCAGAGTACCTGTCACCAGCCCATCAGAGTACCCGAGTACCTGTCATCAGAGTACCTGTCATCAGAGTACCCGAGTACCTGTCATCAGAGTATCCGAGTACCTGTCACCAGCCCATCAGAGTACCCGAGTACCTGTCATCTGAGTACCTGATGGGCTGGTGACAGGTACTCGGGTACTTTGATGGGCTAGTGACAGGTGCTCTTTATTGGGGGGGGGGGCAATCAGTGTGTTTGGGGTGCACTGTATTTGGTAACTAGCTGTTACCACACTCTCTTCCTCACACAGGATCAGTGTGTGAGGAGGAGAACACGGTGACAGCTAGTTACCGTGTTCTCTGTTGACATTTGTGACCGGCTGTGATTGGACACAGCCGGTCACGTGGTAAAGAGCCAATTTCATTGGCTCTTTACCTAGATCGGGGATTGACTCTGTCCGAGGGACGAGCCTCGTCCCCGATCGCTGCTCTGCGCGCCCCCGGGGGCGCGCATTGCAGAGAGAACGAGCGGCTCGTGCTGGAGCCGCTCATGTGATCGGCTGTGATTGACACAGCCGATCACGTGGTAAACAGCCAATTTCTATTGGCTGTTTACCTTGATCAGGGATGGGCTATGTCCGAGGGACGAGCCTCACCCCCGATCGCCGCGCTGCGTGCCCCCGGGGGCGCGCAGTAGAGGGGAGATCCGGGCGACGTCATATGACGGCGGCCCGGATCCTCACAACCACTTTGCCGACGTCATTTTACATGACGCGGTATGGAAGTGGTTAAACATAAATATCTGAGCAATATGTAATTCCTGAGGCATTAGTGGGAGGAATAGCGCTCCATCATTGGTATCAGTTGGAGTAATAGTGCTCCATAGTTGGTATCAGTGGGGGGGATAGTGCCCCATTACTGGTGTCAGAAGGAGGAAAGGTTTCCTGTTGTTGGTGTCAGCAGAAGGAATGGTGCCTCGTCACTGGTGTTAGTGGGAGGAATGGTGCCCCATCATTGGTATTAATGGGAGGAAAGGTTTCCAATGGTTGGTGCCAGCAGAAGGAATGGTGCCTCATCGCTGGTGTCATTGGGAGGAATAGTGCCCAAGGGCCAGATAAAGGCAAGCAAAGGGCCACATCCGAGCCATGGTCTGCAGCAAAAGACGATGGGACAGTTGAGTATAAAAACACTTTTTTTGTTGGTCCTTCCTATTTACTATTTTTAACTCAATATCCGAGTCTCTTTAAACATAAATATCTGAGCAATATGTAATTCCTGAGAACAGGAAAAGCAGTTACATTCCAGTGTGCGGTAAGGAGAGATGGCAGTTATGGGATTTCCCATAGAAAATACAACACAGGAGGCAATGACACTTAAACAGAATATAAAAGTTTATTCTCAGTCTGTGTCATTTTTTATTTGCTATTCCTGGAAGCCTAAAGTTGGCAAATTGTAGTCAGGACTCAGCATAGATGTAAACCCTAAATAGATGACATTTAGTTTGCAAAACTACAACAGTGTCAACAGCCATGTCTTTTTTATTTTTACAAAATACCCCTTTACACCTATAGCCTCTTTGCAGCCACTTCCTGACTACATGCACTCTAGTGATGGCTGCATGGCATTTCTCAGGGAAGGTTTCCCAAACAGTGGACCATGCCTGTGCCATTAGTACAGCCATAGCTAAAAGTTTTGAGAATGACACAAACATTATTTTTGACAAAGTCTGCTGCTTTAGTGTTTTTAGATCTTTTTGTCAGATGTTACTATGGTATACTGAAGTATAATTACAAACATTTCAAAGGCTTTCATTGACAATTACATTAAGTTTATGCAAAGAGTCAATATTTGCAGTGTTGACCACAAGTTAAGGATTTGACCACAAGTTCTCAATAGGATTAGGTCCTTGATTTTCCTGGCCATGGACCCAAATTGTTAATGTTTTATTCCCCAAGCCACTTAGATATCACTTTTGCCTTATGGCAAGGTGCTCCGTCATGCTGGAAAAGACATTGCTCCTCATCAATCTGTTCTTGGATGGTTGCTTTCGGAGAATGTTTTTGTACCATTCTTTATTCATGGTGGTGTTCTTAGGCATAATTGTAGTCCCAATCAAGAATACAATCAGCGCACTCTTATCAAAGTTTAACCACTTTAACACCGGAAGGATTTGCCCTCTTAATGACCAGGCCACTTTTTTCATCTTGGCACTGCGTGACTTTAACTGACAATTGTGCGGTCGTGCAACGCTGTACTCAAGCAAACATTTTTTTTTTCCACAAATAGAGCTTTCTTTTGTTTGTATTTGATCACCTGTGCGATTTTTATTTTGCGTTATATATGCGTTCGCTTCTGCTCGCAAGCTATAAAGGGATGGGGCACTTTAATTTTTTTTTCTTATTTATTTTACCTTTTATTTTTTATTTTTACACTGTCCCTTTTAAAAAAAAAATGTTATCACTTTTATTCCTATTACAAGGAATGTAAATATCCCTTGTAATAGAAATAAGCAGGACAGGTACTTTTTTATGTGAGATCTGGGGTCAAAAAGACCTCATATCTCACATCTACACTAAAAAGCAAAAAAAAAAAATTGTATTTTACTTTATTTAAAAAAAAATGGGCCCTTTAAGGCCATTGGGAGGAAGCGGCGTATGACGTCGCTCCGGTATTCCAAAGATATAGAGTGGAGTGGGGGCCAGGTTGCCCTCACCCAACTTCCTGCCTACGAGGGGAAAGGACCGGATCGCTTTCCCCGCTACTGACGGCTCGGGTAAGCAAGGAAAACGACCAGGAATCGGTGGGGGGAAGCACCTCTCCCGCCGCCCATAAAAGTGATCCCGTGGTGCTGGGACCACTTTTATGTAAAAGAGGACTGCCCGCCCAGTAAAAAAAATACCAGGGTTATGGCAGCTATCTGCTGCCATAACCCCTGTATGTAACGTCAAAGTACCAACGTAAAACTGTGGCGGGCTGTCCGGATGTGGTTAAATAAGTCCTTCTGTGACTAATAAAGTGACTGGTGCTCTTTAAAAGTGCTTCACAATCGTGCATGAAAAATGGTAATAAACTAAAAATGTTCAAAGCTGGCTCATTAGAAAGTTCATCAAAAATTCATTAAGAGACAGATGCTCTTTGAAGGTGCTCCAACTTATTTTTAAAGTTGTGCTTGATGCTGGTGTTCCACAAACGTACTCTCCCCTCTTATACCTCACTCACCAGAGACCTCTCCCCTCTCAGGGGTAATCACCATTCACAGCACCCAGTGGCTGAAACAGCAGACCTCAGATCCACATCCGGTTATAGAACTTCTCTTCCCTTTGGTTCTCTTATCCCCTCTTTTTACATGTGGAGATAGTAAAGGCAATACCCCATAGTGCAACACTGTATAACTTCTTTATTGTAAACAGATCCAAAATGCACTAATGCCCCATACACACGTGCAGATTATCTGCAGACTTTTGTCTGCAGACTTACCTTTTCTATGTAGTGCAAGGGCCTGCCGGATTGCATACAAATTGAAAGTGTTTAGGTTTGACCTCATATTATATGGTTTTGGTAAGTCTGCAGACAAAAGTCTGCAGATAATCTGCACGTGTGTATGGGGCATTACATCAAGCCGGCGTTTAAACAGCATGAAAAAACAAAGGAAGTCCAGATTGTGGTGCATTCCACGGACTCTAACTGGAAGTGACGCAATGACAATGGTAGCTCCTCCCTACGCGTTTTGTCAGAACAACGTCATCAGGAGCGGCACCATCTTGCTACACTTCACGGTATTTATATGGTATGGTAACATGGCAACCCCGAGGCATCTGATCAGAGGCCATTTTTGGTTAGTCTATTCTCATCTATGTAAATATCATTGGTGGTTTGACAGGCTAATAATGCTTGCTCAACATGATCATGTGTATTAGCGATATATGTTCCAAAGCTGGTATTAGAAGAAATATGTATATCGCAAAAAGGACTTTATTCATTGTCCCTAGGTGCCCATCACCAATGTTGTCTCGGGGAGGTCATGTGGTCAGCCTGCCCTATTGATGTTAATAGTGGGGGCATACATATCACAACAGCTTATTATTTTCTTCCCCCCTTTTTTTTTTTGTTTTTTTGTTGTTTTTTTGTTGAGAAATATAAATGGAATACCCCCTATTGGATCATTTATTATTGTGGAGTAATTTCTAGTTTAATATATTTTTCTTGTAATGTGGTGTTGGGGATGATTTTTGGTTTGCTTCCCCTTTTTTGATTCTTTTTTTGATTTTGCGCTTCTTTAAACTCAGTATTTGGTTACCGGATCAATGTAACTTGGGTGGGTGCTTCCTATCTTCCTATACTGGAATAGACCATTCATAATTCCTCCCGGCACAGAAAGCCCCAGTGTTTTGGGGCTTTATATACTTCTATGTTTGGCTTGCAGGTTTTTTCTCGTAGCCACTAGAGGTTATCTGTGTCGGCTGTGTTTTTTGTCCTCAGACTGGACGTGGGAATGTCTCCGGAAGTCATCGGGCGGAGACCAGCCATAGCGCGTGACGACGTGTGATGACATTACGTCGCGCATGTGCTTTATGTCGAGGACACCAGCCGACGCCTTTCTCTCCCCCTGCTTTGGCGGGGGGAGACATTTGTGGAGATCCTAGCCTACAATCACCATTTACCGGTGACAGAATTTGTTTATGTACACTTGGAGACAAACCGCGATAATGTAACTCACACACATGCGAGCGGGAGTCACAGCACAGCTCTCTCAATGGATGGTATGATGTTCATTGAGAGGGCGGTGCTCATGTGCCGATGCTATCACCGGCTGCTACATTTAGGAGATATCCACTGTACCTACAGGTAAACACTATTATAGGCTTACCTGTACATACAAGCTAGAAAATGGAGTTTACTACTGCCAGATCAGTTAGTAAATGGTTAAATAGAAGGAGTTAAAACATGGATTTACAGAGGGAACTGACAGTTAAGGGGAGAAGAAGCAAAGTTGCATAGATTAGGAAGCAGTCTGGGTGAGAGGAGTGGGAAGCCCAGCTACATAAAACACACAAAACTTCACTGGGACAAGATAAAAGGCAGCTATGGAACCGGTGTAACAGAAAATTCTTCACCCCATGGGAATGCAGCTGATCAGCTGTGACTATGTCAGGAGGACAGAGCAAAGGAAAGAGAGAGATAAAAAAATATATACAGGCTGGGACAAGGAGTATAGGAAGAACTGCAGGCAGAGAAAGTTACAGAGGTAACAAACTCACCTAGCAGAGCTAACATTAGAGCCAGCGCTGAGAGGGGGATTAGTGACAGACGACAATTGTGTCTCTCTTCCTCTAGCAGCTGAAAGCAGGGAGAGGGGGAGACAGCAGATTTCATCTGCTAGAGGAAGAGAGACACAATTCTTGTCTGTCACTTATACTCTCCCTGTGTGGGCCCCCCTGTGTGCTCGGGGCCCCCTACAAGAGGACTGGTGGTCCACCCTATATTCGGTATTGGTCTCTCCCCTGTATCTCTCCTCCAGCACACACATTGTTCTCTTCCCTGTATCACTCCTCCAGCACACACATTCGTCTCTTACCTGTATGCTTCCTCCAGCACACACATTAGTCTCTTACCTGTATTCCACCTCCAGCATTAGTCTCTTACCTGTATCCCTCCTCCAGCACCCACATTAGTCTCTTACCTGTATTCCACCTTAAGCACACACATTAGTCTCTTACCTGTATCCTTCATCCAGCAGACACATTAGTCTCTTACCTGTATCCTTCATCTAGCAGACACATTAGTCTCTTACCTGTATTCCACCTTCAGCAGACACATTAGTCTCTTACCTGTATCCCTCCTCCAGCACACACATTAGTCTCTTACCTGTATCCCTCCTCCAGCACACACATTAGTGTCTTACCTGTATCCCTCCTCCAGCACACACATTAGTCTTACCTGAATCCTTCCTCTAGCACACACATTAGTCTCTTACCTGTATTCCACCTCCAGCACACACATTAGTCTCTTACCTGTATTCCACCTCCAGCACACACATTAGTCTCTTATCTGTATTCCACCTCCAGCACACACATTAGTCTCTTACTTGTATCCTACCTCCAGCACACACATTAGTCTCTTACTTGTATCCTACCTCCAGCACACACATTAGTCTCTTACTTGTATCCTACCCCCAGCACATACATTTGGCTCTCCCCTATATTCCTCCTCCAGCACATACGTTGAGCTCTCCCCTGTATACCCCCCCCCCCCACACACACACACACACACATCTGTCCTCTGTATCCACCCCCAGAACACACTTTGGTCTATCCCCTGTATCCCTCCTCCAGCACACACACATTTGTCTTTTCTCTGTACCCTGCCCCAGTACACATGTTGATCTCTCCCCGTAACCTGTCTCAGATGGTCCCAACAGTACACAGAACTCACTATGCAAATTTTACAGCAAAAATGTACTGTATGTGCACTTACCTCTCCATGATTAGTCTCTGTTATATGGTGTTACCCATCAGTGACCTGTTTAGGCATTAACCATTCAGTGATTAGTCCTCAATGATGTGGGTAACTCCTCAGTAACCAATCTCCAGCAAAGGTGTGCTAACTTCTCAGTGGCCAATCCCCATTGTATGTGTGTTAAACCGTTCAATAAGCAGGATTCAGTTTATATGCCTCAATACCTCATTGACAAGTCCCCAACATATGTGCATTAACCCCTTGGAGGTCAACATCAAGCCTATATGCCTCAAACCCCCCAGTGGTCAGTCCCCCAGTACATGTGTGATAACCTTCAGTGGCCAGTTATGTGCATTCATCCCATGGTGGCCAGTTCCTACGATATGTATTTTAATACCTCAGTGACCAGTCTACAGCATATGTCTGTTCACCCCACAGTGGCCAGTCTCTAGAGGAAGTGTGTCAATTCATAGTTATGTAGCCCCATTGTTGGTATCAGTGGAAGGAATAGTGCTCTGTCTTTGGTGTCAGTGGAAGGAATAGTGCATCATATCAGTAAATAGTTCCCCAAGGGTCGGATAAAGTCAGGAAAAGAGCCCCAACCGGCCTGCAGATTGTTTTGGCCTGCTCTAAAGCACTAACTTCAGTTCTGGTACAATCGTTTTTATTGGGTTAAACAAAGCCAAACTACAGGCTTGAGAAAAAAAAAAAAAAAGGCAAAATGATCCCACGCAGGTGAACAACAGTTCTGACCCGTCACCCGTTCATGAATGGGCACACAATTGCTGGGCACATAAAATACATGAAATAAAGTGATACAAGTTACAATCTTCCCCTGGACTTTGACTTCTTACAATTCGAGGTATATTATAATTGCCTGATAGAATTAATTCACTCTATATGCTTACAGTAGAACATACAGCAATTTCCAGACTTCCAGACTGGAAGTCTCTGATTGTTAAAATTCTGGGATATAAAGCACCTAGACCATTAAAGAAAAGCAAAGCTGTTGTTTAAAGAGAGGGTATGAGAGATTAGGTAAGAAAAGGAACATTGACTGTTTCCTGAAGTCCATTTTCCATTGAAGATGGAGTCTGGCGGGACCTTGCCGGGAAACTGTCCGTCCTGAACTGATAGACTTTGTGCCACTGGAAGCTCTGCCAGACTCCCCCATGCCTGGCAAGGGGCCCAGTGCAGCAATCAAGCATGAGAAAGTGCTGGCTGAGCCAGCGAGGATAAATTTGAACTGGGCGGAAGATCCCACTTATGTCTCGGGAACCGTCACCAGCCTGGACAAGGAAGATACATGTGTAATCAGATCCTATTAGGCACCGCAGAGAGGAATCATTGATTTATCTCTGTGCACAGCATAGGCAGAGGCCATGCCTGGTGGGACATGGACTTAGCATCAGAGGTATGCACAGCCTATTGCAGAAGGGTGTGCACTTCAAAGCTCAAACACGCATGTGTGTATTTATTTATACACATATAGACAGACACACACTCTTATAAATAAATTAAAAAAAACATTTTAAAATGTATAACACGGAAGGAGTTATTAGGGCAGTGGACATCATCAGTAGAGCAGTGGGCGATGTCAGTAGAGCAGTGGGTGGTGTCAGTAGAGCAGTGGGCGATATCAGTAGAGCAGTGGGAGATATCAGTAGAGCAGTGGGCGATATCGGTAGAGCAGTGGGTGATGTCAGTAGAGCAGTGGGTGATGTCAGTAGAGCAGTGGGCGATATGAGTAGAGAAGTGGGCGATATCAGTAGAGCAGTGGGAGGTATCAGTAGAGCAGTGGGTGATGTCAGTAGAGCAGTGGGTGATGTCAGTAGAGCAGTGGGCGATATGAGTAGAGAAGTGGGCGATATCAGTAGAGCAGTGGGAGGTATCAGTAGAGCAGTGGGAGATATCAGTAGAGCAGTGGGCGATGTCAGTAGAGCAGTGGGGGATATCAGTAGAGCAGTGGGTGGTGTCAGTAGAGCAGTGGGCGGTATCAGTAGAGCAGTGGGAGATATCAGCAGAGCAGTGGGAGATATCAGCAGAGCAGTGGGTGGTGTCAGTAGAGCAGTGGGCGATGTCAGAAGAGCAGTGGGAGATATCAGTAGAGCAGTGGGCGATATCAGTAGAGCATCAGAGATATCATCAGGCGATATCAGTAGAGCAGTGGGCGGTATCAGTAGAGCAGTGGGGGATATCAGTAGAGCAGTAGGCGATATCAGTAGAGCAGTGGGTGGTGTCAGTAGAGCAGTGGGCTTCCTAGTTCATTCACAAACTAAAGCATAGTAAAAACAATTTACTATGTTTCAGTTATGAATGGATGCAGGAGCGATCAGTACTGATCACTCACTGTGTTTATTTAGAAAAGAAAGGGGCCAGTAAATGATATATTTACCAATCCAATTCCCCTACTTACCTTCCTGAAACATCCCCGCAGCAGCCTGCAGGAGAGGAGAGGAGAGGAGAGGAGGGAAGCTAACAGCACAGTCAGGGAAAGGTGAAGGGGGCAGGAAACAGGGGGAATCTGCGCACTGGGCACACCCTATGTGCATGCCTATGAGTTTCAGGTTATGTCTTGAGAAAGATGGATTTAGCTTCATCGAAACATTGACAATAAAAACGCTGCTGCTTTGATCTATCTCCTCTGCAAGACCTGTGTGTGCCTCTATTCCAGTTTTGGATTTGTATGGATTTCTTTGTGGATGAGCACCTGGGCATTTACCTGAACCATAGAGTGGGTGGATACTCTTAGGACTAGTTTTATGTTATTTATAGGCATACAAAGCAAAGTAAAAACCTAAAGCTATTTTTTTCCGATTCACCATCTACTTCTTGGACTGAGATGCCGCCTCAGAGATGACACAGTCATGTAAATACTGGTGCCTTTGCTGCTCTAAGCGGTGTTCAGAAATGTCCACCACAGATCAACCCCTGCTATAGCCTGGTGACTAAATACAAAGTTATAGTGTTGCATTGCTGGGGGAGAAGAAAGTTGCAATATCTGACTGTGACAGACCCAACGGGGACAGCGACTATGGGCCCTGGCATTTGAGGGAGCTACAAGAATTCAGGAAAATGCCCTGTTATATAATGCAAGATGACATTACCACTTTTAACAGTCAAGGAAGCCATGATGGTTTCTGCCAACCTGAAACTCAGTGAGATGTACAGTATCTCACAAAAGTGAGTACGCCCCTCACATTGTTGTAAATAGTTTATCATATCTTTTCATGTGACAACACTGAAGAAATGACACTTTGCTACAATGTAAATTAGTGAGTGTACAGCTTGTATAACAGTGTAAATTTGCTGTCCCCTCAAAATAACTCAACACACAGCCATTAATGTCTAAACCTCTGACAACAAAGTCAGTACACCCCTAAGTGAAAATGTCCAAATTGGGCCCATTTAGCCACCCCCCCCCCCCGGTGTCTTGTGACTTATTATTGTTACAATTTCTCAGGTGTGAAAGGGCAGCAGGTGTGTTTCAATTTAGGTGTTATCACTTGCACTCTCTCATAATGGTCACTGGAAGTTCAACATGGCACCTCATGGCAAAAATTCTCTGAGGATCTGAAAAAAAGAATTGTTGCTTTAAGAAGATTGCCAAGACCCTGAAACTGACCTGCAGCATGGTGGCCAAGACCATTTTACCAGGACAGGTTCCAATCAGAACAGGCCCCGCCATGGTCAGTCAAAGAAGTTGAGTGCACGCGCTCAGCGTCATATCCAGAGGTTGTCTTTTTGTCTTTGGGAAATAGAGGTATGAGTGCTGCCAGCATTGCTGCAGAGGTTGAAGGGGTGGGGTGGTCAGCCTGTAAGTGCTCAGACCATACGCCGCACACTGCATCAAATTGGTCTGCATTGCTGTCATCCCAGAAAGAAGCCTCATCTAAAGATGATGCACAAGAAAGCCCGCAAACAGTTTGCTGAAGACAAGCAGACTATGGACATGGATTACTGGAACCATGTCCTGTGGTCTGATGAGACCAAGATAAACTTATTTGGCTCAGATGGTGTCAAGTGTGTGTGGTGACAACAAGGTGAGGAGTACAAAGACAAGTCTGTCTTGCCTATAGCATGGTGGTGGGAGTGACATGGTCTAGGGCTGCATGAGAGATGCCAGCACTGGGGAGCTACAGTTCATTGAGGGAACCATGAATGCCAACATGTACTGTGACATACTGAAGCAGAGCATGATCCCCTCCCTTCAGAGACTGGGCCACAGGGCAGTATTCCAACATGATAATGACCCCAAACACACCTCCAAGACGACCACTGTCTTGCTAAAGAAGCTCAGAGTAAAGGTGATGGACTGGCCAAACATGTCTCCAGACCTAAACCCTATTGAGCATCTGTGGGGCTTCCTCAAATGGAAGGTGGAGGCAGGGCCGGACTGGCCTACCGGGATACCGGGAAAATTCCCGGTGGGCCGCCGGCCCTGGGGCCGCTTTAAGATTGTGGCCGCTTTAAGACGCGGCCGCTATTGTGGCCGCTTTAAGACGCGGCCGCTATTGTGGCCGCTTTAAGACGCGGCCGCTATTGTGGCCGCTTTAAGACGCGGCCGCTATTGGGACCGCGCCGCGGCCACGCTTTGATGGCCGCTGCAGCCTTTGGGAAGTCTTTACTACGTCAGCCGCTATGAGCGGCATGACGTCGGATCTGGCGGGAGCGGCTGCGCGGCGCCGGCCGGCGGCGCCGAGAGACCCACTACACAAACGCCAGCCCAGCAGCATGATCGCACCCGGGGAATCGAGGCCGTATTTATGGTACCAGCCAATCACATGAACTGCTTTACAATCATAAGAGTCCTGTTCAACTTTAAACATTTAGTCCAAAATGTTGTGCTTGTCCAAAACTCCTGGCCAGTATACAGTCCGTATACTGGCCAGGAGTTTTGGACAAGCACAATATTTTGCTTAGTGATCTAAACTTTACATGGTTTGTGAATATATGTTCATCACAGAAAGTGCTAGATATCCATTACGATGCCTACAGACCCTTCTTGCCTTCGAACAAGAGCCACATAAAAGGATGAATGTCTCCACCAATGAACAGGAGGACAATTCTTTTAAAATAGCAAGTTGTTGAAGTCACCATAGTTATATGACTCTAGAGACTGACCTGAGTTATCAGGGTAGCTGCAGGCAATGGTGTGGCTGTTGGGGGCCCGGCTGCTGATATATAATTTGGACTTTGACAGTTACTTTCTTTACCCTGTGTTTTCCCTCCACTCAGTGTTTTTGTTTTCAGTCTAAGCATTGATGTGAGGACTGACCCTACCCCCAGCCCGCCAAGGGCAAACTATTGTGGCCGCTTTAAGATGCGGCCGCTATTGTGGCCGCTTTAAGACGCGGCCGCTATTGTGGCCGCTTTAAGACGCGGCCGCTATTGTGGCCGCTTTAAGACGCGGCCGCGCTGTGATGGCCGCTGCAGCCCTGGTGAAGTCTTTACTACGTCAGCCGCTATGAGCGGCATGACGTCGGATCTGGCGGGAGCGGCTGCGCGACGCCAGCCGGCGGTGGATCATGTGACTGTCAGCAAGACGGACTGTCACAGTGACGGCGCCGAGAGACCCACTACACAGACGTACCCGGGGAATCGAGGCCGACTGTCCGACCGTCTGACCAAGTCAGTAATAAAAATCAGCAGACTGCAGTGCAATTATTGATCCCATCCTCCGACCTCCACCAGACCACCACTGCCCCCTGCTGATCTCACCACCCCCACAGATCTTATCCCTAATAGGATGGGGGGAAGCAGTGGCGGTGGGGAGGATGGCACCCCCCATCACCACTGCCACCGATTCCCACCCCCCTCACCAACACCACCACCGATTCCCACCCCCCTCACCACCACCACCACTGCCACCGATTCTCACCACCACCGATTCCCACCCCCCTCACCACCACCACCACTGCCACCAATTCTCACCACCACCACCACCGATTCCCACCCCCCTCACCACCACCACCACCGCCACCGATTCTCACCACCACCACCACCACTGCCACCGATTCCCACCCCCTCACCACCACTGCCACCGATTCCCACCCCCCTCATCACCATCACCGCCACCGACCCCAACCCCCTCACCACCACCCCTGCTGCCAACGATCCCAACCCCCTCACCACCACCCCTGATGCCACTGATCCCACCCCCCTCACCACCACCGCTGCCACCAATCCCACCACCCCTGCTGCCACTTATCCCACCCCCCTCACCATCACCACCGCTTCCACTGATTGCACCCCCCTCACCACCACCCCTGCTGCCACTCATCCCACCCCCCTCATCATGTCCGCACAGCCTATGACATCTCCTGTACCATGTCCGCACAGCCTATGACATCTCCTGTACCATGTCCGCACAGCCTATGACATTTCCTTTACATTTCCGCAGTTTTACCACTTTTAACTAGAATTTGCTCTTTTATTTATAAAGCCCTATATGCTTTCATATCTATCTTATCTATGATAGTACACTCTTCAAATTTGCTTTAAAATGCATGGTTTTCCCTTTTATGAACAAGGAAATAATGGCGCTATGCTGTTGGGCCGGTATAATAATGCTATGGGGCTGGTATGACATTTTTTCCAGGGCTGAATTTTATTCCCAGTCCGGCCCTGGGTGGAGGAGTTCAAGGTCTCCAACATCCACCAGCTCCATGATGTCATCATGGAGGAGTGGAAGAGGATTCCAGTGGCAACCTGTGAAGCTCTGGTGAACTCCATGCCCAAGAGGGTTAAGGCAGTGATGGAAAATAATGGTGGCCACAAAAAATATTGACACGTTGGGCCCAATTTCACTTAGGGGTGTGCTCACTTTTGCTGCCAGTGGTTTAGACATTAATGGCTGTGTGTTGTGTTATTTTGAGGGGACAGCAAATAGATACTGTTATACAAGCTGTACGCTCACTACTTTACATTGTAGAAAAGTGTAATTTCTTCAGTGTTGTCACATGAAAAGATAGAATAAAATATTTCCAAAAATGTGAGGGGCGTACTTTTTTGAGATACTGTAGGTGAAAATAAAGCTGGTTATTGGTTCTTCTTGAATACTCGTGCCGAACTGTCTGGGTGGGCACTAATACCTAGGCTTGTGAAGGTGACTATTTGTTTATTAGCTTACTGTTTAATTTGCTTAATGTTTATGTTAGCTGTTCATTAGATGTACTGACATTACTGTTTATATCTTTCATTGTTTAGGATAATGTGATCAAGCTCTTACCTGATTTTGTGTGGTATATATTCTGTGTGAGATTACAATAGAGTTCCAGTTTGCACCTAAGCTAGTGTCGTCTAGTTCTTGGGTGCAGTGCTCGGCTATAATACCATAATACGGATGCTAGGCAGTCTGTCACATTTGGTTGGCAGCAGTAGGATCAGCTTCCCCCCTACAAAGCAGTTCCAAACTACCACCAGGACACATCTTCCGGAAAACCCTGCAGTGTAGCCCTATTCACCACAGCGATGGAAGCAACGTTTCAGCGGCAGATGCGAGAGCTCATCCAGTCCGGCAGACCTGGTTCTGTATGGGACGCACTGGTGTGGAAGGATTTCATGCGCTGGGGGCTACGGCGAGAACCCCTACAGTTGGAGCAATAGCATTGCGGAAAGGAGTGGGAGCTAGAACAAGCATATAAAAGGCTGTTCGGCAAAGCTCAGCAGTATGCCCCAGCATCCATGGATGGTATGGATTATGAGTCACCCGCCGAAGCACTGGCACTGGGACCAAGTGCCGCCAGTCTGTGCCCTGGATTTTCAGCAATTCTAGAGGCTGGGTATTTAATAGACTTTTCTGCTGAGGGGGAACAACCCAGTGAGCCTCCAGCAGAGGAGCTGGCATAAAGGCAGAGCACTGCTGACTTCACCCTACAACAATCGGTGACCCTGTAGGATTTGTGCATGTTTCCCCGGGGAAGAGCTGGCATCAGGGCAGAGCACCCCTGATCCCTGCCTAGTACCCACAGCACTTCTGGAGCTTCAGGGAGCCAGGGTGGGCAGTTCTTCTCCTCAGCAACAGGCCAATGCAGAGAAGCTCGAAGTGAGGAGGTGGTGGTTCTTCTTCCCCAGCGGAGGATCCGCAGTCTGAGAGAGGAGGTGGTCATCCTCACTACCCAGTGGCAGATCCAAAGTTTGGTAGAGAAGATGGTTGTCCTTCCTTCCCATCGGCAGATCCACAGTCCAGGAGGGGATGTGGTCGTCCTCCCCCCAGGGTGGAGAAAACTGTCTTCCCTCCCCAGAAAGTATCCATGCACCTGGGAGAAAGTACCAGAGAAATGTCTTCCCAGCAGCTGGATGAGAGTACGGGGGATAGAGCAGCTGGCTCATCTCCCCAGCGGCAGTTCAAGGACCCAGTAGGGGTGGCAGCCATCCTCACTCCCCAACAGCAGATTCACAGTCTGTTAAAGAAGGTGGCTATCCAACCTCCCCAGCAGCAGACTGTCAGGAACCATGAATCAGACTGAGACAAAAAATGTAGTAAAATCACACCTTTAATGCAATGGTACAAAATAGTGCAGAACAGTAAATGTGGTCAAAACATAAGCCCGGGGTTGGAAGCCAAAATGGAAAGTCAAGCCAGTGATCAGGAAACCAGAAATCAGCCTAGTCTGAGGCAGAGGAACAGGATCAGGAACCAGAAGGGACGTCAGCCGGGCAAAATCTTTCCCAGGAACACAGCAGAAAAACTCCAGATACGTTTACAATTAACCGACAGCTGAGCAGCCTGAGCATAGAGAAGAGAGCTGCTGCAAGCCCAGCCTTGACACAGACCCACAGTCTGGGAGTGAAGGAAGCCAGCCTTCCTCCCCAACAGTTAGCTGGAGAAGAAGACGTGGGGACCACAGCAGAAGAGCTGGCATCAGGGTAGAGTGCTACCAACCTCTGCCCAGAACCAGCAACACTTCCAGAGTTCAAGGAACGCGAGGCAGGTGACCCCTCTCCCCAGGGACAGGCTTATTTAGTAACGCTCCTACTCCCAGCTGAAACGCTGGTAACAGGGCAGAGTGCAATTGGCCTCTGCCTAACACCTACTGTGTCTTCATGGCTCCAGGAAGTGGAGGCAGTCGGCCCCTCTTCCCAACAGCAGACCAAGCCCCGGAATGGTAAAGACCTCCCAGCTGAAGCGCTAGCAGCCAGGCAGAGGATCCACAACCTCTGCCCCACACCTACCAATGACAACTATTCCCTGTGGCCAAGAATAGAAATAGAAATCATGTGGGCCAAAAATGTGGGTTCACTCTGCCCGTCTAACGTATGTCCAGACCTAGTGGAGGTCTGGGACCTTGTTAGTCTAATTTCGATGGTAAAGAAATGTAACAGACCCAACCAGAACAGGGGCTTTTGGAGGAGACAGCAGGGTAGCCTCTTGCCTACTTACTATGGGCCCTGGCATTTGAGGGAGCTACAAGAATTCAGGAAGATGTCCTGTTATATAATGCAAGATGGCATTACCACATTTAACAGCCAAGGAAGCAATGATGGTCTTTGCCAACTTGAAACTCGGTGAGAAGATGTATGTGAAAAGAAAGCTGGTTAAGGAGATGTGGACAGCCCTGGGTCTTCTTGAATACTAGTGTTTAAAGGTCTGTGTGGGAACTGACATCTAGGTTTGTCTAGGTGACTAGTTGTTATTAGCTTACCGTTTAATTTTCTTAATGCTTATGTTACCTGTTCATTATATGTACTGACATTACTATTTACAGTTTGCATTGTTTAGGATGATGTGCTCAAGATCTTACCTGATCTTGTGTGGTATATATTCTGTGTGAGTTTACAATAAAGAGAGTTCCAGTTTGCACCTAAGCTAGTGTTGTCTGGTTATTGGGCGCAATGCTCAGCTTTAAAACCTGGTTCCTGGTTCCGGAGTGAAGGCAGCTGTATCTTGGCGGAAGCACACTGACCACTGAGGAGAGGAGAGACAATGCTTCCTCCTACCTGCAGCAAACTAATGACTAATGATGTCATCTCAGCCTAGGCAGAGTCACTGGACTGGAGCTCAAGATGGAGCTTTTCTGAAAAATTACACTGTTGTTGAATATATTTTTTTTTAAGTGTTCTGATAATCCATGTCTGAATTGTTAATATAAAAGCACTGCTCCACCCAAAGCAGAAGTTACCTTCGGTCAAAAAATCAGTAGATTTAGAGATATGGACAGCTGAAATTGTATACAAACTTAGTATTCCCTGTAGAGGTCAAGCTTGACCCACCCTTCTCACCTCCTTTAATCTGATTGGCAGCCTCACTAACTAGGAGGAAGGGCCAAGTTCAACATGGATAAGTGGAGATTTTCACCATCCTAACCTTAAGGCTACATTCACATCCAATGTTCCCTCTAATTTTTTACTGGGCTGAGCAAATAAAAAAATTTCTGAGCGCAGTGCTCCCCAACCTTTTTATCGCCGCGGACCGGTCAACGTTTGATCATTTTTCTGTGGCCCCCAATCAATGCAGAGTGCCCACAGCATTGCCCCCAATCAATGCAGAGTGCCCACAGCATTGCCCCCAATCAATGCAGAGTGCCATAGCATTGCCCCCAATCAATGCAGAGTACTACAGCATTGCCCCCAATCAATGCAGAGTACTACAGCATTGCCCCCAATCAATGTAGAGATGCCAGCGTGCCCCTTTTCAATGTAGAGGTGCCAGTGTGCCCCCTTTCAATGTAGAGATGCCAGTGTGCCACCTTTCAATGTAGAGATGCCAGTGTGCCACCTTTCAATGTAGAGATGCCAGTGTGCCCCCTTTCAATGTAGAGATGCCAGTGTGCCCCCTTTCAATGTAGAGATGCCAGCGTGCCACCTTTCAATGTAGAGATGCCAGTGTGCCCCCTTTCAATGTAGAGATGCCAGCGTGCCACCTTTCAATGTAGAGATGCCAGCGTGCCCCCTTTCAATGTAGAGATGCCAGTGTGCCCCCTTTCAATGTAGAGATGCCAGTGTGCCCCCTTTCAATGTAGAGATGCCAGTGTGCCACCTTTCAATGTAGAGATGCCAGTGTGCCCCCTTTCAATGTAGAGATGCCAGTGTGCCCCCTTTCAATGTAGAGACTCTTCAGTCCCGAGTCTAGTAATGGTTCTGCCATTTTTTCAGTTTTTAATTAATGCAGAGTGCCCACAGCATTGTCCCCAAATCAATGTAGAGATGCCAGTGTTCCCCCCCCCCCCGTGCACTTACCTCATGGTCACGGGCGGCAGCTTCTCTTCAGTTCATTCCCCGGCTTCCTGCCTCTCCTCAGTCCTCCTGACTCCCCGAGTCCCGGCGCCTCTTCCTCGGCCAATGGCATGAAGTTGGCCTTTCGGCCAATCAGGAAGCGGGAGGACCCGCTCCCTGATTGGCCAGGAGGAGGATCCGTGTGACAATAGCGAATTTTCATTCGCTATTGTCACACAATGGGCGTGCTCTCGCGGCGCACGCTCTGCTACACGGCCGCCACGTCTGCGGCTGCGCGGTTTGAATAGGTGCTTGCGCGGGACCTTCATTCACACTGCGCGCCCGCGCATGCGCGCAGGCTAAAGGGAACACTGTTCACATCTTGGCGTTGCAATTACAGGCGTTTTTATGGGCGTTTTTATGGGCGTTTTTTCAGTCGTTTTTACAGGCGTTTTTTTGTGCAGGCGTTTTTAGATTGAATAGAGACCAATGGAAAAAAACCTGTAATCTGCCCAAAAAGAAGCTCATGTACTTTTTTGAGCGTTGGGCGTTTTGCTTAAAACGTCAAAACGCTCAGATGTGAACAGGGGCCATTGAAATGAATAGGATTTGTCTTGTTGGGCATTTTGAGAGCTGATCCTAGAGCAGAAAAACTCCCCAAAACGCCTACATGTGAACAGAGCCTAACTGCACTAAACCAGCATATACCAAATATATATAAGTAGTGATAAAATAAATGTTCAGTATGAACCCAAGAACACAAGGAAAGGAAGGAAGGAAAGAAAGAAAGAAAGAAAGAAAGAAAGAAAGAAAGAAAGAAAGAAAGAAAGAAAGAAAGAAAGAAAGAGAGAAGGAAGGAAAGAAAGAAAGGTAGAAAAGGAAGAAAGATAGAAAGGAAGAAAAAAAAAGGTAGAAAGGAAGAAAGAAAGGAAGAAATAAGGAAAGAAGGAGAGAAAGAAAGAAGGAGGGAAGGAAGGAAGGAAGGGAAGAGGAAGGAAGGAAGCTAGCTTAGTGTGGTTAGAGCATTCCTATAAGGGAACAGAAAGAAAGAAAGAAAGAAAGAAAGAAAGAAAGAAAGAAAGAAAGAAAGAAAGAAAGAAAGAAAGAAAGAAAGAAAGAAAGAAAGAAAGAAAGAAAGAAAGAGAGAAGGAAGGAAAGAAAGAAAGGTAGAAAAGGAAGAAAGATAGAAAGGAAGAAAAAAAAAGGTAGAAAGGAAGAAAGAAAGGAAGAAATAAGGAAAGAAGGAGAGAAAGAAAGAAGGAGGGAAGGAAGGAAGGAAGGGAAGAGGAAGGAAGGAAGCTAGCTTAGTGTGGTTAGAGCATTCCTATAAGGGAACAGAAAGAAAGAAAGAAAGAAAGAAAGAAAGAAAGAAAGAAAGAAAGAAAGAAAGAAAGAAAGAAAGAGGGAAGGAAAGAAGAAAGAGAGGAAGCTAGCTTAGCAGGGGAGGACTGGGCCAGGGGGAAGAGGGGCAATTGCCCCCTTGGCCACTCTGCCCTGTAAAAAGGCTTAACCATTTCTGCCACAGACATGCCTAAAGGATTCCCTGCCACTCACCTACTGAGGGCGGGTTGAAGGCAAGGACAGAGAGCATGCCCCCCCCAAGCATGGATGGTGTAAACTGTGTTTGAGCAGAGGCCAGTTCCATGCCCCACTGGAGACTCTCCTCCCCCTGCCTGCCCCAACTGAGCTGTCCCAGCTCCCCCCAACCGCCCCCTGGCCAGATTCAGCCAGTGAGTAGAGAGTACCTGGAGCAAGGCTTCAGCCTGGAATGGGGGTCAAGGGGAGGACAGGAAGATACCTCTGGTTTGTACTTGCCCCCTGGGCCGAAAGTTGCCAGTCTGCCCCTGTAGCTTAGTGTGCTCAGAGCATTTGTATGAGGGAACAGAGCTGCAAAAAGAAAGTAAGAAAGAAG
Organism: Pelophylax lessonae; assembly: GCF_965119305.1. Classification (NCBI taxonomy): domain Eukaryota; kingdom Metazoa; phylum Chordata; class Amphibia; order Anura; family Ranidae; genus Pelophylax; species Pelophylax lessonae. The sequence goes on from NC_138772.1 coordinate 542,959,355, forward strand.
GAGAGGGAAAGAAAGAACAAAAGAAAGAAAGAGGAAATGAAAGAGAATGAAAGAAAGTAGAGAGTGAAAGAGGGAAGGAAGAAAGGAAAGAAGGAGGCTAGCTTAGGATGGTCTTGTGCAGCAGAGACCAGCCTCGCTGTGACTTGAGAAATAATCCATCCAAGGAGCCCAGACTTGTTCAAACTTTTGGACAAAATTCTTGGGTATTGTGGCAAACTTCCAATTTCCCAGCCCCCCATCTATCGGGAATTAACAATGGGTTGGCATATTTAAAGTCCAGCTTATTTGCCAGCCATGGATCCCTCCAAAGATACACCAGAGGAGTGATTGTAGCCACCCTGGCACAGGAAGGAAGGATGGAAGGAAGGAAGGTTGGTGGCAGCTTGTAATCTGCATTCTTGTCCCAAAGCTTTGCCTGAGACAATACCTAATGTTTTGGATCAGTATAACAGCTAGGCGTCTAGCATTTTCAAAGGGAGAAATTGGCAATGGCAGCCTCCATATTCTATCAGTAGAGATTTTACTTCATCTATACTATCTCAGGATATTGTTATATATCTAGAAGGTTCTGAAGCTTTTCCTAAAGAGTTACCCCATATTACACATTACAACAAGCTTGTTCAAACTGAAAACCATTATCTGTGCCTCTACAGAAAGATTCATTGCAGGGGAATATTCCGTCTGAATCCTAATATTGTGTATTTTTATATCTGGCTGTATGCCGGTAATGCTATACTCTCATGTGAGATTGAGGCCACCGTGGCCCGGGACGTTTCTCAGGCAGGTTATTCCATCTGTATTTAGTGATCTGACCCTGACCTCGGCCCCCTAGGACCGGTCACTTTACACTCGTTTTATTAGTGTGTGAGTGCTTGTGCATGAAAAGTTTGGATAGCCGTGACGATAAAAGAAATATTTATATCTATTGTAAGGGATTTGGCTCGGTAGCGGGTGTGGGTGACCCCTTGGATGGGTTCACTACACAGAGATACAGCCAAGGAGTGGTTGAAAACAACGGTCTATGGTTTATTCTTCCAATTTGCTGGAAACAAGTGCAAACATCCAAACAGCATAAATCAAACAAACATAAAATAAACCCTGGTCACTTGGGGCGTCTACCTTCACAACACAGGAACCTACCTATGGTGTCTGTCCCAACCTACTGCTGGGCAGACACTGCTGGTCATACAGCAGAAAACCAATAGTCTATTTGTTTTCTTTTTGCACAGAAAAAGTCAACACAGTTCAGAAGTCTTTCTCAGCGCACTGCTCTCCTTAACGCAAAAAACCTCAGGAGGCAGCAATCAGTAGTCATCCTCAAGATAACTTATAGAGGCCTTAATTTCCTCATTCTGAATAGCTGAAGCTTTCCAACATCCTTAAACCTTTCTGGCTACCTCCACAGCCGACACCTGATAGTAATTGGTGAATTGTCTAAACAAGGCAGAAATGTATCTCCCGTCTGTGACAACAACCACAGATTTATCTGACTTCCTGTCACACTATATTACATAGAGCTTTGACCAAGGATTTCGGTTCCTGATGCAGAGGAGCTTACTAATCTTTAATTTTCCCAACCACCTATATATGAACCCAGTGCAAATATTCAACGGAACTCCCTACTTGTAACTTCAAAACATCAAAGTTCATCTAAATGCTCCTGTATGACAATTTACAAAAGTCCCAAATCCAGTTACTATGTATAGTTCAGTTTTACCTTCCCTGACTCAAATCCTCCTCCATTTGTGTCTCCCTCGCTCCCGCTCCAGACACTGCAGCTCACAGTGAGAGGGGTTCAGCAGCAAAAGCAGTGCTGCCAATCCAGAACACAGTGGGCAGGACTAGTAATGATTGACAAGCTTATGACTCAGCCTTGACAATGCTAATAGCTGCCCCCCCCCCCTTCAACATCTTCCCATCCCTCTATAGTGCAAGGAAGCACAGCCTACATGATAGTGGCAACTCTAGAGTTGCCACTCCATCACAGGAAGCTGCATCAGGTGGACCTCACTGGCAGAATCTATTGGTATTTGTTGGATTTTGTAGGGGTGTGTGTGGGGGGGGGGGGGGTGTGGAGCTTACGAGAAAACTGTCAGTATAAATGCACTTATAACAACCAAAATACTAAAAAGCAGTGGGATAGTGGGATTTTCAGGGCCAATGTAGGAGGGATGATCACAAATAGAGCACAAATACTTTTTTATATGAAAACATATTTATTGAGTCATAAGGGTAAAAAAAGAGAAAATTGCATTTGCATACATATACAGTACATATAAAAGAACATTTTCCCTAGGGGAACACCGATACAAAATACCAAATTGCCAACAGTATTGTCTCTATTAGGCAAAGTCTGTAGGTCCTCAAAGAGCCAACATGTTTCACCCAAGGCTTCTTCAGGGCCAGAGAGACCTTCAAGACAGTTATTCTACAAGGAATGATACATATTAATCACATATCCGATAACACTAGATGTGTGTAACAACATCATAATACACAGACATTTAGATGGGGGCATGCTGTGGTCACTCTGCATTGATGGGGGAACGCTGTGGTCACTCTGCATTGATGGGGGCACACAGGTCACTCTGCATTGATGGGGCACGATGGTCACTCTGCATTGATGGGGGCACGCTGTGGTCACTCTGCATTGATGGGGGCACACTGGTCACTCTGCATTGATGGGGTCAAGCTGTGGTCACTCTGCATTGATGCGGGCACGCTGTGGTCACTCTGCATTGATGGGGGCACGCTGTGGTCACTCTGCATTGATGGGGGCACGCTGAGGTCACTCTGCATTGAAGGGGGCACGCTGTGGTCACTCTGCATTGAAGGGGGCACGCTGTGGTCACTCTGCATTGAATGGGGCACACTGTGGTCACTCTGTATTGATGGGGGCACACTGGTCACTCTGGATTGATGGGGGCACAATGTGGTCACTCTGCATTGAATGGGGCACACTGTGGTCACTCTGCATTAATGGGGGCACACTGGTCACTCTGCATTGATGGGGGCACGATGGTCACTCTGCATTGATGGGGGCACGCTGTGGTCACTCTGCATTGATGGGGGCACACTGGTCACTCTGCATTGATGGGGGCACACTGGTCACTCTGCATTGATGGGGGCAAGCTGTGGTCACTGTGCGTTGATGGGGGCATGCTGTGGTCACTCTGCATTGAAGGTGGCACGCTGTGGTCACTCTGCATTAAATGGGGCACGCTGTGGTCACTCTGCATTGAAGGGGGCACGCTGGTCACTCTGCATTGAAGGGGGCACGCTGGTCACTCTGCATTAAAGGGGGAACACTATATTTTGAAGACTGAAGGCCCCTTTAACACTTTTGTGACCTCAAAGTCACGCAATTTTTTGCTGCGTTTTTTGCCGCAAAGCAATGCCTATTACATTTTTCTGTTTGCGCCCCCCCCCCCCCAAAAAAAAAATTTTGAGCACCAGCCACCACTGATTCCCGGCCTCACTCCTCTGCACAGACCAACAATAGGCGGACACCTTGGGGCAGGAGGGCCCCCACATATCAGAGCTTGCATAGAAACAGTGCAGGAGGGGCCCCTAGACCTCAGAAAGACCCTGCATAGAAACATAGTGGAGAGGGGACATTGTGTTAGAAATTCCCTGTGAGGAAACCATTATCACACATTGTGGTGTTTTTTTTTTAGTATAATTAGTATAGCATACAGGTTGAATTATTTTGTTGTTGCCTGTGCTATATTTATTTGTTTAATGGATGTGAATTTTGGAGGTGTCTTCAAAAGGCCTGACACTTTACAATAAATGTTGCACTTCATCTGCTAAAAAAGGAGTATGCTTTATATTTATATATATATACAGTATATATATATATACATACACACACACATACACGCTTTTTTATTTTTGAGGTGGGGGGGGGGGGGGAATCTTGGGTGAGTTCCCACACTTTTTTTCCCAGGACTTGACCTCTGCAAGTAATGGTGCAGTGCTTATGTGTCTTCAGAAGACTTGGATTCTCATCCACCCAAAGATATAGAGTTCTCTGGTTTAACCACTTCAATACCAGGCACTTTCACCCCCTTCCTGCCCAGACCAGTTTTCATCTTTTAGCGCTGTCGCATTTGAATGACAATTGCGTGGCCATGCTACACTGTACCCAAAATGAAACTAAACCCAAACTAAATTTTTATCATTTTTTTCCCACAAATAGAGCTTTATTTTAGTGGTCTTTGATCACCACTGGGTTTTTTTCTTTTTTGCTAAAAAATTTTGAAGAAAAAAAAAAAGTTTTTCTTTCTTTATGTTATAAAATTTTGTAAATAAGTAAATTTTCTCCTGAACTGAGCACTGATGAGGCTGCACTGATGGGCACTGATGAGGCAGCACTGATGGGCACTGATGAGGCTGCACTGATGGGCACTGATGAGGCGGCACTGATGAGATGGCACTGATGGGCACTGATGATGAGGCACTAATATGCAACACCGATGGGAACTGATAGGTGGCACTGATATGCAGACCTTATGGGCACTCATAGGTGGTACTGATAGGTGACACCGATATGCAGCACTGATGGGCACTGATAGGCAGAACTGATGGGCACTGATAGGTGGCACTGATGGGCACCGATAAGCAGCATTGATGGGAAATGATAGACGGCACTGGTGGACAATAATGGGCACTGATAGATGGCACTAATAGGAAGCACTGATGAGGATGCACTTACAGGCATTACAAATGGGCACTGATTGGCATCCCTAATAGGCACTGAAGGGCATCTTTGATAAGCAATGATTGGCATTCCTGGTGGCCTAGGGTTGGCTTCCCTTGTGGCATGGGTTGGCATCCCTGGTGGCGCTCTAGTGGACATCCCTGATGGGTCTGCACTGATAATCAATGCACTGATTATCAGTGCAGACCCCCCTGTCAGGAGAGCCACCAATCGGCTCTCCTCTACTCGCTTCTTGTCAGCACGAACTGAGGAAAACCGATAAATGGCACTTCCTGGTTACCATGTGATCAGCTGTGATTGGACACAGCTGATCACATGGTAAAGAGCCTACATCATAGGCTCTTTACCAGGATCGGAGATGTGGTATGTCAGAGTGACACACCGGACCACCGATCACCGATCTGCGTGCCCTCCCTGGTGCGCGCGGGTGGCTTATCCTGTTGGACGTCATATGACGCCCACTCAAGATAACTTAACCACTTTGCTGCCGCCATTCTGCTGGGCGGGAAGTAGTTTTAAAGAAGAAAGTAATATCTTATAGTTTATGTTTCCAAAAATTTAATAAAAATAAGTAAATCGAAGGCCTTAAGGTCTCTCAAGGTAACAACAGAGACTTGGGCATGGTTGAGATGTGAGACTGATCAGATGGCTGATACAGGAGCTCCACTCAAACTGACTGTATGGGGCCCCCTGGCAGGTGATGCATACTCACCTTAGGTGTGGAATCTTAGTGGCAGGTGGCTCCAGATGGTGGAGGTGGGTCAGGGACCCTAGAAGTCCCTGTTTACATTGCTGAAAAACTGACACCAGGTTTGTGACCCTCAGGATTGCCCCACCAAGGGAGTGGCTGGAATAAGGCTGTTCATGGCTGCGGAGGAGAGAGCAGCCATGCCCAGGAAGAGGTCAAGGCTGGCGGCAAACAAGAGCCTAGTCAGGTCCGCGCCGCAGTCTAGGCAGGCAGCAAGTGATCAAATCTGAGCAAAGGTTTACGCAGGCAGCAAAAAAGAACATAGTCAGGTCAGGACCAAAGTCTAAGCAGGCAGCCAGCAAGAATATAGTCAAGTCTGAACATAGGTTTAGGCAGGCTTTAAGCAAGAGCACAGTCAGATCTGAACAGAGGTCTAGGCAGGCAGCAAGTGGGAGCGTAGTCAAATCTGAGCAGAGGTCTATGCAGGCAGCAAGCAAGAACGTAGTCAGGTCAGAGCAATGGTCCAGGCAGCCAGCAAGCAAGAATGTAGTTAGGTCCAAACAGTGGTCTAGGCAGGCAGCAAGCAGAAGTGTAAACAGGTCCAAACAGTGGTATATGTAGACAGGTAGCAAGGAATGGCATAGTAAGGTCTGAGCAGAGGTCCACCAGGGAGCAAGCAAGAGCATTGTCAGGTCTGAGCAGAGGTCTAAGCAGGCAGCAAGCAAGAATATAATCAGTTCCAAGCAGAGGTCTAGGCAGGTGGCAAGTGAAGGAGTAGTAAGGTCAAACTGGGTTTACAACAGGCAGACAACCGGCAGGCAGGTGTTGTAGCTCTTTAACAATACAGCATAGAACCAGCCACGTCAAAGACTGGCACTTACATACCCTTTCTCATTACAGGACAAATCCAATGTCATTTTAGGAAACGCTGGAAGTCCTACCTAGGTTCTTTGAAAACCATTGAAGGTCCTGGCAGGGATTCTGAGAGATGTTCTGGAAGATCTGGTAGGGAGAGTAGAGTAACCCCCCATCTTCCCACCTGCTAAGAGACAAGCTGAGGCTCCATCTTCACATAAATCTGACCTAAGACGGCAATTTTGTCACTCAATGTGTTCTGACGCCATCTGGTCTCCTCCTCAGACCTGCTCCAGTGCCACTCAGACTGACTGAGCGATGTTGGTACACTCACTGTCCGGGCTCCAGGCCTTTTCACCTATGAATCCTCTGTCCCAAGAGGTCATTTTAGAAACCACAAAACTTCCCGAAGGGCAAAAAATGGTTACCTTGGGAATAAATACAATTTCATCCAGGAAGACCTTAACAAGATCTTTGGGATCTGTAGAAGACACCACCTTCACAAACACAGGTGCGATTTAAGGATCATCAAAGAACCATGAAACAGTTCTCGGACAGGGCGAAAAAGGTAAAAAATCGCCTGTGCAGAAATAGCAGAACTCTTGACCAACTTGAGGCGGTAGAGGGGCCTGGCCCAGCGTTATTTGCAGAGAGTTTTTTTAAGGCATTTCATAGGCCTGGTGTCAGGAAAGGAGTTGCCGCTCAGCGGCAATAGAACACCGGAGGCGGATGCGCATGCGCTGGAGCGCGCCGGCGCGTGCACGGAGGTGTGCCGGCGCAGAGCGTGTGCGTCATCACGCCCATCTCTCCAGCCCTGGCCCTATATAAGTCGCTCTTCGGGTCTGCTCCAGTGCTGGTTTATCGTCAGCTCCTGTACCCGTGACCTGTGTGTTTACCTGTGTTCCTGTTTTGCTTGCCTCTTGGACCTGTCTGCCTCTTCTCCCTTGATCGACCTCGGCTTACCTGACCACTCTCTGTCTGATACCTTGCTGGATCTCCTGTGTACCGACCTTGGCTTGCCTCCCACGGACTCTCTCTTGTCTATGCCCTTTTGCTACTTCCAACCTTGGCTTGCTTATAAGCTTCTGGACTGATTATCTGTGTATGACCCTCGGCCTGGCATTAACCTTTTGTCTTTTTCCACTGAGCACATTCAGATCTCCTGGAAGCTGTCCTGGGTGTCCAAACCATCCATCCGGATCTCACCAGCATCCAGTGCTCCTTGAGACGAGTCATCTCCTGTCTCACCTTCAGGGGTGGTCCGCACCGAGCTGCAAGGGAAGCCCTCTCAGCACTTCGGCCTCAACCAAGGTAACTGACACCTGGATGTACTGCCAACGACGTATACGGTGGAAAGCGTGCACAGGGTCCCTACAGGCACCTGGAGCAGCTCCATGGCTTTCTGGTCTGCATCTGCAGTTACTGGGATCAAGATCTAATCCCGCCTGAAATAAGGCTCAAGTTTGAGAATAACATTGCTTTACGGTGCAGCCCTCCATGCATAGAGCACAGCTCCGGACCTGCGCATTGTAGATGTCTAGGGTGTGCGGGCTTGAATAGCCCGTGTCTGCTTACTATTAGAAGATAAAGAATAATAGAAGCTGCACACAAAAGTTTTCTTTATTGGACCATCCATAATAATGCTGCTTCCATGATGTCCTTGCCAAAGGACCTCACCTTGCCTTAACAAGTTTCACCAAAACGGCTTCCTTACTTGTGTTTAAGATGTTTAGTTGAAACGCGTTAAGACAAGGTAATCCTTGGGCAGAGACATCATGGAAGCAGCTGTATTATGGATGGTCCAATAAAGAACACTTAGGAGGAAGAGATCTTTGGTTTGAGGCTCCTATTCATCTATATATCTTCTAATAGTACGTGCTTTAAGGTGTCTGCAAGTATCTGAAATAGAGTTCAGATTGGTTCTTGGTTCCTTATGGATCTCCTTGTATCCTAGGGACAAGATGTATTCAGGGCTTCAGGGGTTCAGGACTTCACTCCAAGTCGAGATTAAGACTCACCGTAATCATTCGATTGTCATATGCCATTGCCTCTACTGCTTACTGAGGGTAGAGATTAATGCACAGAGGGGGCATGTTTTAGCTTCCAACTTGAAGACTATTCTGAGCCCTGTGGCTATAGGGAGACTAATTAAAAGACTTACACCAGGTCTCACAGGCACCACAGAGACCCTGCACTTTGGTACTATTGTTACTTTAGGAACCCCATCTTTTGTTGGGTCCACAGTGCTCCCGGCCCCACCCACACTCCCTATTCACTGGCTGTGATTGACGGCAGTGGCTCCTGCTGCTTTCTCTGAGCCTATGAACATGGAGAAACCCGAAAGAGCCTCTGCTCTCGTGGTCATTGCAGGATTGAGATGGGGCTTGGGTAAGTATGAGGGCAGATGGGGGAGGGAGTTGCACATAGAAGGGTTTTTAGCTTAATGCAAATGAATGGATTAAAGTAAAAACCTTTAGCCCCAAGAACCACTTTAATTTATTTTAACCATATTTAATACTTACCCTCTTCCTGCCCAATTTCCAGCGCTGTCACACTTTGAATGACAATTACGCGATCATGCAACACTGTACCCAAATTCAATTTTTATATTTTTTTCCCACAAATAGAGATTTCTTTTGCTGGGGTTAAATTTTTTATTTTTTTGCTAAATACATAAAAAAAAGACTGAACGTTTTAAAAAAAAAAAAAATGTGTTTTTCTACCTTTCTGTTATAAAATTTTGCAAATAATCTTTTTTAACATAGAAAAACATTCTTTATAAATTTAGGTCAAAATGTATTCTGCTACATTTCTTTGGTGAAAATAACCCAAATCAGTGTATATTATTTAGTCTGTAAGAAAGGTATAGAGTCCACAAACTATGGTATATATATATCTGAAAATCGATCAATCCTGATGCACTGACACTTATTTCTTGAGGCCCTAAAATTCCAGGACAGCACAAAAACTTCCAAATGACCCCTTTGTGGACAGTCCATGGTATTTAGTAAGAAGCATGGCGGGTTTTATGAATTTGTAAATTTTGTCATAATTCTCTGGAAAATTAATTTATTAAAAACAAAAAGTTTTCACAAATTTTTCTTTTAGAAACTGTCACTAGTGCAGTAAAGTGTCATCATATAAATGGTGTGGCGGTGTTCAGGGACACTGACTGTGACAGTACAAAAAAATATATATTTTTTTTCTTTCTTTTTTTTTTACAATTTATTTTTATTTTTTTAACACACTGTGACCAGAGCAAAATAATGTTACCACAGTAACATTGCACTACACTGTGGAAGTGATCTTTTTTTTTTTTTGTGTGCTTTTGTGCTGTTTGCTTATAGCAGTGCAGGGCTGCTGTTAGAAATCACGGGGCCCCGTACAGCCTACCTGGCGGGCCCCCCCAAATTTATCAAGACAATATTTTCACAAAAAATACACTAAAATCATTATTAGCGGACACAAACATACAGAGAATTTAAAGAAAAAAAATGGATAATTTTTTTTAACATGTTAACAATTTTCACACATACAGTATTTCATTTTACAATTTTTAAAAATTATTTATTACAATGTTTAATGATTATTTTTTTTTTTTTACAATTTTTTTATTTTTTTTGTACTTTTATACAGGACAGGGAAGCCTGCAGCGCTGTGGGGGGACATCACAGTGAAATGGGGGGCACACGGGGAGGAGGGGGATCAGAAGCAGGCAGAACAGGGAGGAGCATGGGAGTCGGAGAAGTAATTACAGGAAAGATGCCCTGTGTCTGTGTCTCTCCCTGCAGCAGCTGAAAGCTGGCAGGAGGGGGAGAAACTGGCTTTCAGCTGCTGCAGAGAGCGGCACAGGGCTTTCTTCTGTAATTGCCCCTCTTCCCGACTGCACCGATCCCCTGTGTGCCCGGGCCCCCTACATGAGGACTGGTGCACCCCCCTCCCCCACCCCTATCAGCGGCCCTGAAGCATTTCATTACATTGCTATAAGCAAGCGTTTTACTGAATGAACTGATTCATTCATTTTTTGTTTTGTTGTGATAAGTCAATGCTAATCACATGGTAGGGAAGGGCTGTGATTGGCCCTGTCTGTACCATGTGATCACTGTGGCCAATCGCAGCTAGCAACATAATTGTACACAATGGATGGCATGAAAGGAAGCCATTTATTATGGATGACTGCTATGTGATTTGCTGTGATTGGTCACATGGTGCCGGCCCCTCTCACAAGCCATGATCTGCTAGCACTGCATAGAGAAGCGCAGAGACCCAGCGATGGCATAAAATAAGGAATGTAATGAAAATGGAAACGTTTGGGAGAGAAGAACAGTCCAAGGCTGATAAAATCCTCAATAACCTCTTTTTCTGATTCTCTGGATATGGGATGTATAACAAAGTAAGAAATCTTTTCGATGGATAAGATAGCACTTGGCCCGGATCCTCTAAACAAGTTAAATCTTGACTTTCCGCAGCTCTCTTCCTATTTTGGAACCTGTCACCATGATTCTGGTCCTGTTGCTGCAAACACCAGGAAGTGGAAATCATTCATCAGTTCATTTCTCTCTCTCTGCGCTGTTATTCTTCACCCGGCTCCTCCGTATAATTACATCCCATGATATCTTCCTGCAACTGCTGGACAACTTTACAGCTGAAATATTTTCCAGCCATCTTATTATTTGAACGAAAATGTCATTGAGTCTGGTAGGCCAATTATAAACCAACGCTCATGGATTTATGGGGATTTAAAGGGGCATTTCACTTTTGGTAGTTCTTACCTGCTTCTGCTCTAGAGATACAGAGATCCGTCATCTCACTAAAGGAAGCCGGAGTGCTGAGTGGGTGGGCTGGCCTGCTTTAATCACATGATCAGCCAGTGTTGCAATTGGAGAAAACCTATTTGGAAAGACAGTAAGCCAATCATATGAGCAGGAATTGAATCTTTGATAGTGTATGAAAATCACAGCAGCTGCACACTGAAGTGAAGAGGACACCTTACTGTTGTATTGTTTGGACACTGATGTAAGGGGGGACTAAGATGGAGACACTGATGAAAGTATGGACTCTGATGTAAGGGGGAACTGTGATGGGAACAATGATGAAAGTATGGACTCTGATGGGGATACAGATGTAAGGGAGGACTCTGATGGGGACACTGATGTAAGGGAGGACTCTGATGGGGACCCTTCTGTAAGGGAGGACTCTGATGTGACACTAATGTAAGGGAGGACTGTGATGGGGACACTGATGTAAGGGAGGACTCTGATGGGGACCCTTCTGTAAGTAAGGACTCTGATGTGACACTAATGTAAGGGAGGACTGTGATGGTGACACTAATGTAAGGGAGGACTGTGATGGTGACAATGATGTAAGTATGGACTCTGATGGGGACACTGATGTAATGGAGGACTCTGATGGGACACTAATGAAAGGGAGGACTGTGATGGGGACACTGACGTAAGTATAGACTCTGATGGGGACACTGATGTAAGGGAGGACTCTAAAGGGGACACTGATGTAAGGGAGGACTCTGAAGGGGACACTGATGTAAGGGAGGGCTGCGATGGGGACACTGATGTAAGTAAGGACTCTGATGTGACACTAATGTAAGGGAGGACTGTGATGGGGACACTGATGTAAGGGAGGACTCTGATGGGGACACTGATGTAAGTATGGGGACACTGATGTAAGGGAGAGGGAACTCTGATATGATGACTGATGTAAGGGGGGATGCATTGATATTTGCATAACTCCTCAATGGAGTCAGCCCATTGCTTGTATCAGGACTGAGGGGTCTGGAAAGGAGTACTGAGGCTGGGTGCTGTGATAATTTTCAGGAAGCCCCTTGCTAGCCCCTCCCACCAAGCTATGTACAGCCCCCTGCTAGCCCCTCCCACCAAGCTATGTACAGCCCCCTGCTGGTTCCTTCCACCAGTCATGTACAGCACCCGGCCAGCCCCTCCCACCAGCCATGTTCAGCACCCTGCTAGCCATGTACAGCCCCCTGCTGGCCCCTCCCACCAAGCTATGTACAGCCCCCGCAAGCCCCTCCCACCAGCCATGTATGGCGCTCGGCCAGCCCCTCCCACCAGCCATGTACAGCCCCCTGCTGGTCCCTCCCACCAGCCATGATCTGCCTGCATTTCATTAAGGAGCACAGAGACCCGGTGATGATGACATGATGTCTAAAATAAGTTATAAGTAAAACGTTAAGGTTATATACAATGATATGGGGTGAAGTCCTGAGCTCCACAGTGATTCCTTAAGGCTCGTACACACTATAAGAAAATCGGGCTAACATTTTCCTCCAAAGAATTTTCGTACGATTTTCATATAGTGTGTACACAACTTTCTACAGAATATTCAGAATGTTCGTACGATTTTCGTATAGTGTGTATAGAACTTTCCACAGAAGATTCCGAATTTTCGTACGATTTTTATATAGTGTGTACACAACTTTCCACATACGATTCAGAATTTTCGTACAAATTTTGTATAGTGTTTACAGAACTTTCTACAGAAGATTCAGAATTTTCGTACAAATTTTGTATAGTGTGTACAGAACTTTCTACAGAAGATTCAGAATTTTCGTACGATTTTCGTATAGTGTGTACACAACTTTCTACAAAGGATTCAGAATTTTTGTACGATTTTCGTATAGTTTGTACAGAACTTTCCACAGACAATTCAAAATTTTCATATGATTTTCATATAGTGTGTACACAACTTTCCACATACGATTCAGAATTTTCATACAAATTTTGTATAGTGTGTACAGAACTTTCTACAGAAGATTCAGAATTTTCGTACGATTTTTGTATAGTGTGTACACAACTTTTCACATACAATTCAGAATTTTCGTATAAAGTGTACACAACTTTCTATAAACGATTCAGAATTTTTGTACGATTTTCGTATAGTGTGTACAGAACTTTCCACAGAAGATTCAGAATTTTCGTACAATGTTCGTAGAGTGTGCACACAACTTTCCACAAACTCCAGAATTTTCGTATGAAAATTCTCGAAGGGACAAACTCCAAAATTTTTCTCCTACGGGAAAAAACGAACGATTTTCATTTAATGCGTACCGTTTTTGTATGATTTTTATACAAGAAAAATCAGAAATGAAATACTGCGCATGATCAGAAACAATAAACAAAAAAAAAAAGCCTTTGTCATACGAGAATTTTTGTACGAACTTTCTTTCATCGGTTTCCAATTTGCTGCAAAACAACAGGAAAATTGGACAATCGGTCGCCTGATTTTCTTCTAGTGTGTCCCCCACTTTAGGCTGGGTGTCTCCCTCGTTATCCGTTGCTCTGTGTTTAGACATCATCTATGATGAAGTGGAATGATTGTCTTTGGAGATTGGCGGTTCTGATTTTTTATGGCGGGATCTTATTTTCTTCCTCGTCCCCCCATAGATCACAGCTGACTGTCACACACATCCTGCTCCGTCTCTCCAGCCAGCCCTTCAATAAACCTCCTTCCCTGTCCTCCTGCCAGAACTCCGGTATTCTGTACACATTGATCGGAGAGCTGGGTAGGTCTGTCGCCAGATCGCCCTTCACCTGCTTCCTGCTTACACCACCTGTCACCCTGACACCGAGCAGAGACCGCTGCTGGCGGTGTATGTGAAGACGCGGAGGGCCGCGGTGTGCTGGGGGACAAGCGGGAAGTCTGCAGGACCATCGGGGATCCGCATCAGACTCTCCAACAATCCAGGTAAAGAAGAGGGAAATCAAAATAATGAAATAGTAATAGTAAGAAAATAGCAATAAATATAATATCTCTTAGATTGTAAGCTCTAAGGAGCAGGGCCCTCTGATTCCTACTGTAATAAAATGTATTCTATTTGTACTGTCTACCCTCAAGTTGAAAAGTGCTGTCGGCGCTATATTAATCCTATATAATAATAATACTAATGATAATATCTCACAAAAGTGAGTACACCCCTCACATTTTTGTAAATATTTTATTCTATCTTTTCATGTGACAACACTGAAGAAATGACACTTTGCTACAATGTAAAGTAGTGAGTGTACAGCTTGTATAAGGGCTCAGAAGTAGAGTCAGTCAGGAGGGGGCAAAGGACAGAAGGCAGTATTAAGGCCCGTACACACGTAGCGATTGTCGGCCGCCGAACGATCGGCCGATTGTCGGCTTGTTAGTATGATGCTTTCGACAACCGACTGCGACTTTTCGGCCGAACAGAATCGGGTGTGCAGGCTATAAAATTTTTGTTGGCCGTCACCAGAACGGCCGATTATTCGCCAGTCAGTACAGAATTCGGCCGACTAACAGCAGATGAGCAAGACTGGGCATGCTCAGAGAAGAAAAAACACACGGAAAGTTAACCATCACATGACATCACTTCTGCAGTCGGCTGTTGTTGGCCGACAAAATTCGTGTGCAGTCTTTAGCACTTTTCAACCGACAGGACAGCACCGGACAAAAGATGGCCGATCGTTCGGCCGACATTCGGTACGTGTGTACGGGGCTTTAGAGTCAGCAGAGACAGTAGTTCCATAACGTCAATTGGGGGGTCTGTGCGGGAAAACCTCAGACCAAACAGGAATAAAAATAATCACCATTCACTATCAACTTCCACAAAACTAAGAGGGGTATATGCAAATGCCAGGAGCCTAGCTAATAAAATGGATGAGTTGGAAATGTTAGTACATGAGGAGGACATAGACCTTGTGGGAATAACAGAGACTTGGTTCGACCACTCACATGACTGGCTGGCCAATATCCAAGGGTATTCGGTGTACCGGAAGGACAGGGTAGGAAAAAGAGGGGGAGGGGTATGTCTCTATGTTAAGAATAATGTAAGGGTGATAGAGAGGAATGATATTATGGAAGGGATGAGTACGGAGTTAGAATCCGTGTGGGTTGAACTCCATAGGGAAGGAGAAAAGGGAAAAGTAATTGGGTTTGTTATAAGCCACCCAACCAAAGGGAGGAGGTAGAACTGGAATTTATATCACTGTTGGGTAAAGTGGCAAAACTGGGTCAGTCATCGTATTGGGGGACTTCGATTATCCCGACATTGACTGGGAAGAGGGGACTGCACACTCACAAAAGGCCCGTCTATTCATGGAAACCTTACAGGACAACTACATGTCTCAGTTGGTGGATTCTCCTACTAGAGAAAATGCAGTCCTGGATCTATTGATCACTAATGACCCAGACATAATCTCGGAGGTAGGAGTCCAGGACAACCTGGGCTCTAGCGATCACAGGATGATCACATTTAGCGTAAATGACAATATAACAAGGCAAGTGGGGAACATAAGAACCCTAAACTTCAGAAGGGCAAACTTTCCAAAATTGCGCTCATTGATGGAAAGGGTAAACTGGGACCAAACCCTAGGAATACTGACCACAGAGGAAAAATGGGAATGCTTTAGGAATATATTAAACAAATGCATCTCGCAGCGCATTCCTATGGGAAATAAATTTAGAAGAGACAAAGCCAAACCTGGCTGGCTAAACCGTAGCATTAAAAAACGTATTAGGGGAAAAAAATGGCCTTCAAGAAATATAAATCAGAGGGCACAGTATCGGCTTTCCAGCAATACAAGGAGGCAAATAAGAAAAGTAAATACGAAATCAAAAATGGCTAAAATCAACTTTGAGAGACAAATAGCAGAGGATAGTAAAAAGAACCCAAAGAAATTCTTTAAATATATCAACAGCAAAAAAACGAGGGCAGAGCATATTGCACACATAATTAGCGATGATGGGAGGATGGTTACAGAGGACACTGAAAAAACAACAGTGCTGAATGCCTTTTTCTCGTAACTGACTTAAAAGGAGGGGTACACTGACCATGACTGTATGGTTAGTAGTAATACACAGGACTTGCCACTATGGCTAACAGAGGGGGAAATCAGGGAAAGGCTGGATAAAATTAACATAAATAAATCACCAGGCCCGGATGGCGTACATCCGAGAGTACTCAAAAAACTCAGTAAGGTTATATCTAGACCACTGTTCCTGATCTTTGCTGACAGTATTAAGACAGGAGATGTACCAGGGGATTGGAGGAAAGCTAACGTGATTCCGATATTCAAAAAAAGGCAGAGGCATATATCGGGAAATTATAGGCCTGTCAGTCTGACATCGATAGTATGTAAACTTCTGGAGGGGATGATAAGGGACTATATCGTAGAGTTTACTACATCAGCAGTAATCAGCATGGGTTTACAAATGGGTGTTCTTGTCAAACCAATCTCTTAACATTCTACGAGGAGGTGAGCTGTGAGCTAGATAGGGGGAGACCAGTGGATGTGGTGTACCTGAATTTCACTAAGGCGTTTGCTCCTATTTAGGATCACAGGTCTCTGTGTTGATCCCACAAGTCCCTCCCCCATACAGTTAGAAAACACCCCCTAGGTTTACACTCAACCCTTTAATCACTCCTGGGTTAACCCCTTCCCTGCCAGTGTCATTATTACAGTAACAGTGCATATTTTTAGCACTGATTACTGTAGTAATGTCACTGGTCCCCCCAAAAGTGTCAAAAATGTCAGTTAGGAGTCCGATCTGTCCGCCGCAATGTCGCAGTCCCGCTAAAAATCGCAGATCGCCGCCATTACTAGTAAAAAATAAATAAATAAAAATGACATAAATCTTTCCCCTAGTTTGTAGATGCGATAACCTTTGCGCAAACCAATCAAAATACACCTATTGGGATTTTTGTTTTATTAAAAATTTGTAGCAGAATACAAATTGGCCTAAAAGGATGAAAAAATGTCAAATTTCTATTATTATTTTTTTTGGGGGGAATGTTATATAGCAGAAAGTAAAAAATATTGTTTTTTTTTCAGACTTGTCACTCTTTTTTTGTTATAGCGCAAAAAATAAAAATCGCACAGGTGATCAAATACCACCAAAAGGAAGCTCTATTTTTGGGGAAAAAAGGACATTGATTTTATTTGGGTACAGCGTCGCACGACCGCGCAATTGTCAGTTAAAAAACGCAGTGCCAAATGGCAAAAAATGGCCTGGTCATTAAGGGGGCAAATCCTTCCGGCCCAGAAGTGGTTAAGGCTCTGGTTCCCAGGCTTGGCACACATTTTGCCTGTGGGTAGTGTAGGGACAGATCACCCGTCTAACAGGGGCAATGATTAGGGGCAGGGAGAGGTTCCATACAAGTAGGACTTCTTGTGGACCGTCTTTGCTGCCATATGCATTACATGGGCAGAAAGAGGTTAAAATTTAAAAAAAATTGAAACCTAACTTTACCCAATTTTTATTTCACAGAACACTGGGCAGATAAAGAACGGACAATAATAAATGCAGCTCTGTTATCAATAAATTTATTTTTTAGAAGCAAGTTAAGTAAGTACCTGAATCTGACCTGGTATCAGCCCCTTGCCACCCATCTACAGCAGAACTCAGTGAAGGGGAGGGAGAAGCAGCACAAGAAGCCAATTAGCTGTTCTGCAGAGCAAGGAGAGTGCTGATAGGAGGGGAGAGCAGAGTGACAGACATGAGCTTATCAGTCTGCTGCTTCTCCTGTCACCATCCAATCACAAGGTGAGGTTGGGGAGGAGACCTGTGAGTGTGAAAGGAGAAGCAGAAGACTGATGAGCTCATCCCTCTGTCCCTATGCTCTCTCCTCCTATCAGCGTGTTTTTCCTCCTTTTTGTGCTTTTTGAATCAGTAAGGACCACGGAGAGGAAGAGGGAGGGAAGACATCAGAGAGAGGGGAGCATGAAAAACCAAATGGTAAAGAAAAGATAGGGCACCAGGGAGGGGTGGGGATTGGGGGGGGGGGGGGAGGGGGGTTGGGAGCTTGGAACTGGACCCTTAAAGGAACCAGGGAGAAACACACAGGCTGTCAGTGCTTCCTTAATTCTGAAAATACCAGTTGCCTGGCTAATCCGGTGGCTTCAATGCTTTCCAAGTCACGGCCATTGAAGATGTATGAAGGTCATGATATCAGCCTCTACCGGCTGCAGACTGGTTTCCAGTTGGTGACTCTCTTTCACACTTGTATGACCTAAAAGTTGCGTGACTTTGGTGCGCCGTAGCCGCGACTTTGATGCGCGACTTTGATGCGCGACTTTGATGCGCCTTAGCAGCGACTTTGATGCGCGACTTTGATGCACGACTTAATGCGCCTTAGCCGCAACTTTGAAGCAACGCCTGTGTAATCTGGAGGGCTATGGACCTCAAGTTGCATCAAAGCCGGACCAAAGTAGTGCAGGGACCACTTTGAAGTCGCACAGATATGATCGGTACTCATTGGAAATCATGGAGTACGACTCTACCCTAGGAGACATACAATGGGACTGCACCCTAGGAGGCATACAATGGGACTATCCCATAGGAGACATACAATGGGACTGTACCCTAGGAGGCATACAATGGGACTGCACCCTAGGAGGCATACAATGGGGGTAGGGTACGTCGCACAAGTGTGAAAGGGGCCTTAAAGGGAACCTATCATAGGAAGAAATGCACAGACTGGCTTTGCTTCCTTAATTCTGAAAATACCAGTTGCCTGGGTGATCTGACTGTTGGTACCATTGCTCTTGAAGACATATTAGGTTTATGAATTCTGGCGTCACTGGCTACAGGCTTGTTTCCAGTTAGTGATTCAAAGTATTGAAGCCATAAGCAGTCAGGCAACTAGCATTTTTAGTAGGAAGATGGTAAGTAATAAAAAACAGATTCACATGGGGGGGCAACAAGGGGGGAAGGGGGGCAATTTGCCAGCAGGGGCACTGAGCTTGGAGTTGGGCTTCAGAGGGTACCTATCTTAAGAAGCAATACACAGACTCTCATTGCATCCTTCTACAAAATACTAGTTTCCTGGCTACCAAGCAGGTCTGATGTAGTGATTCAAAGTATCAAAGTTGACAGCAGTCAGGCAACCAACATTTTTAGAAGGAAGACAGTAAGTAATAAAAAACAGATAGCAAGAAATTCACATGGGGGGGGGGGCACAAGGGGGGGAAGGGGGGCAATTTGGCAGCAGGGGCACTGAGCCCGGAGTTGGACTTCGGAGGGTACCTATCTTAGAAATCAATACGCAGACTCATTGCATCCTTTTACAAAATACTAGTTTCCTGGCTACCAAGCAGGTCTGATGGCTTCAATGGTTTCTAAGTCTCTGCCTTTAAATGTTGGCTTTGCTGGCCACACAATTGTTTCCAGTTAGTGATTCAAAGTATTGAAGCCATAAGCAGTCAGGCAACCAGCATTTTTAGAAGGAAGACGGTAAGTAATAAAAAACCGATAGCAAAAAAAATCACATGGGGGGGGGGGGGGGACACAAGGGGGGAAGGGGGCAATTTGGCAGCAGGGGCACTGAGCTCGGAGTTGGGCTTCGGAGGGTAACTATCTTAAGAATCAATACGCAGATTCTCATTGCATCCAACAAAATGCTAGTTTCCTGGCTACCAAACAGGTCTGATGGCTTCAATGGTCTCTAAGTCTCTGCCTTTAAATTTTGGCTTTGCTGGCCACACAATTGTTTCCAGTTAATGATTCAAAGTATTGAAGCCATAAGCAGTCAGGCAACCAGCATTTTTAGAAGGAAGACAATAAATAATAAAAAACAGATAGCAAAAAAAATCACATGGGGGGGGGGGCACAAGGGGGGAAGGGGGGCAATTTGGCAGCAGGGGCACTGAGCTCGGAGTTGTGCTTCAGAGGGTACCTATCTTAAGAAGCAATACACAGACTCTCATTGCATCCTTCAAAAAAATACTAGTTTCCTGGCTACCAAGCAGGTCTGCTGGCCACACAATTGTTTCCACTTAGTGATTCAAAGTATTGAAGTCGTAAAAGCAGTCAGGCAACCAGCATTTTTAGAAGGAAGACGGTAAGTAATAAAAAACAGATAGCAAAAAATTAACATGGGGGGGGGGGGGACACAAGGGGGGAAGGGGGGCAATTTGGCAGCAGGGGCACTGAGCCCGGAGTTGGGCTTCCTGGCTACCAAGCAGGTCTGCTGGCCACAGACTTGTTTCCAGTTAGTGACTCAAAGCCACAGACAGCCAGGCAGCCAGCATTTTCAGAAAGAAGTCAACATGAGAAAATGACTTGGTTTTATTTATAGGACTCTACAAGGATGGATAGTGGAAGATTTGATGTCTCTGTGTCCTGTCTGTGATGGGGGAATGAGGGGGGGGGGGACTCTGGTTGTAAAGTAGAGCGGGGTGGGGGGAGGGGTGATTTGTTAGGTGGGGGGGGGGGGGGGGGTGACACATTTATCACAATGATGGATTTCCCAGTAATTCTGGACTCTGACTCTTCCTGCCCCGCTGCCGCTTCCAGCACAACTTCCCATCAAACTGATTCAGAACCGTCCGTCTTCTACTTCTCCAAATCCACTTTCAGTATTTCCACCAATTCATAGAAGAAAACAATTATTCATCGGCTTTAGGAGCAATCTGTATGAGATGGGAACTGCCCAAATAGGGTATATATAATATATACAGTACTGTGCAAAAGTTTTAGGCAGCTGTGAAGAAATGATGTAAAGTAAGAATGCTTTCTAAAACATATTTTTTAACCAGTTCTGGACCAGAAGGATTTGCCCCCTTAACCGCTTCCCGACCACCCGCTGTCTTTTTACTGCGGCAGGGTGCCTCTCCTGCGCAAACCGACGTAGACCTACGTTGGTCGCGTGCGCGCGGGAAGCTAGGGGGGCGAACGCGCGCCGGCGGCGGCACGCTCCCGCCCCTCCCTCGGCAGCAGGGAAGCCGATGCACGGGTCAGGCGGCTCCGATTGCCGCCTGACACCCGCGATCGCTCCCTGCTGAGAGAAGAACGGTTGGCAGTTGTAAACACAGCTGACCGTTCTTCTCTCTGGAATGATCACAGAGCTCCTGTGATCCTTCTATATAGGATCACATATCTCTATGATCATTTCAGAAGCCACGCCCTCCCCACAGTTAGAATCACTCCCCTAGGCTCACATTTAACCCCTTGATCACCCCCAGGGTTCACCCCTTCCCTGCCAGTGTCATTATTACACTAACACTGCATATTTTTAGCACTTATTACTGTAGTAATGTCACTGGTCCCCGCAAAAGTGTCAAAAATGTCAGATAGGGGTCCGATCTGTCCGCCGCAATGTCGCAGTCCCACAAAAAATTGCAGATCGCCAACATTACTAGTAAAAAAAAACAATAAAAATGGCATAAATCTTTCCCGTAGTTAGTAAACGCGGTAACTTTTGCACAAACCAATCAAAATACGCTTATTGTAATTTTTTTTTAACAAAAATATGTAGCAGAAAACAAATTGGCCTAAAATGTTAAAAAATGTAGATTTTTAAATTTTTTTTTTTTTGAGAATGTCATATAAAGGAATGTGAAAAATATTGTTTTTTTTTTTTTTTTTTTTAAATTGTCACTATTGTTTTTGTTTATAGTGCAAAAAAATAAAAAATGCACAGGTGATCAAATACCACCAAAAGAAAGCTGTATTTGTGGGGAAAAAAGGACATCAATGTTATTTGGGTACAGCGTCGTTAAAATAACGCAGTGCCGAATCGCAAATTAGGGCCTGGTCAAGAAGGGGGCAAATCCTTCCGGTGTTAAAGTGGTTAATGACCAGGTCATTTTTTGCGATTTGGCACTGCGTTACTTTAACAGAAAATTGCGCAGTCGTGCGACGCTGTACCCAAATAAAATTGATGTCCTTTTTTTCCCACAAATAGAGCTTTCTTTTGGTGGTATTTGATCACCTCTGTGATTTTTATTTGTTGCGCTATAAACACAAAAATAGAGACAATTCTGAAAAAAAAAAAAAATCAATATTTTTACATTCTGCTATATAACATTCCCAAAAAAAGAAAAAAATTAAAAGTCTAATTTTTTCATCCTTTTAGGCCAATTTGTTTTCTGCTATATATTTTTGGTAAAAGAAAAGCCCAATAAGCGTATTTTGATTGGTTTGCGCAAAAGATATCGGGTCTACAAACTTTGGGAAAGATTTTATTTATTTATTTTACTAGTAATGGCGGCGATCTGCGATTTTTTGCGGGACTGCGACATTGTGGCGGACAGATCGGACCCCTAACTGACATTTTTGACACTTTTGGGGGGACCAGTGACATTACTACAGTAATCAGTGCTAAAAAAATATGCAGTGTTACTGTAATAATGACACTGGCAGGGAAGGGGTTAACTTAGGGGTGATCAAACGGTTAAGTGTGAGCCGAGGGCAGTGTTTACTAACTGTGTGGGGGATGGGCTTGTGGAATCAACACAGAGACCTGTGTTCCTATATAGAAGGATCACAGGCACTCTGTGATCATTGATAGGGATAGGTGTATCAGGTGCGCTAATCAATAAGGTGATGATTGAAATAAATCTTTTGCAAGGTGCAAACAAGGGAAGGATTTTAAACAAACCAACCGTGTACTGAAAACATCAAAAATAAAGGTGTACAACAAAATGTGCTAATGACATTAGAAGGGTTGCATAAAACACAAATATTAAAACACAGCAATCACAGTGAAAACATCGATGTGTGTCTCAGGTGTGCATGGTGATGTATAAAGTCCCAAGTGATATATAAAAATAGTCCAGTTAAATTTGTTGTGATGAAGCCTTAAACAGAAGAGGTGAAGATCACGTGACTAAATTCAATGTCCCACCACCAGCGTAGCTTCTTACCAAAAAGATGAGAATTTAGGGCATATATATATAAGTGATTCCGCTCCAGAGATCAAACACCAAAAAGGTTGGGAAGATGTGACCCCCTAACACCATCCAAGAGGAGTGGGGATGTTGAGCCTCTTACCAAATCAATGAATGGGTAGAGCTGTAAATCAACAGACACTTCTCCCTTCCAACACGGTAGGTGTTTTTTCACAAAATACTAAATTTAGGAACACATAGGTAGGAAGTTTTTTTTTTTTGTTTTTTTTCTCCACTGGTGGATAGAATCCCAGAAGGGGGCACGAGGTGGAATGACAAAATAACACTGAAGATACAGAAGGAAGAGGGGGGGGGGGGTAGATGGGCACGATATAGTTTTAGACACCAATGAAACAACATAAAGGGTTAAAGGTATACACACAAATAGAAGAGATAAATTATAAGTCTCCATCTTTTTTTTTTCTCCACTGGTGGATAGAATCCCAGAAGGGGGCACGAGGTGGAATGACAAAATGACACTGAAGATACAGAAGGAAGAGGGGGTAGGGGGGGGGTAGATGGGCACGATATAGTTTTAGACACTAATGAAGGGTTCAAGGTATACACATAAATAGAAGAGATAAATTATAAATCTCCATCTTTTTTGTTTTTTTTCTCCACTGGTGGATAGAATCCCAGAAGGGGGCACGAGGTGGAATGACAAAATGACACTGAAGATACAGAAGGAAGAGGGGGTAGGGGGGGGGGGTAGATGGGCACGATATAGTTTTAGACACTAATGAAGGGTTCAAGGTATACACATAAATAGAAGAGATAAATTATAAATCTCCATCCTTTTTTTTTTTTTTTTTTTCTCTTTGTCCTCCCTCTCTCTGGCCTCCCCCCCTCTTGGGGGACCCCCCCCCCCCTGCCCCCCCCCCTGCCCTCCATGCCCGCCTGGTCAGAACCTCCTTTTTACGGCGGTAAAGAAAAACATTAAGTGATTTAACAGAGGAACACCATAAGGGTTCTTGAGATAGAAACAAGATAAATAGATCCTTTGAGTAAGGGCATTGGCATGACCTGGGACGAGGGAATCAATATAGCCCGGGAACTAGACGGGAGGAAACAATTTCTCCAGGTATCTCTTCCCTTCCCCTTCTTTTCCTCCCTCCCCCCCCCCCCCCAATTTTTTTTTTTTTTCTCTTACTCTTTATTATTATGTTCTTTTCTTTTCTTATCTTTTTTCTGGTATAGGATACTTTAAAATGGTAAAAATGAGAGAAACTGGGGGAAATCAAGGTAATTTTATTTTTTATTTTTTTTTCAATATGGAAGGATACAATCCAAATGTAAGAGAAATACGGTTAAAAGGGAATAATAATGAAATACAGATTGTATAAGGATTGTATTGAATTATTTGTGAAATGTTATCAATGAATGTTCCCTTTGTTTCTTTGGTATAAATAAATAAAATTAAAAAAAAAAAGAAAACATCAAAAATAAAGGTGTACAACAAAATGTGCTAATGACATTAGAAGGGTTGCATAAAACACAAACATTAAACCACAGCAATCACAGTGAAAACATCGATGTGTGTCTGGAGACAGGAGGGGAGAGGAGAGTGGGGGGGACACATCTCAGTTGATGCCCAATCGGGAGGAAAACGCGTCAGGGAGGAGGCGCCGCGTCATCACACACAACGTCACACGGCGGTTTGCACTGCAGGCAGCCGCCGTCATCTGTGTTGTGCATAGGGTGATTTCAATGCTAGCATTTTCTCATCTAAATGTAAGTGTGATTCTTTACATTTAATAAAATGGAAAAAGATAATGCACCATTGGCGGTTCCTTTCTTTCCCCACTTATATTGAGGTTAAGAACAGCGAATACCCACCAGAGACCGACCCATCACCTACCGTGTTGGAAGGGAGAAGTGTCTGTTGATTTACAGCTCTACCCATTCATTGATTTGGTAAGAGGCTCAACATCCCCACTCCTCTTGGATGGTGTTAGGGGGTCACATCTTCCCAACCTTTTTGGTGTTTGATCTCTGGAGCGGAATCACTTATATATATATATGCCCTAAATTCTCATCTTTTTGGTAAGAAGCTACTCTGGTGGTGGGACATTGAATTTAGTCACGTGATCTTCACCTCTTCTGTTTAAGGCTTCATCACAACAAATTTAACTGGACTATTTTTATATATCACTTGGGACTTTATACATCACCATGCACACCTGAGACACACATTGATGTTTTCACTGTGATTGCTGTGGTTTAAAGCGGTTGTAAACCCTAGAAAAAAAAAAAAAAAAAAACCTGCAAGACAAAGGCATAATGGGCTAGTATGCATCGCATACTAGCCCATTATGTGTAACTTACCTTAGAACGAAGCCCGGACACGGACCCCCGGACATCGCTGCGGGCGCTGCCATGATCCCTCGCCGTCTCTTCCGGGTTCGGCGGCTCCGGCGCGGTGATTGGCCGGAAGAGACGGCTCCGGCGCGATGATTGGCCGGAGCCGCGATGACGTCACTCCCGCGCATGCGCGTGGGAGTGATTTTTCCGGCAAGTTAATTGAAGGTCCCCCCGGACCTTCAGAGCGCATGCGCCGCTCGCGCGCCTGATACACCTATCCCTATCAAGTTCACTATTAAGCTCTAAAGTAAGCAGCTTCTCAATACCTAATCAGCGCACTTTCATTTTTTCACTCACTCTGTGATCATTCCAGAGAGAAGAACGGTCAGCTGTGTTTACAACAGCCGACCATTCTTCTCTCTCTGCGGGGAGCGATCTCAACCGCGACCACCGGCCCTGTGCATCGGCATCCCCGCTGCCCAGTAAGGGCGGGAGTGTGCCGGCGGCGGCGCATGCTCGCCCCCCAGCACCACGCGCGCGACCAGCGTAGGGCTACATAGATTCACGCAGGAGAGGCTGCCTGCCGCAGTAAATGTGCAGCGGGCGGTCTTAATGTGGTTAATTGTTTCTTTTGATAAATTTACAAAATGCAATGCAAATCAGCCAACCAAGTTCCAGAATGCTGAAAAGGACACATAAAGGGGGATCTATCCCAAACGGGTAATAGGAAATTCACAGTGGGAGCACATGGGGGGGAAAAAAAGCGGGACTATACGATACCCAATGTATAAAGAGTAAAACAAGAAAAGAAAAAAAGAAAGAATAACAGTAAAAAAAAAATTATATAAACTTTCTTTGAACAAAAAAGCCAAAAAGGCCCTAAAATAGACAATCATAAGTAAGTACATACTAAAAACAATGCTAACACATGAACGACTGTAAACACATCAGGTAAAGCTGAGTTTACAAGATACAGTGAAGGTATGTGGACAGGAAATCCCAACGCGTTTCAACAAAAAGTTTTTTTTTCAAATTATATAGGGAGGAACAGGGTGGATAACCTTGGTTTCTACCCTGAGATAAACTCCTTAACCGCTTCCTGTAAACCGACGTAGCCCTACGTCAGCTGCAAGAAGTGGTTGTACGGGGGTGATGCCTGCAGCTAGAGGCATCAATCCGGTACCATTTTTTAGAGCCAACGGTTGGCTTTCAGGTGGTAACGGCCGATACGGCTCGGGACCTGCTCGGTTGTTACCCCAGTGATGCCCCTCCCGCTGCCTTCTGCAGGTCTGCCCAGGTCTCCCGTTCCACCAGGAGCAACCAGCCAGCACCTCTGCCAGCTGGTTGGAGTCCCGAACGAAGCCAGATTCGGCTTTGATCGGGTCTCCAATGATGTAAACCAGAAGCCGCGTTCATGACGTCACGTCCGAGTAACTTGACGGCTAAAGACGCTGAATTTAAAAAAGTGACAGTATTCAAAAATGCAATTTTCGGCATTTTGAAAACATTGAAGTGCAGTGGAGGGGTTTGGGGTCTTTTAGACCCCCGATCCTTCCATAAAGAGTACCTGTCACTACCTATTGCTGTCACAAGGGATGTTTACATTGCTTGTGACAGCAATAAAAGTGATCAGATTTTTTTTTTTTTAAAACCTGTGCTAAAATTAAAAGATTAAATAAAATAAATAGGAAAAAAAAAAATTAAAGCGCCCCAGTCGCCGTGAGCTCGCGCACGAAAGAAAACGGATATGGAAGTCGTGCCCACAAATGAAAGCGCTGTTTAAACTACACATGTGAGGTATCGTCGCGATCGCCAGAGCAAGAGCAAGAGCTGACGCGTTTCGAGGCCTAGCCTAGGCTCTGAGGAAGAGGCTAGGCCTCGAAACGCATCAACCGTCATCTCATCGGTTATGGACGATTATATGGACTAACCCGGACATTTGAGCAATCTAGCTCGATATGATATAT